>NC_142144.1:59175021-59480674 GCF_024610735.1 Ursus americanus | reverse complement strand
AATGGATAGAAGACATAAATGTGAGAAAGGAATCTGACAAAATCCTAAAGAACACAGGCGGTAACCTCTATGACCTCGGGCACAGCAACTGCTTGCTAGACATGTCTCCAAAGGCAAAGGAAACAAAAGCAAAAATGAAGAAGTATTGGGACTTCATCAAGATAGAAGGCTTTTGTACAGCAAAGGAAATAGTCAACAAAACCAAAAGACAACCAACAGAATGGGAGAAGATATTTGCAAATGACACATCAGATAAAGAGCTACTACCCAAAATCTATAAAGAACTTGTCAAACTCTATACCCAAAGAACAAATAATCTAATCAAGAAATGTGCAGAAGACAAGAACAGACAGTTCTCCACAGAAGACGTCCAAATGGCCAACAGATGCACGAAAAAATGCTCCACGTTACTTGTCATCAGGGAAATACAAATCAAAACCACAATGAGATACCAACTCACACCAGTCAGAATGGCTAAACTTAAAAAGACAGGAAACAACAGATGTTGGTGAGGATGTGGACAAAGGGGAACCCTCCTACACTCTTGGTGGGAATGCAAGCTGGTGCAGCCGCTCTGGAAAACAGTATGGAGTTTCCTCAAAAAGTTGAAAATAGAGCTACCCAATGACCCAGCAATTGCACTACTAGGGATTTACCCCAAAGATACAAAAGTAGTGATCCAAAGGGGCACCTGCGCTTTAATATTTATAGCAGCAATGTGCACAATAGCCAAACTATGGAAAGAACCTAGATGTCCATCAACAGATGAATGGAGAAAGAAGATGTGGTATACACACGCATGCAATGGAATATTACACAGCCATCAAAAGAAGAAATCTTGCATTTGCAACGAGGTGGATGGAAATAGAGGGTATTATGCTAAGTGAAATAACTCTATCAGAGAAAGACAATTATCATATGATCTCACTGATGTATGTAATTTAAGATACAAAAGAGAGGATCATAGGGGAAGAGAGGAAAAAATGAACAAGACAAAACTAGAGAGACAAACCATAAGAACTCTTAATCATAGGAACCAAACTGAACGTTGCTGGAGGGGAGGGGTGTGGAGGGATGGGGTAACTGGGTGATGGACATTGGAGAGGATATGTGTTGCAATGAGCACTGGGTATTATATAAAACTGTTGAATCATAGACCTGTGCACCTGAAACAAATAATGCATTATATATTGATTGACTTTAAATTTAAAAAAGAAAGGCATTATATACTGAAAAAAATTATCTGTTAAATTTCTTCCTCTCCTTATCAACAAGTACATGTTGCACATAGTTTAACTCACAATTTTCTAGATCTGCCACAAAAAAAAGTTTCTTCAAAATTGTAATATGGTTACTTACTTATAAACAAAGACTGAGACAATTTTATTTATAGAAAAAAGAAAAAAGAAAAGGGAAAGAAAGAGAAAAGAAAAAAGAAAGGAAAAGAAAATCTGCTTTTCTTTAAAAGCAACATGATTAGGGTAACTGGGTGACTCAGTTGGTTACATGCTGACTCTTGATCTCAGCTCAGATCTTGATCTCAAGATCATGAGTTCAAGCCCCATGTTGGGCTCCTCACTGGGTGTGAAGCCTATTTAAAAATAAATAATTAGGAGAAGGACGAAGATGGCAGAGGGGTAGGGGGACCCTATTTCAACCAGTTCTCTGAATTTAGCTAGAGATCTACCCAACCATTCTGAACACCCATGAAATCAGCCTGAGATGTAAGAAAATATACCTGGATCTCTATAAACTGAATATCTCTGGTGGTCTCGAGGTATGAAGGGAGGAGCCATGATTCTGTGGGTAGATATCAAAAGAAAAACAAAGGGAGAGGGAGATGCCATTAGCTGGTGCCAGGAAGGTGATATAACACCTGAGCACAAAAGTGTCCCATGCTGAGGACTGGGCATAGACTCCCAGACTGGTAGCAGTGGGGAAAGGACTTTAGTCCAGCCCCAGACAGGATCCAGGAGCTGTGGGTGCATGCGGTGGCTCCCAGTTTTAGAAGCACAAAGGGCAGATGTGCCCACCCCTGGGATCGACCTCTGGGAGTGTTGCTGTGGGGTGCAAAACTGGGGAGGCTGTGGTTTTTAGCAGCACGGACAGAAAAGGAGACTGTGTCCTGGAGAGCTCAGTGAAGAGCAGACTGCAACCTCTCTGTTCTGAAAGAGAGGTTTGGATGAGGGTCACTTCTGCTCCAACTCTCAGAAGACATGTGGAAAACTGTCAGGGAAAGCAGCCAGAAAACAAAATCCCCCCTCCCAAAAAAAAGGGTATTCACTGAACCCACCCCAAACAAGGTTGCCTGAATAACAGCATGGCAGTCCCCTCCCACAGAAGACAGGCTGGAAGAACAAGAGGCCCACAACCCTAGGTTCTCTATAAAACAGGTGCATCTTGCTTGGGTTGTGGTAAATACTTTGGACTCTGTACATTCCCTCAACCACACCCCAGCAGAGTAACTAAGATGAGGAACACCAAACAAAGAAAAGAATCAGAGACTGTGGCCTCTGCCACAGACATAATGGATATGGATATAACCACGATGTCAGCGATAGACTTCAGAATAGCAATTACAAAGTCAATATCTAAGCTTGAGAAAAATATTAGCAACAATACAGAATCTCTATGGGGAGAAAAGAGATCTAAACAAGCCAAACTTAAAAATGCTGTGAATGGAGGGTGGAGTTAAGATGGCGGAGGAGTAGGGGACCCCTTTTTCAGCCGGTCCCCTGAGTCGAGCTGGATAGGTACCAGACCAGCCTGAACATCCATGGAATCAGTGTGAGATGCAGGAAGATACATCTGCATCTCTACAAATGAACATCTCCAGCGCTGAGTATTGAGGTTTGAAGTGGGGAGCCATGAAACCGCTCACATTTATCAGAAGATAAATGGAAGGGGAAGGGAGCCACCGGGTTTGGGCGCCTGGAAGCGGTAGCCACCTGCACAGGGGAGCGGGCGGACTCCTGGACCGGCACTCGTGAGAGAGCAGACTGAGACCGTGAACTGGGGAATGTGCCACCAGACTGAAACGGAGCTCCGGTGTGCTCCCTGGAAACAGACTGAAACTGGGAGCTCCAGGAGCCAACGGGGGGAGGCTGGCAGCTGGTGGCTGGCGGTGTTAGAAACACAAAGGACAGAGACTCGCCGGCCCTGGAAGTGAGGGCTGGGATGCCGGGTGTGGGGCACACATCCCAGGATGCTGCAGGGTTGAGGAGCACCAACAGTAACAGAGTTAAAGTGGCCAGAACATCAGTGGAGAATGGTCTGTGATCCCTCTGTTCTGAGACGGAGGCTGAGATTCGGCTACTGCTGCTCTGACTCTCAGAAAAGGCACAGCAAACCTCCAGGGAAAGCCTCCAGAGAACAAAAGCCTGGAAATACCTGCTCACAGTGTGTCATCCCCATCCCCCCTCACAGGGGACAGGGAGACTCTACCCAAACAGGGTTGCCTGAGTATCGGCGCGACAGGGCCCTCCCCCAGAAGGCAGGCTAAAAAATCAAGAAGCCCACATCCCTAAAATCCCTATAAAACAAGTGCACACTGCCTGAGTCCTGGTCAATAATTTGGGCTCTGGACAACCCCGCAACCTCTCCTCATCAGAATGACGAGAAGGAGAAATCCCCCCCCAGCAAGGAAAAGACAATGAGTCTGTGGCATCTGCTTGGATATAACCAAATTATCAGAAATGGAATTCAGAGTAACAATGGTCAAGATGATGTGTAGACTTGAAAAAAGTATTAACAAAAAAGTTAATGAGAATATAGAATCTCTACGGGCAGAAATGACACCAAATCTGGCAGAAATTAAAAATTCTATGAGCCAAATGCAGTCAAAACTAGAGGCTCTGATGGCCAGGGTGAATGAGGCAGAAGAAAGTATCAGCGAATTGGAGGATGGGTTAGTAGAAGAGAAAGCTAAAATAGAATCTGGACTCAAAAATATCCGCTCAAGAATGTAGGTTACGGGGGGCGCCTGGGTGGCACAGCGGTTAAGCGTAAGTCCTCAGCTCAGGGCGTGATCACAGCGTTGTGGGATCGAGCCCCACATCAGGCTCCTCCGCTATGAGCCTGCTTCTTCCTCTCCCACTCCCCCTGCTTGTGTTCCCTCTCTTGCTGGCTGTCTCTATCTCTGTTGAATAAATAAATAAAATCTTAAAAAAAAAAAAAAAGAATGTAGGTTACGGGAGATTACTGACTCAATGAAATGTTTCAATGTCAGAATCATTGGCATCCCTGACAGGGTGGAGAAAAACAGAGGTCTAGAAGAGATATATGAGCAAATTGTAGCTGAAAACTTCCCTAATCTACAAGGGAAACAAACATTCGTGTCCAAGAGGCAGAGAGGACCCCTCCCAAGCTCAACCATGACAAACCTACACCCCGTCACATCAAAGTGCATTTTGCAAATATTAGATCCAAAGATACAGTATTGAAAGCGGCCAGGGCAAAGAAATTTCTCACGTACCAAGGCAAAGGTATCAGAATTACATCAGACCTGTCTACACAGACCTGGAATGAGAAAAAGGGATGGGGGGGCATTTTTAAAGCTTTTTCAGAGAAAAACATGCAGCCAAGGATCCTTTATCCAGCAAGGCTGTCATTCAGAATTGATGGAGAAATAAAGACCTTCCCGATTCACCAGTCATTGACCAAATTTGTAACCACGAAACCAGCCCTACAGGAGATATTAAGGAGGGTTCTATAAAGGTAAAAAGTCCCCAAAAGTGATACAGAACAGAAAATCACAATCTATAGAAGCAAAGACTTTATTGGCAACATGGCATTATTAAAATCATATCTCTCAATAATCAGTCTCAATGTAAATGGCCTAAATACTCCCATAAAACACCACAAGGTTGCAGATTGGATAAAAAACATGACCCATCCATTTGCTAACTACAATAGACTCATTTTGAACCTAAAGATACATCCAGACTGAAAGGAAGGGATGGAATACTATCTTTCACGCCAATGGACGTCAAAAGAAAACTGGGGTAACAATTCTCATATTAGACAGATTGGATTTTAAACTAAAGACTATAGTTAGAGACACAGAAGGGCACTATATTATTCTTAAAGGATGTATCCAACAAGCGGACATGACAATTATAAATATATATGCCCCCAACAGGGGAGCAGCAAGATACACAAGCCAACTCTTAACCACAATAAAGAGACATATAGATAAAAATACATTAATAGTAGGGGACCTCAACATTCCACTATCAGAAATAGACAGAGCACCCATGCAGAAAATTGACAAAGAAACAAGGGCTTTGAATGCCATACTCGACCAGTTGGACCTCATAGATATATATAGAACACTACACCCCAGAACCAAAGAATACTCATTCTATTCTAATGCCCATGGAACATTCTCAAGAATAGACCATGTTCTGGGTCACAAAACAGGTCTCAACCGATACCAAAGACTGAAATTATTCCCTGCATATTCTCAGACCACAACACTCTGAAATTGGATCTCAACCACTAGGAAAAATTTGGAAGAAACTCAAACACTTGGAGACTAAGAACCATCCTGTTCAGGAATGATCCGATAAACCAGGAAATCAAAAATCAATTTAAACACTTTATGGAGACCAACGAGAATGAAAACACAACGGTCCAAAACCTATGGGATACTGCAAAGGCAGTCCTAGGGGAAAATACATACCCATCCAAGCCTCACACAAATGAATAGAAAAATCTAAAATGCAGTTTTTATATTCTCACCTCAAGCAGGTGGAATAGGAACAGAGGGACGGGCCTAATCCACGCACGAGGAAGCAGTTGACCAAGATTAGAGCAGAAATCAATGAATTAGAAACCAGGAGTACAGTAAAGCAGATCAACAGAACTAGAAGCTGGTTCTTGGAGAGAATCAATAAAATTGACAGATTGCTGGCAAGACTTATCCAAAAGAATAGAGAAAGGACCCAAATTAATAAAATTATGAATCAAAAATGAGAGGTCACGACCAACACCAATGAAATTGGAAGGATTATTAAAACTTTTATCAACAGCTTTATGCCAATAAATTAAGCAATCTGGAAGTGATGGAGGCCTTCCTGGAAACCTACAAACTACCAAGACTGAAACAGGAAGAAATTGATTTTTTAAACAGGCCAATTAATTATGAAGAGATTGAGTCAGTGATAAATATCCTTCCAAAAAACAAAACTCTAGGCCTGGACGGTTTTCCTGGGGAATTCAACCAAACATTCAAAGAAGAAATAATACCTATTCTCCTAAAGTTCTTTCAAAAAATAGAAACAGAAGGAAAGCTACCTAACTCATTCTATGAGGCCATTATTACCTTGATCCCTGAACCAGGCAAAGACCCATCAAAAAGGAGAATTACAGACAGATTTCCCTAATGGATATGGACTCCAAAATCCTCAACAAGATCCTGGCTCATAGAATCCAACAGTACATTAAAAGGATTATCCATCATGACCAAGTGGGATTCATCCCTGGGATGTAAGGGTGGTTCAACATTCGCAAATCTATCAGTGTCTTAGATTTTATCAAGACAGAAAAATTCAAAAATCATATGATTCTCTCAATACATGCAGAAAAAGCATTTGACAAAATACAGCATCCTTTCCTGATTAAAACCTTTCAGAGTGTAGGGATAGAGGATACATTCCTCAATCTCATAAAAACCATCTATGAAAAGCCTACGGCAAATATCATTCTCAATGGGGAAAAGCTGGAAGCCATTGCCTTAAGATCAGGAACACGACAAGGATGCCCACTCTCACCAATATAGTACTAGAAGTCCTTGCAAGAGCAATCAGACAACAAAAAGGGATAAAAGGTATCCAAATTGGCAAAAAAGAAGTCAAAATGTCTCTCTTCACAGATGACATGATACTCTATATGGAAAACCCAAAAGAATCCACTCCCAAACTATTAGAAGTTATAGAGCAATTCAGTAATGTGGTGGGATACAAAAATCAATGCTCAGATCAGTTGCATTTCTATACACGAACAATGAGACTGAAGAAAGAGAAATTAGGGAATCCATCCCATTTACAATAGCACCAAAAACCATACGTTACCTTGGAATTAACTTAACCAGAGACGTAAAGGACCTATATTCTAGAAACTATAAATCACTCTTAAAAGACATTGAAGAAGACACAAAGAGATGGAAAAATATTCCATGCTCATGGATCAGAAGAATTAACATAGTTAAAATGTCCATGTTACCCAGAGCCACCTGCACTTTCAATGCTATCCTGATCAAAATACCAAGGACATTTTTCAAAGAACTGGAACAAATAGTCCTTAAATTTGTATGGATCCAGAAAAGGCCTCGAATCACCAAGGAAGTGTTGAAAAGGAAAAACAAAGCCAGGGGCATCACAATACCGGATTTCGAGCTGTACTACAAAGCTGCGATCACCAAGACAGCATGGTACGGGCACAAAAACAGACACATAGACCAATGGAACAGAATAGAGAACCCAGAAATGGACCCTCAGCTCTTTGGGCAACTAATCTTTGATAAAGCAGAAAAAAACATCTGGTGGAAAAAAGACAGTCTCTTCATAAATGGTGCTGGGAAAATTGGACAGCTACATGCAAAAGAATGAAACTTGACCACTCCCTTACACCATACACAAAGATAAACTCCAAATGGATGAAAGACCTTGATGTGAAAGAGGAATCCATCAAAATCCTAGAGGAGAACTTCAGCAGCAACCTCTACAAAATCAGCCAGAGCAACCTTTTTCATGACACATCTCCAAAGTCAAGAGAAACAAAAGATAAAATGAACTTGTGGGACTTCATCAAGATAAATAGCTTCTGCACAGCCAAGGAAATAGTCAAAAAAACTAAGAGGCAGCCCACAACATGGGAGAATATATTTGCAAATGATGCTACAGATAAAAGACTGGTTTCCAAGATCTACAAAGAACTTCTCAAACTCAATACACGAGAAACAAATAAACAAATCATAAAATGGGCAGAAGATATGAACAGACACTTTTCCAATGATGACATACAAATGGCTAACAGACACATGAGAAAATGTACAAAATCATTAGCCATCAGGGAAATGCAAATCAAAACCACACTAAGATACCACCTTACGCCAGTTAGAATGGCAAAAATTGACAAGGCAAGAAACAACAATTGTTGGAGAGGATGTGGAGAAAGGGGATCCCTCCTACACTGTTGGTGGGAATGCAAGTTGGTACAGCCACTCTGGAAAACAGTGTGGAGGTCCCTTAAAAAGTTAAAAATTGAGCTACCCTATGACCCAGATACAGACGTAGTGAAGAGAAGGGCCATATGCACCCCAATGTTCGTAGCAGCTTTGTCCATAATAGCTAAATCGTGGAAGGAACCGAGATGCCCTTCAACAGATGACTGGATTAAGTTGTGGTCCATATATACAATGGAATATTACTCAGCTATCAGAAGGAACGAGTTCTCAACATTTGCTGCAACATGGACGGCACTGGAGGAGATAATGCTAAGTGAAATAAGTCAAGCAGAGAAAGACAATCGTCATATGATTTCTCTCATCTATGGAACATAAGAACTAGGAAGATCGGTAGGGGAAGAAAGGGATAAAGAAAGGGGGGTAATCAGAAGGGAGAGTGAAGCATGAGAGACTATGGACTCTGAGAAACAAACTGAGGGCTTCAGAGGGAAGTGGGTGGGGGAATGGGATAGACTGGTGATGGTTAGTAAGGAGGGCATGTATTGCATGGTGCACTGGGTGTTATACACAACTAATGAATCATCGAACCTTACATCAGAAACCACGGATGTACTTTATGATGACTAACATAATATAATTAAAAAAATTAAAATAAAAATAATTAATTAATTAAAAAAATAAAAATGCTGTGAATGAAATGCAGACTAAACTGAATGCTCTGACTGACAGGGTAATGGAGGCAGAAGATGAATTAGCAAGAAGATAAGATGATAGAAAAGAAGGAAACTGAGGAAGCATGGGAAAAACAGCTTAAAGCCCAAGGGATCAAACTGAGAGAGATTACTGAGTCAATGAAATGTTCCAATATCAGAATTACTGGGATCCCTGATGGGGTGGAAAGAGAGAGAGGACTAGAAGATATATTTGAGCAAAATTAGCTGAGAACTTTCCTAATCTGGGGTAGGAAACAATATTTTGTCCAAGAGGCATAGAGGACTGCTCCCGAGACCAGGGAGAACAGACCGACGCCATGACATATAATAGTACAATTTGCATATCTTAGATCCAAGGAAATAATCTTGAAAGTGGTGAGGGGTAAGAGATTTCTTTTGTACAGAGGGAGGAATATCAGAATAATGTCAGACCTATCCAGAGAGACCTGGCAAGCAAGAAAAGGCTGGCAAGACATATTCGGGGTACTAAATGAGAAGAACATGCAGCCAAGGATCCTTCATCCTGCAAGGCTGTCATTAAGAATGGATGGAGAGACAAGAAGCTTCCAAGACCAGTAGAAACTGAAAGAATATGTCACCACAAACCAGCCCTGAAAGAAATATTAAAGGGGATTCTATAAAAGGAGAAAGACCCCAAGAGTGATAGAGGACAGAAATTTACAGAGACAATCTATAGAAACAATGACTTCACAGGCAACATGATGGCAATAAAATCATATCTTTCAATAATCACTCCCAACATGAATTGCCTAAATGCTCCCATGAAATGGCACAAGGTTGCAGATTGGATAAAAAGACATGACCCATCCATATGCAGTCTACAAGAGACTCATTTTGAACCTAAAGACACCTTCAGACTGAAAGTAAGTGGATGGAGAACAATTTTTCATGCCAATGGACCTCAGAAGAAAGCTGGGTTAGCAATTCTCTTATCACTCAAATTAGATTATAAGGTAATAACTGTAGTAAGAGTTAGAGAAAGACACTATATCATTCTTAAAGGGTCTATACAACAAGAGGATCTAACAATTATTAATATCTATGCCCCCAACATAGGAGCAGCCAACTACATAAGCCAAATGTTAAGCAATAAAGAGACATATTGATAATACTACTTTAATAGTAGGAGACCTCAACAGTCCACTCTCAGCAGTTGACAGTTCATCTAAGCAGAAAATCAATGAAGAAACAAGAGCTTTGAATAGCACACTGGACCAGATGGACTTCACAGATATATACAGAACATTCCACCCTAAAGCAACAGAATACTCATTCTTCTCAAACGCATATGGAACTTTCTCCAGAATAGACCACATACTGGGTCACGAATCAGGTCTCGACCGATTCCAAAATATTGAGATTATTCCCTGCATATTTTCAAACCACAGTGCTTTGACTAGAACTCAATCCAGAAGAAAAAATTTGGAAGGAATTCAAACACTTGGAAGGTAAAGACCATCCTGCTTAAGAATGTTTGGGTCAATCAGAAAATCAAAGGAGAACTTAAACAATTTATGGGAACCAATGAGAATGAAAACACATCAGTCCAAAACCTATGGGATGCTGCAAAGGCGGTCCTTAGGGGGAAATATATAGCCATCCAAGCCACACTAAAAAAAAATAGAAAAATCCTGAATACACAAGCTAGCTTTACACCTTAAGGAACTGGAGAAAGAGCAACAAAGAAAGCCTAAGCCAACCAGGAGAGGAGAAATAATAAAGATTAGAGCAGAGGTCAATGAATTAGAAACCGGAAATACAGTAGAGCAGATCAATGAAACTAGAAGCTGGTTTTTTGAAAGAATTATAAGATCAATAAACAACTGGCCAGACTTATCTAAGAGAAAAGAGAAAGGACCCAAATTAACAAAATTATGAATCGAAGGGGAGAGATCACAACTAACACCAAAGAAAGAGAAGCAATTATTAGAAATTATTATCAACAACTGTATGAAAATAAACTAGGCAACCTGGAAGAAACGGTAGCTTTCCCAGACCTATAACTGCCAAGAATGAAACAAGAAGAAATTGACAATCTGAATAGACCAATTACCAGTAAAGAAACTGAAGCAGTGATCAAAAGCCTCCCGAAAAACAAGAGTCCAGGGCCAGATGAATTCCCAGGGGATTTCTACCAAACATTTAAAGAAGACATAATACCTATTCTACTGAAGCTGTTTCAAAAAACAGAAACAGAAGGAAAACTACCAAACTCATTCTGTGAGGCCAGCCTTACCTTGATCCCAAAACCAGGCAAAGACACCATCAAAAAGGAGAATTACAGACCAATATCCCTGATGAACATGGATGCCAAAATTCTCAACAAGATCCTTGCCAATAGGATCCAACAGTACATTTAAAGGATTATCTATCATGACCAGGTGGGATTTTTTTCCTGGGATGCAAGGGTAGTTCAATATTCACAAATCAATCAATGTGATAGAACACATTAATAAAGGAAAAGACAAGAACCATATGATCCTCTCAATTGATACAGAGAAAACACTTGACAAAATACAGCATCCTTTCCTGATTAAAACCCTTCAGAGTGTAGGGATAGAGGGAACATTCCTCAATTTCATAAAAAACCATCTATGAAAAGCCCACAGCAAATATCATTCTCAATGAGGAAAAGCTGAGATCTTTTCCCTTAAGATCAGGAAGATGACAAGGATGCCCACTCTTGCCAATATAGTTCAACATAGTACAGGATTCCTAGCAACAGCAATCAGACAACAAAAAGAAATAAAAGGTATTCAAATTGGCAAAGAAGAAGTCAAACTCTTTCTCTTCACAGATTACGTGATACTTTATGACCAAAAGCCCAAAAGACTCCACCCCCAAAATACTAGAACTCATATAGCAATTCAGTAATGTGGCAGAGCACAAAATCATTGCACAGAAATCAGTTGCTTTTCTATACACTAACAATGTAACTGTAGAAAGAGAAGTTAGGGAATCGATTCTATTTACTATAGCACCAAAAACCATAAGGTACTTAGGAATAAACCTAACCAAAGAGATAAAGGATCTATACTCTAGAAACTACAGAACACTTATGAAAGAAATTGAAGAACACACAAAAAGATGGAAAAACTTTCCATGCTCATGATTTGGAAGAATAAACATTGTTAAAATGTCTATCTATACTTTCAATGCCATCCCGATGAATTTACCAATGGCATTTTTCAAAGAACTAGAACAAACAATCCTAAAATTTGTATGGAACCACAAAAGACCCTGAATCACCAATGAAATGTTGAAAAAGAAAAACAAAGCTGGGGGCATCACGTTGCCTGATTTCAAGCTATACTACAAAACTGTGATCACCAAGACAGCATGGTACTGGTACAAAAACAGACACATAGATCAGTGGAATAGAATAGAGCCAAGATATGGGCTCTCAACTCTTTGGTCAGCTAATCTTCAACAAAGCAGGAAAGAATATACAATGGAAAAAAGAGTCTCCTCAATAAATGGTGCTGGCAAAATTGGACAGCTATATACAGAAGAATGAAAATGAAAATTGACCATTCTCTTACACCATACACAAACATAAACTCTTAATGGATGAAAGACCTCAACGTGAGACAGGAATCCATCAAAATCCTAGAGGAGAACATAAGCAGTAACTTCTTCCACATTGGCCACAGCAACTTCTTTTGAGACACGTCTCCAAAGGCAAGGGAAACAAAAGCAAAAACGAACTTTTGGGACTTCATCAAGATACAAACTTCTGCACAGCAAAGGAAAGAGTCAACAAAACTAAAAGGCAATCCATGGAGTGGGAGAAGATATTTGCAAAGGACACTACAGATAAAGGACTGGTATCCAAGATCTATAAAGAACTCTCAAACTCAACACCCAAAACACAAATAATCCAGTCAAGAAATGAGCAAAAGACATGAACAGACACTTCTCCAAAGAAGACATACAAATGGCTAACAGACACATGAAAAAATGTTCAACATCATTAGCCATTAGGGAAATTCAAATAAAAAACTAATGAAGTACTGTATGATCACTAACATATCATAATAAATTTTTAAAAAACCACATTGAGATAGCACCTTACACGAGTTAGAATGGCCAAAATTAACAAGGCAGGAAAGAACAAATGTTGGAGAGGATGTGGAGAAAGGGGAACCCTCTTACACTGTTGGTGGGAATGCAAGTTGACACAGTCATTTTGGCAAACAGTATGGAACTTATTCAAAAAAGTTAAAACGAGGGCTGCTTCATGACCCAGTAATTGCACTACTGGGTATTTATCCCAAAGATACAGACGTAGTGAAAAGAAGGGGCACATGCACCCCAATGTTCATAGCAGCAATGTCCACAATAGCCAAACTGAGGAAGGAGATGCAATGCTCTTCAACAGATGAATTGATAAAGAAGATGTGGTCCATATATACAATGGAATATTACTCAGCCATCACAAAGGATGACTACCTGCCATTTGCAGTGACATGGTTGGAACTGGAGGGGATTATGCTAAGTGAAATAAGTCAAGCAGAGAAGGACAATTATCATATGGTTTCACTCATATGTGGAACATAAGGAATAACATAGAGGACATTATGGAAAAGGAAGGGAAAATGAAGGGGGAGAAACTAGAGGGGGAGGCAAACCATGAAAGATTATGCACCTGGGAAACAAACTGAGGGTTTCAGAGGGGAGGGGAGTAGGGGGATGGGTTAGGCTGGCGGTGGGTATTTAGGAGGGCATGTGTTGCAATGTGCACTGGGTGTTATAAGCAAGTAATGAATCATGGAACACTACATCAAAAACTAATGATGTACTGTGTAGTTACTAATATAACATAAAAAAATCAAATAAAAATAAAAATAAAATAAAAACAACATGATAATCCATCCATGTAAAAAATCCATTGGAATCTACAAAGATGCTAATAGAACTAGTTTAACAAGGATGTAGAATGCTGTAGTATCAATACACAAAAATCAATTGTATTTCTATATAATAACCAAAGACAACTGGAAATTGAAATTTTTAAATACTATTTATAGTATAATTAAAATTTTATTTATTTTTTATGATAATATTTTTTATTATATTATGTTAGTCACCATACAGTACAACCCTGGTTTTTGATGTAAAGTTCCATGATTCATTAGTTGTGTATAACACCCACTGCACCATGCAATTCGTGCCCTCCTTACTACCCATCACCAGCCTATCCTATTCCCCCACCCCCCTCCCCTCTGAAGCCCTCAGTTTATTTCAAATACTTAGGGAGAAATCTGACAAAGATGTACAAGACTTATACACTGAAAACAAACACAACTGAAAGAAATTAAAAAGGCCTAAAAAAGTGGAGACATATACGTTTTTAATATGGTTAAGATGTACATTTTCCCCAAGTTGGTGTATGGGTTTCGTGCAATCCCAATCAAGATCCCAAGCTGATTTAAAAATTTATATGGAAATGCAGACGATCTAGAAAAGCCGAAACAATTTTGAAAAACAATACAAAACAAAACAAACAAACACTAGGGGGCTCTACTACTTAAAGACTTACTATAAAGCTACATTTATGTAGACAATGTGCTATTTCCATAAAGATAGACAAACACATCATATTTGTGATGTATTTGCAATGGAACAGCATGTTCAGAAACAGATTTAATCAAATACACACAACTGGTTATTTACAAGAGTGCAAAGGTAATTTAGTGAGAAAAGGATAGACTTTTTAAAAGATTTTATTTATTTGACACAGAGAGAGAGAGAGAGAGCACTAGCAGAGGGAGCAGCAGGCAGAGGGAGAGGGAGAAGCAGGCTCCCTGCTGAGCAGAGAGCCCAACCGACTGTGGTCCTTGATCTCAGGACTCTGGGAACATGACCAGAGCCAAAGGCAGATGCTTAACCAACTGAGCCACCCAGGTACCCCAAAAGAAAAGGAAAGTCTTATCAACCAATGGAGTCCCTACGATTGCATATCTATATGCAAAAAAATAAAATGAGGCAGTCCAAAATAGTGGCATAAGAACCCCTGAACTCATCTCCTGCCATGGATACACAAAATCTACACACCCACATATACAGCAATTCCTTCTGAAGAAGAAGGCTGATTGAGGGCTGATTGAACAGCTTCTATACAACAAATGACAGAGGGACCACATGGAGAAGGGCAAGAGAGATGGTGACACAGTAATTATGAGACTACTACCCCCCAGGCAGGAACCTGAAGCAGGAGGGGCTATCAATAAGGGGTTGCCACACAGACTCCACCTCTCTAGGAACAGCAAAACACAGCAGTTTAAAGGGCAACTAGACTGTAAGTTAAAGAAATTTATATACTAAGTCTAGAGCAACTGCCAAACAAGAAACTTCTGCAGCTCTCTCTCTCCTGGGTCAGAGGTGCTGGCGATTGCCATTTTTTACATCTCCCCTCCACCTTGATAGGATGGAGGAAGCATGATCCAGGAGCTCTAGCAGTTTTAGTAGGGCCACCCCAGCTTGCCCTGAGCCACTGGCCACACCAACTCCAGCTGTCCCCCCAAGGCAGCTCCGGTGCAGTCTGCCCCAGTTCCTCCCCCACACACACACACTTGCCAGCCCACTCCAGCTCCAGCCCTCAAGACAGAAACCACAAACCTATGGAAACACAAAGTAGATTAGTGGTTGCCTGGATAAGGGTAGAAGCAGGTCTTTTTAAGGTGATGAGAATTGCCTAAAGTTGGATTGGGGTTGTACAACTCTGTAAATCAAAATTCATTGAACTGTATACTCTAAATGGATGAATTTTAAGGCATGTAATTTATACCTCAAAGCTAATTTTTAAAAAGGTTTTTAAAGTAAGGGAGCATACATCTATCATATGATCTAGCCATTTCACTCCTAGGTGTTTACCCAAAAGAAATAAAAGCATATATCCATACAAAGACATGATTGCTCATATCTGTTTTGTTTATAATAGTCAAAAACTGGAACCCAAATACCCATCCACTGGTAAATGGATAAACAAATTAGAGTGTATCTATGCAATAAAATTAGTCCTCACCAATAAAAAGGAACAAACTATTGAGATTCACTGCAAAATGGATAACTCTCAAAATAATTAAGCTGAGTGAAAGAGCTGGATTAAAAAAGAAAAGAGTGCATTTAAATTATTCTATTTATAAAAACTTTGGAATATGCAAACTAATCTACAGTAATAATACATTAGTGGTTGTTTGAGGATGGGAGTGCATGGGAGTGGAAAAGAAAGGAATAATAACAATAGGGTAAAAGGAAACTTCTGGGCATGATTTTTTTTAATTTTTTATAATAACTTTTTATTATGTTATGTTAATCACCAAAAACGTGAGTTTTTTATGCAATGTCCCATGATTCATTATTTGCGTATAACACCCGAGCACCATGCAATATGTGCCCTCCATAATACCCATCACTGGCCTATCCCAGTCAAGAATGATGATTTTTTAATATGTAAACTGCAGAAGGTTTGACTGTGTACCACTTTATCAACCATGACTTTTCATTTAGATCAAATGTCATTTTCTCTTAATTAATTTTACTTACTTTAGGTTTCAATTAAAATAGATGTTACATTTTTATACACTCAAAATTAAATTGATTGATGTACCAAGATTTTATGACTAAGATGATAGAAAATTCATTTTTTAAAAAAGACTTGACCATGACTGAATGATTTTCCTTTCTTTTTTTTTTTTTTGATTGAGTTTTATTTTTTTAATGATTTTTTATTATATTATGTTAGTCACCATAGAGGACATCCCTAGTTTTTGATGTAAAGTTACTTGATTCATTAGTTGCATATAACACCCTGTGCACCATGCAATATGTGCCCTACTTACTACCCATCACCAGCCTATCCCATACCCCCAGCCCCCTCCCCTGAAGCCCTCAGTTTGTTTCCCAGAGTCCATAGTCGCTCATGCTTCATTCCCCCTTCTAATCACCCCCCCTTCCCTATCCCCCCCTCCCCTACTGATCTTCCTGGTTCTTATGTTCCATAGATGAGAGAAATCATATGACGATTGTCTTTCTCTGCTTGACTTATTTCACTTAGCATTATCTCCTCCAGTGCCGTCCATGTTGCAGCAAATGTTGAGAACTCGTTCCTTCTGATAGCTGAGTAATATTCCATTGTATATATGGACCACAACTTAATCCAGTCATCTGTTGAAGGGCATCTCGGTTCTTTCCACGATTTAGCTATTGTGGAGAAAGCTGCTATGAACATTGGGGCGCATATCGCCCTTCTCTTCACTATGTCTGTATCTTTGGGGTAAATACCCAGTAGTGCAATGCCTGGGTCATAGGGTAGCTCAATTTTTAACTTTTTAAGGGACCTCCACACTCTTTTCCAGAGTGGCTGTACCAACTTGCATTCCCACCAACAATGTAGGAGGGATCCCATTTCTCCACAACCTCTCCAACAATTGTTGTTTCTTGCCTTGTCAATTTTTGCCATTCTAACTGGCGTAAGGTGGTATCTTAATGTGGTTTTGATTTGCATTTCCCTGATGGCTAATGATTTTGAGCATTTTCTCATGCGTCTGTTAGCCATTTGTTTGTCATCATTGGAAGAGTGTCTGTTCATATCTTCTGCCCATTTTATGATTTGTTTATTTGTTTCTTGTGTATTGAGTTTGAGAAGTTCTTTGTAGATCATGGATACCAGTCTTTTATCTGTAGCATCATTTGCAAATATATTCTCCCATTCCGTGGGCTGCCTCTTAGTTTTTCTGACTGTTTCCTTGGCTCTGCAGAAGCTTTTTATCTTGATGAAGTCCCACAAGTTCATTTTATCTTTTGTTTCTCTTGCCTTTGGAGATGTATCATGAAAAAGGTTGCTTTGGCCGATGTCATATAGGTTGCTGCCTAAGTTCTCCTCTAGGATTTTGATGGATTCCTGTCTCACATTGAGGTCTTTCGTCCATTTGGAGTTTATCTTTGTGTATGGTGTGAGAGAGTGGTCAAGGTATCCAAATCGGCAAAGAAGAAGTCAAAATGTCTCTCTTCGCAGATGACATGATACTCTATATGGAAAACCCAAAAGAATCCACGCCCAAACTATTAGAAGTTATAGAGCAATTCGGTAATGTGGCGGGATATAAAATCAACGCTCAGAAATCAGTTGCACTTCTATACACGAACAATGAGACTGAAGAAAGAGAAATTAGGGAATCCATCCCATTGACAATAGCATCAAAAACCATACGTTACCTTGGAATTAACTTAACCAGAGACGTATAGGACCTATATTCTAGAAACTATAAATCACTCTTGAAAGACATTGAGGAAGACACAAAAAGATGGAAAAATATTCCATGCTCATGGATTGGAAGAATTAACATAGTTAAGATGTCCATGCTACCCAGAGCAATCTACACTTTCAATGCTATCCCGATCAAAATACCGAGGACATTTTTCAAAGAACTGGAACAAATAGTCCTTATATTTGTATGGAACCAGAAAAGGCCCCGAATCGCCAAGGAACTGTTGAAAAGGAAAAACAAAGCTGGGGGCATCACAATGCTGGATTTCGAGCTCTACTACAAAGCTGTGATCACAAAGACAGCATGGTACTGGCACAAAAACAGACACATAGACCAATGGAACAGAAGAGAGAACCCAGAAATGGACCCTTGGCTCTTTGGGCAACTAATCTTTGATAAAACAGGAAAAAACACCCGGTGGAAAAAAGACAGTCTCTTCAATAAATGGTGCTGGGAAAATTGGACAGCTACAGGCAAAAGAATGGGCATGATTGATATGCTCACTATCTTGACTGTGCTGTGATGGTGTCTCAGGGGTACTCATATTTCAAAACTTATCAAATAGTCCATCTTAAATTATGTTTATTGACTATTAAGCTTCAATAAAACTGTCAGAATGTTTAAAGATATTTAATAGGGCTACAGTATCAGTAATTAACTATTTTTTTAATGTTTTCTTATTCAGTTTCTTATTGCATTGTCCTTAGATTTACCACTAACTGCTTAAAATATGTGATTAACTGAATGAAAACTGTAATAGAATAAAGAAGCAACCCACCAAATGATGTTGCATGTTGAAATGAAGCAAGCAAACCAACCAACAAACAAACAACAGAACAAAACAGTTTTTCTGTTGCCAGACCCAGGTTGGAAAATCATGGCCTTGGCTTTAGTAAGTCACTTTTTAAATTTAAATTCAATTAATTAATTAAGGGATAAAGAAAGGGGGGGTAATCAGAAGGGGGAATGAAGCATGAGAGACTATGGATTCTGAGAAACAAACTGAGGGCTTCAGAGGGGAGGAGGCTGGTGGAATGGGATAGGCTGGTGATGGGTAGTAAGGAAGGCACATATTGCATGGTGCACTGGGTGTTATACACAACTAATGAATCATGGAACTTTACATCAAAAACCAGGGATGTACTGTATTGTGACTAACATAATATAATAAAAAATATTATTATAATAAAGAAAAAAATAAATAAATAAATTCAATTAATTAATATATAATGTATTATTGGTTTCTGAGGTAGAGGTCAGTGAATCATCAGTCTTATATAATACCCAGTGCTCATTACATCACATCATGTACCCTCCTTAATGTCTATCACCCCACCCAGGTACCCCATCCCCCCACCTCCCTCCCTTCCAGCAACCCTCAGTTTGTTTTCTATTATTAAGAGTCTCTTATAGCTTGTTTCCTTCTCTGATTTCATCATTACTATTAACATCATTCAGCTTCTGTTTCAGTCCATAAAGTGGAATGACAATAAGACCTTCCTCATAGACCTGTTTTGAGTATTAAAGAAGGTAGTACAATGAAGGTGCCTTAATACCATGCCTGGTGTCTCAAAGAAGCTCAATAAATGAGCTTTTCTCACTTCTAAGACATAATCTGGATGGGAGAAGCATTTGACTAAATAAAACTCTTTCTAAGCAATTATCTGAAGATTGTGTAAACAGGAAGTAGGAAAGGGGAAAGGGAGGATGATTTCTAAGTATTGGGCAGTATTTATCCAGAACTCTGGCAAACAAGAACTTCTGTCCCTACAGAGATATATTCAACAGTGTAGGTATTGCAAGGCCTAGCTGAAATAGCCCTTCAAACTATTGCCCTCCTCCAAGAGCTAACAGTTGCTATCATTGGGCAGATGGAGTTATGGACAATTTTCATTTTTATCTTGATTGCAATTTGCATTACCCGAATGCATTATATCAAGAAAAAATAATGAGAAAAATAGTTATTTCAATTTTGAAAAGAAAATTGCTTGAAAAGAAAATTAGTTTAAAAGAAAAACACTTTACACACACCAGGGGGGAAAAAGTACTTTAAAAAGGAAAATAACAACTGTTGGCAAGAATGTGAAAAAATTGAGACCTTCATACGATATTTGTGAAAAGGTGCAAATGGGACAACCGATATGAAAACAGCTTGTTGATTCCTCAAAAAGTTACTATTTGACCCAAATTCTACTCCTAGGTGCATATAAAAGAGAAATGAAAACATTCACAAAAAAACTTCTACACAGATGTTCATAGCAGCATTGTTTATAATAGTCCAAAAGTAGAAACAACCTAAATGTCTATCAACTGATAGTAAGCATACAATGGAATATTATTCAGCTTCAAAAAGGAATTAAGTACTGCAGATACCACAACATAGGTGAACTTTGAAAGCATTATGCGAAGTAAAAGAAGCCAAATACAAGGAGAACATATTGTGTGGTTTCATTTACATGAAATATAGAAAATAAACCACTAAAGGCAAATACATGGAGACAGAAAGTAGATTAGTGGTGGTAGTGATGGGGGGATGGGGGCAGGAGTGTGAAGAGAATGAGAAGTGATTGCTAACAGCTATGAGGTTTCTTTCCCAGGTGATAAAAATGTTCTGGAGTGAGATAGTGATGGCTGCACAATCTTGTGAATATGATGAAAACATCTGAATTGTATAGTTTAAAATGGTGAATTTTATGGTGTGTGAATTACTTAAGTTTTTAAAAATGGCCCTGCTTTGTATTTGTCTTTCTCTGACTGACTTATTTAGCTTAATATTCTCTAGCTCCATCCATGTCATTGCAAATGGCAAGATTCCATTCTTTCTGATGGCTGAGTAATATTTCATTGGAGATTAGATAGATAGATGATAGATAGATGATGATGATGATGATAGATAGATAGATAGATAGATAGATGATAGATAGATAGATAGATAGATAGATAGATAGATAGATAGATGATAGATGAGAGATAGATAGATAGATAATATAGATATATTCCACATCTTTTTTACCCATTCATCAGTTGATGGATACTTAAGTGTTTCCATAATATAGCTATTGTAGATAACACTGTTATAAACATCAGGGTGCATGTATCCCTTTGAATCCATATTTTTGTATTTTTTAAGTAAGTACTTATTCTGTATTTGCTGGATCGTAGTAATGTTTTAACTTTTTGAGGAACCTCCATACTGTTTTCTAGAGTGGCTTCACCAGTCTGCATTCCCAAAAACAGTACACAAGACTTCCTTTTTCTTCACATCCTCTTCAACACCTGTTGTTTCTTGTGTTGTTCATTTAGCCATTCTGACAAGTGTGGGGTGATATCTCATTGTAGTTTTGATTTGCATTTTCTTGATGATAAGAGATGTTGAGCACCTTTTCATGTGTTTGTTTGCCATCTGGATGTCTTCTTTGGAAAAATGTCTGTTCATGTCTTCTGCTCATTTTTTAATTGGATTATTTATTTTGGGGATGTTGAGTTTGATAAGTTCTTTATATATTTTGGATACTAAACCTTTATCAGATATGGCATTTCCAAATATCTTTTCCCATTCTGTTGGTTGCCTTTTAGTTTTGCTGATTGTTCATTCACTGTAGAGTGCACTTGAATCACTGTATTGTACACCTGAAACTAATATTACACTCTATGTTAACTAACTGGAATTTAAATACAAACATTAAAAATTGTTTAAAATTAAAATGACTCTGCTTAGAACTAGTAAATTGCCTTGTATGCCACTACTAGTATAAATAATAGGGTAGGGATTAAATGTTGTGAATATGAAGATTAAAGCACAGAAGTATTAAATGTTGACTTTGTTCCCTTAAGAGCTGGTTTGGTCACTAGGAATAAAAACCTTCTCAAAGTTGCTCAACAACAGCAACAACAACAACAACAACAACAACAAAAACTTGTATTAGTTCACATTCTTGAGAGAGAATCAGATTGCCCCAGCATATCTACCTATCAAGTTGTCCTTGATTGCTGGTCCATTCAGCCATATCATGGGGACACATTAACATAATATAAATATGAACACCTTCAGCAGGGCTACCATTGGAAACAGCAGAGAAGTGGGTTGTAGGCATCCCAGAATACATCTCCTACTCTATGCCCGGCCTGCAATCAGTGAGTGGTGGAGCCAGAGAATCCACTGAGAAAGAAAAATCAGAGGGGGGGATAAAAGATGGCGAGGGGGAGAATCAAAGGCTTTGAATGCCATACTCGACGAGTTGGACCTCATAGATATATATAGAACACTACACCCCAGAACCAAAGAATACTCATTCTATTCTAATGCCCATGGAACATTCTCAGGAATAGACCATGTTCTGGGACACAAAACAGGTCTCAACCGATACCAAAAGATTGAAATTATCCCCTGCATATTCTCAGACCACAACGCTCTGAAATTGGAACTCAACCACAAGGAAAAATTTGGAAGAAACTCAAACACTTGGAGACTAAGAACCATCCTGCTCAGGAATGACTCGATAAACCAAGAAATCAAAAATCAAATTAAACAATTTATGGAGACCAATGAGAATGAAAATACAACAGTCCAAAACCTATGGGATACTGCAAAGGCAGTCCTAAGGGGGAAATACATAGCCATCCAAGCCTCACTCAAAAGAATACAAAAATCTAAAATGCAGTTTTTATATTCTCACCTCAAGAAGCTGGAACAGCAACAGAGGGACAGGCCTAATCCACGCACGAGGAAGCAGTTCACCAAAATTAGAGCTGAAATCAATCAAGCAGAAACCAGAAGTACAGTAGAGCAGATCAACAGGACTAGAAGCTGGTTCTTGGAGAGAATCAATAAAATTGACAGACCACTGGCAACACTTATCCAAAAGAAAAGAGAAAGGACCCAGATTATTAAAATTATGAATGAAAAAGGAGAGGTCATGACGAACACCATTGAAATTGGAAGGATTATTAGAAATTTTTATCAACAGCTATATGCCAATAAACTAAGCAATCTGGAAGACATGGAATCCTTCCTGGAAACCTATAAACTACCAAGATTGAAACCGGAAGAAATTGATTTCTTAAACAGGCCAATTAATTATGAAGAAATTGAGTCAGTGATAAACAACCTTCCAAATAACAAAACTCCAGGCCCGGACGGTTTTCCTGGGGAATTCTACCAAACATTCAAAGAAGAAATAATACCTATTCTCCTAAAGCTATTTCAAAAAATAGAAACAGAAGGAAAGCTACCAAACTCATTCTATGAGGCTAGTATTACCTTGATCCCCAAACCAGGCAAAGACCCCCTCAAAAAGGAGAATTACAGACCAATTTCCCTAATGAATATGGACGCCAAAATCCTCAACAAGATACTTGCTAATAGAATCCAACAGTACATTAAAAGGATTATCCATCACGATCAAGTGGGATTCATACCTGGGATGCAAGCGTGGTTCAATATTTGCAAATCAATCAGTGTGATACATCATATCAACAAGAAAAGACTCAGGAACCATATGATCCTCTCAATCGATGCCGAAAAAGCATTTGACAAAATACAGCATCCTTTCCTGATTAAAACCCTTCAGAGTGTAGGAATAGAAGGTACATTTCTCAATCTCATAAAAGCCATCTATGAAAAGCCTACTGCAAATATTACTCTCAACGGGGAAAAGCTGGAAGCCTTTCCCTTAAGATCAGGAACACGACAAGGATGCCCACTCTCGCCACTATTATTCAACATAGTACTAGAAGTCCTTGCAACAGCAATCAGATGACAAAAAGGGATCAAAGGTATCCCAATCGGCAAAGAAGACGTCAAAATGTCTCTCTTTGCAGATGACATGATACTATATATGGAATACCCAAAAGAATCCACTCCCAAACTATTAGAAGTTATAGAGCAATTCAGTAATGTGGCGGGATACAAAAATCAATGCTCAGAAATCAGTTGCATTTCTATACACGAATAATGAGACTGAAGAAAGAGAAATTAGGGAATCCATCCCATTTACAATAGCACCAAAAACCATACGTTACCTTGGAATTAACTTAACCAGAGACGTAAAGGACCTATATTCTAGAAACTACAAATCATTCTTGAAAGACATTGAGGAAGACATAAAAAGATGGAAAGATATTCCATGCTCATGGATCGGAAGAATTAACATAGTTAAAATGTCCATGCTACCTAGAGCAATCTACACTTTCAATGCTATCCCGATCAAAATACCGAGGACATTTTTCATAGAACTGGAACAAATAGTCCTTCAATTTGTATGGAACCAGAAAAGGCCCCGAAACTTGACCACTATCTCACACCATACACAAAAATAAACTCCAAATGGATGAAAGACCTCGATGTGAGGCAGGAATCCATCAAAATTCTAGAGGAGAACATAGGCAGCAACCTCTACGACATCGGCCAAAGCAACCTTTTTCATGACACATCCCCAAAGGCAAGAGAAACAAAAGATAAAATGAACTTATGGGACTTCGTCAAGATTAAAAGCTTCTGCACAGCCAAGGAAACAGTCAGAAAAACTAAGAGGCATCCCACGGAATGCGAGAATATATTTGCAAATGATGCTACAGATAAAGGACTGGTATCCAAGATCTACAAAGAACTTCTCAAACTTAATACATGAGAAACAAATAAACAAATCAAAAAATGGGCAGAAGATATGAACAGACACTTTTCCAATGAAGACATACAAATGGCTAACAGACACATGAAAAAATGTTCAAAATCATTAGCCATCAGGGAAATTCAAATCAAAACCACACTGAGATACCACCTTAAGCCAGTTAGAATGGGAAAAATTGACAAGGCAAGAAACAACAATTGCTGGAGAGGATGTGGAGAAAGGGGATCCCTCCTACATTGTTGGTGGGAATGCAAGTTGGTACAGCCACTCTGGAAAACAGTGTGGAGGTCCCTTAAAAAGTTAAAAATTGAGCTACCCTATGATCCAGCCATTGCACTACTGGGTATTTACCCCAAAGATACAGACATAGTGAAGAGAAGGGCCATATGCACCCCAATGTTCATAGCAGCAATGTCCACAATAGCTAAATCGTGGAAGGAGCTGAGATGCCCTTCAACAGATGACTGGATTAAGAAGTTGTGGTCCATACATACAATGGAATATTACTCAGCTATCAGAAAGAATGAGTTCTCAACATTTGCTGCAACATGGATGGCACTGGAGGAGATAATGCTAAGTGAAATAAGTCAAGCAGAGAAAAACAACTATCATACGATTTCTCTCATCTGTGGAACATAAGAACTAGGATGATCAGTAGGGGAAGAAAGGGATAAAGAAAGGGGGGGTAATTAGAAGGGGGAATGAAACATTAGAGACTATGGACTCTGAGAAACAAACTGAGGGCTTCAGAGGGGAGGGGGGTGGGGGAATGGGATAGACTGGTGATGGGTAGTAAGGAGGGCACATATTGCATGGTGCACTGGGTGTTATACGTAACTAATGAATCATCGAGCCTTACATTGGAAACCAGGGATGTACTGTATGGTGACTAACATAATATAATAAAAAATCATTAAAATAAATAAATAAATAAGTGAGAGAAGAAAAAAAAAGAAATCAATGATATAGAAATAAAAAAATATATTAGAACGATCAACAAAACTAGGAGCTGGTTACTTGAAAAACTTAATAAGACTGATAACCCCCTAGCCAGACTTATCAGAAAGAAAAGAGCAGAACCCAAATTAATAAAATCGTCAATGAAAAGAGGAGAGATCACAACCAACACTGCAGAAGTACAAGCAATTATAAGAACATATTATAAGCAACTAAATGCCAACAAGTTAAGGAATCTGGAAGAAATGGATGCATTCCCAGAGATATATAAACTGCCAAAACTGAAACAGGAAGAAATAGAAAACCTGAACAGAACCATACCAGCAAGGAAGCTGAAGGAATAATCAAAAATCCCCCAACAAACGAGAGTCCAGGGCCAGATGGTCTCCAGCAGAATTCTACTAAACATTTAAAGAATTAATACCTATTCAGGAAGGGAGGCAAGATGGCAGAAGATTAGGGGACCTCCTTTCATCTGGTCCCTTGAATTTAGCTAGATAACTCTCAAATCATTCTGAACACCTATGAATTCAATTTGAAATGTGAGAAAAGAATTGCTGGGATTCTACAAATAGAAAAGTGCACACTGTTTGCAAGATAGGAGGTGCAGAGGAGTAAATCTGAAGGGAAATATCAGAAGATAAACCTAGGGGGGAGGGAACCTCTATAATCTGGCTACCAGAAAGTGATATAGCCCCAGAGTGCAAAATTGGAATTTTTAGAAGTCTGCTCCAATGAGAGATGTCCCTGCCTGAAAGGTGCTCAGATGGTGAAGCAGGGTAGAATTCTAGGTGTGACAGTGTGACCTCAGGATCCCTGGGGTCACAGATATGGGGGTGACTGAGCTGGCAGTTGCCAAGCATCAGAGTGGGGAAACTGGCTATGGTTAGCGAGCCCAGGAGGGGGCTCTCAGCTCAGTTTGCCATAAACCAGGAACCCTGGCAAAATTGGGCGACTGTTCTCCATGTGGGGCCCTGCAATGGGCAGAACTGCGATGACCCTCTGCTTTCCCCTGGGAGAATTGACACAGGTGCATATGGCAGGAGTCTGCAGATTTGCCACACACAAAAGTGAAGACTGCTTTTACCTGAGGGTTTACTGGAGAGAGGGGGCTGCAATCTTTCACCTCCAGAGCCAGAGATCAGAGTGCTGCCATTTTTATTTTTAACCTCTAAAGCAGCGTGGAAAGCCTTCAGGGAACAAAAGGCACATAGAGCAATCAGAAGGAGCTTACACTAAGCCCAGTCCCCTGGCAAGGGGTGGTACAACTCTGCCCAGGCAAAGACCTGAGTATCAGTGCAGCAGGCCCCTCCCCCAGAAGACAGCTGGGATAGCAGGCAAAGACCAAGTTTATAGAGCACACAGAACTGCAAAACTCCAGTACTAGGGGAAAATCTTATATAGAATTTGAGGTTTTTCCTCATGATTCTTTTATCTATCAGTTTAAATTTTCCCTTTTCTTTTTTTACTTTTTTTTTCCTTTTCAACTAGTTTCTTATTTTATCAACACTTTCTTAAGTCTTTTTTGAACTCTCATTTTTCTATGTACATTTTACAGATATATTCTTCATTTTTGGCTTCCTTTCAGTGTATTCAATTTTATTTTTGTGTATATATAAGTTTTGTGTTCTTTACAACTTCAGGATTTAGTGTCTTCCAAGAAACAGACCAAAATACACCCAAGACCAAGTGGATCACCCTCCACTTGTGAGATTATATCCTCTTGCCCCCCCCTTTTTTTCTTTTTCTTTTCTTTTTTCGTTTCTGAACTCTTCAAATTTGTCTAGTGTATTTTGCTTTGGTCATGGTTGATACTTTTGTTTTCTTCATCCATTCTTCTCTGGGCAAAATGCCTAGAAGGAGGAATTCACAACAAAAGAAAGAACAAGAGGTAATACTCTCTGCCACAGATCTGATCAGTATGGATAGAAGTAAAATGTCAGAGGTGGATATCAGGATAACAATTATAAAGTTACTAGTTGGGCTTATAAAAAGCAAAAGGACACTAGAGAATCTTTTAGTGCAGAAATAAAATCTAATCAGGCCAAAATTTAAAATGCTTTAACTGAAATGCAGTCTAAACTACACACTCTAATAAGTAGGGTAAATGAGGCAGAAGAGTCAGTGACATAGATGGCAATATGAAGGAAAGGAAGGAAGCTAAGGAAAAGAGAAAAACTGCTAATGGACCATGAGGTGAGGCTTCAAGAAATCAGTGATACCATAAAGCAAAACAATATTAGAATTATTGGAGTCCCAGAGGAAGAAGAAAGAGAGAGGGGGACAGATGATATATTTGAGCAAACCATAGCTGAAAACTTCCCTAATCAGGTGGAAGAAATGGGTATTCAAGTCCAGGAGGCACAGAGAACCCCTCTCAAAATCCATAAGAATAAATCAACAGCCTGACATATAATAATGAAGCTTACAAATTTTAGAGACAAAGAGAAAGTCTTGAAAGCAAGTTGAGGGCAAGAGGTTCTTAACATACAGAGGAAGGAACATTACACTGGCAGCAGACCTAACCACAGAAACCTGGCAGGCCAGAAAGAGCTGGCATGATATATTCAGGGTACTAAATGAGAAAAACATGCAGCCAAGAATACTTTATCCAGCGAGGCTGTCATTCAGAATGGAAGGAGAGATAAAGGACTGTCAGGACAAATAGAAACAAAAAGAATTTGTGATCACTAAGCCAGCCCTGCAAGAAATATTAAAGGGGATCCTGTAAGCGAAGAGAGAGCCCAAAAGTAACAGAGACCAGAAAGAAACAGACAATCTACAGAAACAGGGAATATACAGGTAATAAATTGGCTCTAAATTCATAACTTTCAATAGTTACTCTGAATGTAAATGGGCTAAATGCTCCAATCAAAAGACACATGGTATAAGATTGGATAAAAAAGAAAGACCTCTCTAAGCGTTGTCTACAAGAGACTCATTTTAGACCTAAAGACACATTCAGATTGAAAGCGAGGGGGTGAGGGACACCTGGGTGGCTCAGTCAGTTAAGTGTCTGCCTTTAGCTCAGGTCATGATCCCAGGGTCTTAGGATTGAGTCCTGCATCAGGCTCCCTGCTCAGCAGGGAGTCTGCTTCTCCTTCTGCCTGCTGCTCCCCCTGCTTGTGCTCTGTATTTCTCTCTCTCTGACAAATAAATAAAGTATTAAAAACAAAAGAAAAAAAAGAAAGTGAGGGGGTAGAGAACAATTTATCATGCTAATGGACATCAAAACAAAGATGGGGTAGCAATCCTTGTATCAGACAAATTAGATTTTAAACCAAAGCATAGTAAGGAATGAAAAGGGATACTATACCATACATAAATGACCTATCCAACAAGAAGATCTAATAATTACAAATATTTATGCTGCTAACTTGGGAGCAGTCAATTATATAAACCAATTAATAACAAAATTAAAGAAACACATTGATAATAATACAATCATAGTAGGGGACTTTAAAACCCCACTCACAGCAATGGACAGATCATCTAAGCAGAAGATCAAAAAGGAAAGAAAGACTGTGAATGACACACTGGACCAGATGGACTTCACAGATATATTCAGAACATTCCACACTAAAGAAATAGAATACACATTCTTCTTGAATGCACATGGAACATTTTCCAGACTAGATCACATACCGGGTCACAGATCAGGTCTCGACTGGTACCAAAAGATTGGGATTATTCCATGCATATTTTCAGACCACAGTGCTTTGAAACTTGAACTCAATCACAAGGGGAAAGTTGGAAGGAACTCAAACACTTGGAGGTTAAAGAACATCCTACTAAAGAATGAGTGGGTTAACCAGGAAATTAAAAAAGAATTTTAAAAATTCATGGAAACAACTGGAAATGGAAACACAACTATTCAAAACTTTGGGATACATCAAAGGCCGTCCAAAGAAGGAAGTACACAGCAATACAAGCCTTTTCAAGAAACAAGAAAGATCTCAAATACACAAGCTAACTGTATGCCTAAAGGAGCTGGAGAAAGAACAGCAAATAAAGCCTAAACCCAGCAGGAGAAGAGAAAATGATAAAGATTAGAGCAGAAATCAATGAAATAGAAACCCAAAGAACAGCAGAACAGATCAATGAACCCAGAAGATGTTTCTATGAAAGAATTAATAGGATCAATAAACACCTAGCTGGACTTTTTTTTTTTTTGCATTCTATATACTTTTTAAAATAATTTTTTATGTTATATTAGTCACCATACAGTACATTAGTTTTTGATGTAGTGTTCCATGATTCATTGTTTGCGTATAACACGCAGTGCTCCATGCAATATGAGCCCTCCTTAATAAACATCACTGGTCTATCCCAATTCCCCCGCTCCCCTCCCCTCTGAAGCCCTCAGTTTGTTTCCCAGAGTCCATAGTCTCTCATGGTTCATTCCCCCTTATGTTTACCCCCCGTTCATTCTTCCCTTCCTTCTCCTACCGATCTCCCTGCTATTTCTTATGTTCCATAAATGAGTGAAACCATATGATAATTGCCTTTCTCTGACTTATTTCACTTAGCATATTCTCCACCAGTCCTCTCCATGTTGCTGTAAATGTTGGGTAATCATTCTTTCTGATGGCTGAGTAGTATTCCATTGTGTATAGGGACCACATCTTTATCCGTTCATCTGCTGAAGGGCATCTCGGCTCCTTACACAATTTAGCTATTGTGCACAATGCTGCTATGAACATTGGGGTGCATATGGCCCTTCTCATCACTACGTCTGTACCTTTGGGGTAAATACCCAGTAGTGCAATTGCTGAATCATAACATAGCTCTATTTTTAACTTTCTGAGGGACCTCCACACTGTTTTCCAAAGTGGCTGTACCCACTTGCATTCCCACCAACAGTGTAAGAGGGTTCCCCTTTCTCCACATCCTCTCCAACATTTGTTGTTTCTTGCCTTGTCCATTTTTGCCATTCTAACTGGCATAAGGTAGTATTTCAAGGTGGTTTTGATTTGAATTTCCCTGATGGCTAATGATTTTGAACATTTTTAAATGTGTCTGTAGCCATTCGTTGGAAAAGTGTCTGTTCATATCTTCTGCCCATTTTTTGATTTGATTATTTGTTTTTTTTGTGTATTGAGTTTGAGAAGTTCTTTGTAGATCTTGGATACCAGCCTTTTATCTGTGGTGTCATTTGCAAATATCTTCTCCCATTCTGTTTACAATAGCACCAAAAATCATACGATATCTCAGAATTAACCAGAAAGGTAAAAGATCTATATTCTAGAAACTACAGAACACTGATGAAAGGCATTGAAGAAGACACAAATAGATGGAAAAATATTCCATGCTCATGGATCAGAAGAATAAACATAGTTAAAATGTCTATGTTACCCAGAGGAATCTACACTTTCAATGCCATCCCAATCAAAATAACAATGACATTTTTCAAAGAGCTAGAACAAACAGCCCTTAAATTTGTGTGGAACCAGAAAAGGCCCCGAATTGCCAAGGAATTTTTGAAAAGGAAAAACAAAGCTGGGGTTATCACGTTGCCTGATTTCAAGCTATACTACAAAGCTGTGATCACAAAGACAGCATGGTACTGGCATAAAGACAGACACATAGACCAATGGAACAGAATAGAGAACCCAGAAATGGACCCTCAGCTCTTTGGGCAACTAATGTTTGACAAAGCAGAAAAAAGACAGTGGAAAAAAGACAGTCTCTTCAATAAGTGGTGCTGGGAAAATTGGACAGCTATCTTCAAAAGAATGAAACTTGACCACTCTCTCACACCATACACAAAGATAAACTCCAAATGGATGAAAGACCTCTATGTGAGACAGTAATCCATCAAAATCCTAGAAGAGAACATAGGCTGTAACCTCTTCGACATCAGCCACAGCAACTTCTTTCATGACACGTCTCCAAAGGCAAGGGAAACAAAAGCAAAAATGAACTTGTAGGACTACATCAAGATAAAAAGCTCTGCACAGCCAAGGAAACAGTCAAAAAAAACTAAGAGGTAACCTAGCTGGACTTATTAAAAGAAGAGAAAGGACCCAAATTAATAAAATCATGAATGAAAGAGGAGAGTTCATGACCAACATCAACGAAATCCAAACAATTTTAAGAACATATTATGAGCAACTATATGCCAACAAATTAGACTATCTGGAAGAAATGGATGCATTCCTGGAAACTTACAAACTACCAAAACTGTTGGCTGATTGAATTTAAATAAAAATGTCTATTTTGCAACCTTAAAAAAAACTACCAAAACTGAAACAGGAAGAAATAAAAAACCTGAACAGACCCAAACCAGCCAGGAAATTGAAGTACTAATCAAAAATCTCCCAACAAACAAGGGTCCAGGGTGGGATGGCTTCCAGGTAGAATTCTACCAAATATTTAAGAAGAATGAATACCTGTTCTTTTGAAGCTGTGTCAAAAAATAGAAAGAGAAAGAAAACCTCCAAACTCATTCTATAGTCCAGCATTATCTTGATCCCAAAACCAAACACCCCACCACAAATGAGAATTACAGACCAATATCCATGATGAACACGGATGCCAAAATTCTCCCCAAGATACTAGCTAATAGGATCCAACAGTACATTAAAAGGATCATTCACCACGACCAAGTGAGATTTATTCCTGAGCTGCAAGGGTGGTTCAACAATCTCAAATCAATCGACCTGGTAGATCACATTTATAAAAGAAAGGACAAGAACCATATGATCCTCTCAGTTGATGCAGAAAAAGCATTTGACAAAGTACAGCATCCTTTCTTGATTAAAACTCTCCACAGTGTAGGGATAGAGGATACATACCTCAATATCATAAAATCCATCTATGAAAAGTCCACAGCAAATGTCATTCTCAATGGTAAAAAACTGAGAACTTTTCCCCTAAGGTCGGGAACATGACAGGGGTGCCCACTATCACCACTGCTATTCAACATAGTACTAGAACTCCTAGCCTCTGCAATCAGACAACAAAAAGAAATAAAAGGCATTCAAATTGGCAAAGAAGTATCTCACTCTTCACAGATGACATGATACTTTTTGTGGAAAACCCAAAAGATTCTACCAAAAAAACTGCTAGAACTCATACAATAATTCACCAATGTGCAGGATATAAAATCAACGCAGAGAAATCAGGGGCATTTCTATATACTAACAATGGAACAGAAGAAAGAAATTAAGGAGTCAATCCCATTTACAACTGTACCAAAAACCATAAGATACCTAGGAATAAACCTAACCAAAGAAGTAAAGGATCTGCACTCTAAAATCTATAGAACACTCAGTAAAAAATTAGGAAGACAGAAAGAAATGGGAAATATTCCATGCTCACAGATTGCAAGAACAAATAAATACTGTTAAAATGTCTATGCTACCCAGAGCAATCTATACATTCAATGAATCCCTATCAAAATACCACTAACATTTTTCACTGAGCTGGAACAAACAATCCTAAAATTTGTATGGAACCAGAAAAGACCCCAAATAGCCAGAGGAATGTTGAAAAAGAAAACCAAACTGGTGACATCACAATGCTGGACTTTAAGCTATATAACAAAGCTGTATCATCAAAACAGTACGGTACTGGCACAAAAACAAACACATAGATCAATGGAACAGAATAGAAAACCCAGAAATGGATCTTCAACTCTATGGTCAACCAATCTTTGACAAAGGAGGAAAGAACATCCAATGGAAAAAAAGACAGTCTCTTCGATAAATGGTGCTGGGAAAATTGGATGGCCACAGGCAGAAGAATGAAACTAGACCATTTTCTTACACCATACACAAAGATAAACTCAAAATGGATGAAAGACAGAAATATGAGACAGGAATCCATCAAAAATCCTAGAGGAAAACATAGACAGCAATCTCTATGACTTTGGCTGCAGCAACTTCTTGCTAGACAGGTCTCCAAAGGCAAGGGAAACAAAAGCAAAAATGAGCTATTGGGACTTCATCAAGATAAAAAGTTTTTGCACAGCAAAGGAAACAGTCAACAAAACCAAAAGACAACAACAGAATGGGAGAAGATATTTGCAAATGTCTTATGAGATAAAGGGCTAGTATCCAAGATCTTAAAGAACTTCTCAAACTCAACACCCAAAAAAAACAAATAAGCCAGTCAAGAAATGGGCAGAAGACATGAACAGACATTTCTCCAAAGAAGACGTACAAATGGCCAACAGACACATGAAGAAATGCTCCACATCACTTGTCATCAGGGAAATACAAATCAAAACCACAATGAGATACCAACTCACACCAGTCAGAATGGCTTTAGCCATTAATTTTGTTAATTTTAATTAACAAGACAGGACAGGAAACAACAGATGTTGACGAGGATGCAGAGAAAGGGGAACCCTCTTACACTGCTGGTGGGAATGCAAGCGAGTACAGCCACTTTGGAAAACAGTATGGAAGTTCCCCAAAAATTTACAAATGGAGCTCCCCTACAACCCAGCAATTGCACCACTAGGTATTTATCCATAGGATACAAATATATTGCTTCAAAAGGGCACCTGCAGGGGCGCCTGGGTGGCACAGCGGTTAAGCGTCTGCCTTCGGCTCAGGGCGTGATCCCAGCATTGTGGGATCAAGCCCCACATCAGGCTCCTCTGCTATGAGCCTGCTTCTTACTCTCCCACTCCCCCTGCTTGTGTTCCCTCTCTCACTGGCTGTCTCTATCTCTGTTGAATAAATAAATAAAATCTTAAAAAAAAAAGGCACCTGCACCCCAATGTTTATAGCAGCAATGTCCACAGTGGCCAAACTATGGAAAGAGCCCAGATGTCCATCAACAGATGAATGGAGAAAGACGATGTGGTATAAATATGCCATGGAATATTACTCGGCCATCAAAAAGAATGAAATCTTGTCACTGGCAATGACATAAATGAAACTACAGGGAATTGTGCTTTATGAAATAAGTCAGTCAGAGAAAGATAAATACCATATGAATTCAGTCATATATGGAATTTAAGAAACAAAACAGATGAACATAGGGGAAGGGAGGGGAAAATAATATAAGATGAATTAGAGAGGGAGACAAACCATAAGTGACTCTTAACAATAGGAAAGAAACTGAGGGTTACTGGAGGGGAGGTGGGTAGGCAGATGGGGTAACTGGGTGATGGGCATTAAGGGGGTCACTTGATGGAATGAGCACTGGATGTTATATGCAATTGATGAATCACTAAATTCTATTACCCCTGAAACTAATAATGCAATATATATTAACTAAATTGAATTTAAATAAAATAAATTAAAATTTTTAAGAAAAAAGAAATGTGTCAAGGATAGCCATCTCAGTCTCTTTTTATTCTAGTTTTAACCTGTGAGGAAGGTATAGTTAAGGAAGGGCTCAACTGTATAGTCTGTTTAACCCTGAAACCACAACAAACAGCAATGTCTTTGTGATCACCTTCCTCAGAAGCTTCTAGTACATGCATAGATCACTCTGCCAACCCTTCTGCAGATAAAGAAAAAATCTTATAAAGCAGAGTATTAATTTTCTTTATTAAGAGAGAACAAATATAATAATATCATTTGGGGTTTTTATTCTTTAAGGTAGACCCAAAAGGGTTTGATTTCCCACACTAAAAGAAATTAAGTTTCAATCTGGAATATCAGAAATAACAGAAAATTATTATTTAAAGTCCTATAAAATAAGAGTATGGAGAAGACAAAATATATTAAATACAAACAAGAGGGCCCTTTGGCAATACTGGAAGTACATATGTGTTTGTTTTTCTAAATCTCTCTTCCAAACAGATAAGAAAAATAAATAAATAATAAAGAAATACCAAGTAACAAAATGTATTCCACTTGTAAAATCATATAAAATAGTTTCTTCAGGATGGGCATAAAGCTCAGCTTATCCAGGGAGAAATACCAATATATAAAGCATTTTAAAATAAGGATGCAAATATACAAATCTGAATTCACCTTCGTTCAAGTGAACAGTGCATCATCAGGAGAGTTTATACCACCATCTAGTGGTTCCTTTAGGAAAAATATATTTGTACCCTTCAAAATGTTTCAACTAGCTGGGCAATCTAATAGATATAGACTATTTTTTCCTGAGAGAACACAGGCTAAAAGCAATAAAACAAACACTGAGATATACAGTAGGCCATGATAGACAGTTATTTGGTTAAAAGTCTGAGACCTATTATGCTGAGCAAAATAATTCAATCAGAGAAAGAGAATTATCATTTGGTTTCACTCATATATGGAACATAAGAAGCAGAGCAGAGGACCGTAGGGGAGAGGAAGGAAAACAGAATAGGAAGTTATCAGAAAGAGAGAAAAACCATGAAAGACTCTTAACTCTAGAAAACAAACTGAGCGTTGCTGGAGGGGTGCTGGGTGGGGGGATGGGGTAATTGGGTGATGGGCATTAAGGAAGGGATGTGATGTGATGAGCACTGGGTATAAGTAATGCGAAACTGATAAATTATTGAACACTACATCTGAAACTAATGATGTATTATATGTTGGCTAATTGAATTTAAATTTTAAAAAAATGCTAAGATCTGAGTTCTAGCTCTGAGCTCCACTATTCACAGCTGTGTGATTTTAGAAAAGTTTTACCTCTCTAAGCTTATTTTTTATTTGTAAAATAAAGTGGCCACACTAGATTGGTGTTTCTCAAATGGCAAGTTATAACATGGTGGTCATACAATCAATTTAATGAATCATGACCTGGATTTTTTTTTTATTTAAATGTAACCACCCCCCCAAAAAAAAACTATGAGAATATACCACAGATTGTAAGAGTATTATTTGAAGAAGTGAATAAATGTACACATTATATGTTGTGTCAGTGTGTCTGTGCATGTGTATGTTTCCTGGAACACAATATAAAATGTATCTGTTACTATGGGTCACAACCAAAAAAGGTGGAAAGCCTCTAAGATTTCTAGCAGCTATGAATTCCAGGTTCCTATGAATTGTGGCCATGAGTCTTGCATCGGAGTACTGACACAGGGTTTGAGCGTGTATAATTTACAGTTAGATGTCTGATAGACCTGTCTGCTGACAGTGGGATGTCTGTTTCTCTCCTACAGTAACTCAAAAAGACCCCAACTAAAATAGAAATATTTTCCTGTTTTTGTTTAAGTGTTTTGCTTTATTTTATTTTCCCAAAGACTACTACTAATCTTTCTAACACAACGCTTTTCAAAATAATGGTCCAGGGACCAACTGCCTTGGATTTATGTCAGGCGCTTATTTAAAATACACATTTTTGCCTCCCCTGTCCCACTCACTGCCAGACTTATTGTATCAGAACCTCAGAGCATAGAACTCAGTAATCTGCACTACCTTGAAGTACCCTAGGTGATTCTTATGTGCCCTAAAGTTTGAGAAATATTAGTAAAATTTTCAATGACATCTTCACGGAGAGCTCTTAGCAAGTAATTTTGTTGATACTTGTCCATCCTAACATCCTCTCCGCTATCTCTGTCCTTCCTTCCATTTATCCCTCCCAAAAGGAGATAATCCTTGCTCATTCCCATCTCAGGAAGACAAATCTCTAATATCTACAGAGAATTAGGACAATGGAAGCACTGGTAATTTCCGAGTATAAGATCTATAATATCTAACATACTACCTGAGACCAAATATGATTTTAATATATTAAGCTATACTGAACACATATTAAACAGCAATTGTTTGTTTGCACGTACTCATGCTTAATACTTTTTAAACAAAGCCCCAATCCTTTCTTTCCCAATTTTCCAAATAAATACTTCTGAGTATGTGTGGTTACATATATTCTTACTACTCAAAGAATTGTCCCTATTCCAGCAACATAAGCACTGCCCGAGAAATTGTTAGAAATAGATAAACTCTACCCCAGAATCTGAATCATCTGCATTTTAACAAAATTCCCCAAGTAGAACTGTATGTATACTGAAGTTTAACAAGCACATATAATGGATGTGAAGTAATCAGTACATGCATAAGTGATTGCAGCCAGAATTTTTGATGACACTCATAGGAAGAAAAAACTAATAATGGTTTCTATGCATTGTTATGGACTGAATGTTTGTGTGTGCTCCAAATTCATATATTAAAGTCCTAACCTCCAGTGTGATGGTATTTGGAGGTGGGGGTCTTTGGCAAATTATTAGGTTTGGGGGGGTTCCCCTTCTTTTTTTTCTTTTTTTAAAATTATGTTATGCTAGTCACCATACAGTACATCATTAGTTTTCGATGTAGTGTTCCATGATTCATTGTTTGCGTGTAAACCCAGTGCTCCATGCAATACGTGCCCTCCTTAATACCCATCACCAGCCTAGCCCAAATACTCCATCCCCCCCAAAACAAACCCTCAGTTTGTTTCCCAGAGTTCATGGTCTCTCGTGGTTCCTTCCCCCTTCTGTTTACCACCCGTTCATTCTTCCCTTCCTTCTCCTACCGATCTCCCTGCTATTTCTTATGTTCCATAAATGAGTGAAACCATATGATAATTGCCTTTCTCTGCTTGACTTATTTCACTTAGCATAATCTCCTCCAGTCCCATTCATGTTGCTGTAAATGTAGGGTAATCGTTCTTTCTGATGGCTGAATAACATTCCATTGTATATACGGACCACATCTTTATTCGTCTGTTGAAGGGCATCTCGGCTCCTTCCACAATTTAGCTATTGTGCACAATGCTGCTATGAACATTGGGGTGCATATGGCCCTTCTCTTCACTACATCTGTATCTTTGGGGTAAATACCCAGTAGTGCAATTGCTGAATCATAGCATAGCTCTATTTTTAACTTTTTGAGGGACCTCCACACTGTTTTCCAAAGTGGCTGTACCCACTTGCATTCCCACCAACAGTGTAAGAGGGTTCCCCTTTCTCCACATCCTCTCCAACATTTGTTGTTTCTTGCCTTGTCCATTTCTGTCATTCTAACTGGCATAAGGTAGTATCTCAAGGTGGTTTTGATTTGAATTTCCCTGACGGCTAATGATTTTGAACATTTTTTAATGTGTCTGTAGCCAGTTGTTGGAAAAGTGTCTGTTCATATCTTCTGCCCATTTTTTGATTTGATTATTTGTTTCTTGTGTATTGAGTTTGAGAAGTTCTTTGTAGATCTTGGATACCAGCCTTTTATTTGTGGTGTCATTTGCAAATATCTTCTCCCAACTGTGAGTTGTCTCTTTGTTTTGATGACTGTTTCCTTGCTGTGCAGAAACCTTTTATCTTGATGAAGTCCCAAAAGTTCATTTTTGCTTTTGTTTCCCTTGCCTTTGGAGATGTGTTATGAAAGAAGTTGCTGTGGCTGATGTCGAAGAGGTTACAGCCTATGTTCTCCTCTAGGATTTTGATGGATTACTGTCTCACATAGAGGTCTTTCATCCATTTGGAGTTTATCTTTGTTTTGTTTTGTTTTGTTGGTTTTTTTTTTTAAGATTTTATTTATTTGACAGAGATAGAAACAGCCAGTGAGAGAGGGAACACAAGCAGGGGGAGTGGGAGAGGAAGAAGCAGGCTCATAGTGGAGGAGCCTGATGTGGGGCTCGATCCCATAACGCCGGGATCACGCCCTGAACCAAAGGCAGACGCTTAACCGCTGTGCCACTCAGGCACCCCTGGAGTTTATCTTTGTGTATGGTGTGAGACAGTGGTCAAGTTTCATTCTTTTGTAGATAGCCGTCCAATTTTCCCAGCACCATGTATTGAAGAGACTTTCTTTTTTCCACTGTATGTTTTTTCTGCTTTGTCAAACATTAGTTGACCATAAACTCGAGGGTCCATTTCTGGGTTCTCTATTCTGTTCCATTGGTCTATGTGTCTGTTTTTATGCCAGTACCGTGCTGTCTTGGTGATCACAGCTTTGTAGTATAGCTTGAAATCAGGCAATGTGATGCCCCCAGCTTTGTTTTTCTTTTTCAACATTTCCTTGGCGATTTGGGGCCTTTTCTGGTTCCACACTAATTTAAGGGCTGTTTGTTCCAGCTCTTTGAAAAATGTCATTGGTATTTTGATCGGGATGGCATTGAAAGTATAGATTGCTCTGGGTAGCATAGATGTTTTGACTATGTTTATTCTTCCGATCCATGAGCATCAACGTTTTTCCATCTTTTTGTGTCTTCTTCAATGCCTTTCATCAGTGTTCTGTAGTTTCTAGAGTATAGATCCTTTACCTCTCTGGTTGAGTTTATTCTGAGATATCTTATGGTTTTTGGTGCTATAGTAAATGGCATTGGTTCCCTAGTTTCTCTTTCTTCAGTCTCATTGTTCATGTATAGAAATGCAACTGATTTCTGAGCATTGATTTTGTATCCTGCCACATTACTGAACTGCTCTATAAGTTCTAGTAATTTGGAGGTGGAGTCTTTTGGGTTTTCCATATAAAGTATCATGTCATCTCTCAAAGAGAGAAACTTTGACTTCTTCTTTGCCAATTAGAATACCTTTTATTCTTTTTTGTTGTCTGATTGCTGTTGCTAGGACTTCTGGTACTATGTGTGTTTTTTTAATAATAATATTTTTATTATATTATGTTAGTCACCATACAGTACATCCCTGGTTTTTTGATGTAAAGTTCGATGATTCATTAGTTGCGTATAACACCCAGTGCACCACGCAATACGTGCCCTCCTTACTACCCATCACCAGTCTATCCCATTCCCCCACTGCCCTCCCCTCTGAAGCCCTCAGTTTGTTTATCAGAGTCCATAGTCTCTCATGCTTCATTCCCTCTTCTGATTACTATGTTGAACAATAGTGACGAGAGTGAGCATCCTTGTCGTGTTCCTGATCTTAAGGGAAAGGCTCTCAGCTTTTCCTCATTGAGAATGATATTTGCTGTAGGCTTTTCATAGATGGTTTTTAGAAAATTGAGGACTGTACCATCCATCCCTACACTCTGAAGGGTTTTGATGAGGAAAGGATGCTGTATTATGTCAAATGCTTTTTCTGCATCAATTGAGATGATCATATCGTTCTTGTCTCTTCTCTTATTAATGTGATCTATCACACTGATTGATTTGTGTTTGTTGAACCACCCTTGCATCCCAGGGATGAACCCCACTTGCTCGTGATGGATAACTCTTTTAGTGTACCGATAGATCCTATTAGCTAGGATCTTGTTGAGAATTTTGGCATCCATATTCATCAGGGATATCGGTCTGTAATTCTCCTTTTTGATTCTCCTCTTTGCCTGGTTTGGGGATCACGGTAATACTGTCCTCATAGAATGAGTTTGATAGTTTTCCTTCTGCTTCTACTTTTTGAAACACCTTCAGGAGAATAGGTATTATTTCTTCTTTGGATGTTTGGTAGAATTTCCCCAGGAATCCGTCAGGCCCTGGACTCTTGTTTTTTGGGAGGTTTTTGATCACTAATTCAATTTCTTCATGATTAATCGGTCTGTTTAATAATCAATTTCTTCCTGTTTCAGACTTGGTAGTTTATAGGTTTCCAGGAAGGCATCCATTTCTTCCAGGTTCTTTAATTTACTGCCATATAGTTGTTGATAATAGTTTCTAATGATTGTATCTATTTCTTTGGTGTTGTTCATGATCTCTCCCCTTTCATTCATAATTTTATTAATTTGGGTCCTTTCTCTATGCTTTCAAATAAGTCTGTCCAGTGGTTTATTGATCTTATTAATTCTTTCAAAGAACGAGCCTCTAGTTTTGTTAATCTGCTCTACTGTGTTCCTGGTTTCTAATTCATTGATCTCTGCTCTAATCTTGATCATTGTCTTCTCGTGCATGGGTTAGGCCTGTTCTTCTGTTCCAACTCCATCTTCTTAAGGTGAGAATATAAGGACTACATTTTAGATTTTTCTATTCTTTTGAGTGAGGCTTGGATGGCTATGTATTTTCCCCTTAGGACTGCCTTTGCAGTGTCCCATAGGTTTTGGGCCGATGTGTTTTCATTCTCACTGGTTTCCATAAATTGCTTAAGTTTAATTCCCTGGTTTACCCAATCATTCTTGAGCAGGGTGGTTCTTAGTTTCCAAGTGTTTGAGGTTCTTCCAAATTTTTCCTTGTGACTGAGTTTCAGTTTCCAAAGCATTGTGGTCTGAGAATATGCAGGGAATAATCTCAGTCTTTTGCTATCAGTTGAGACCTGTTTTGTGACTCAGTATATGGGCTATTCTGGAGATAGTTCCATGTGCATTCAAAAAGAATGAGTATTCTGTTGTTCTGGGGTGTAGTGTTCTGTACATACCCATGAGGTCCATCTGGTCCAGTATGTCATTCAAAGCTTTTGTTTCTTTGTTGATTTTCGCTTAGGTGATCTCTCTATTGCTGAGAGTGGAGTGTTGAGGTCCCCTACTATTAACGTATTTTTATCTATATGTCTCTTTATTCTGGTTAAGAGTTGGCTTGTGTGTCTAGCTGCTCCCCTGTTGGGGGCATAGATATTTATAATTGTTAGATCCTCTTGTTGGATACACCCTTTAAGAATAATATAGTGTCCTTTTGTATCTCGAACTACAGTCTTTAGCTTAAAATCTAGTCTGTCTGTTATGAGAATAGCTACCCCAGCATTCTTTTGAGGTCCATTGGCATGAAAAATGGTTCTCCATCCCTTCACTTTCAGTCTGGATGTATCTTTAGGTTCAAAATGAGTCTCTTGGAGAGAGCATATGGATGGGTCATGTCTTTTTATCCCATCTGCAACCCTGAGGCATTTATGGGAGCATTTAGGCCATTCACATTGAGAGTGATTATTGAGAGATATGATTTTAATGATGTCATATTGCCTGTGAAGTCTTTGTTTCTATACATTGTAAATTTCTGTTCTGTATCACTCTTGGGGTCTTTTTACTTTTATAGAACCCCCCCTTAGTATTTCTTGTGGGGCTGACTTGGTGGGGCTGACATATTCTTTCAGTTTCTGCTGGTCTTGGAAGGTCCTTGTCTCTCCATCCATTCTGAATGACAGCCTTGCTGGGTAAAGAATCCTTGGCTGCATGTTTTTCTCACTTAGTGCTCTGAATATGTCTTGCCAGCTTTTTCTGGCTTGCTAAGTCTCTGTAGACAGGTCTGACGTTATTCTGATGTTCCTCCTTCTGTGTGTGAGGACTCTCTTCCCCCTGCCGCTTTCAAGATTGTTTCCTTGGATCTAATATTTGCAAATTGTACTATTATGTGATGTGGTGTTGGTCTGTTCTCATTGATCTTGGGAGAAGTCCTCTCTGCCTCTCGGACATGAATGTTTGTTTCCTTTGCCAGATTAGAGAAGTTCTCAGCTACAATTTGTTCAAATATCTCTTCTAAACCTCTCTCTTTCTCCACCCCCTTGGGGATGCCAATGATTCTGATATTGGAACGTTTCGTTGAGTCAGTAATCTCCCGTAGTCTTATTTCTTGAAAGTGGAGTTTCTTAAGCCATGTTTCTTCTCTTGTTTTCTTTTCTATCATCTCATCCTCTAACTCACTAATTCATTCTTCAGCCTCGTTTACCCTGGCCATCAGAGCATCCAGTTTAGAATGCATTTGATTCATAGCATTCTTAATTTCTGCCAGATTTGCTCTCATTTCTGCCCTTAGAGATTCTATATTCTTGTTAATTTTTTCATTACTATTTTTTTTAAGCCTACACATCATCTCGACCATTGTTACTCTGAACTCCATTTCTGACAATTTGTTTGCATCCATATCCATTAGTTCTGTGGCAGAGGCCACCGTCTCTGTTTCTTTCCTTTGTTAGGGGTTCCTCCTATTGTCATTCTGATGAGGTGTGGTTGTGGGCATGTACAGAGCCCAAATTATTGACCAGGACCCAAGCAAGATGCACTTGTTTTATAGGGACCCTAGAGTTGTGGGCTTCTTGTTTTTTCAGCCTGCCTTATGGGGGAGGGGCCTGCCAAGCTGATACTCAGGCAAACCTGTTTGGGTAGAGTTGCCCTGTCCCCTGTGGAAGGGGGGGATGGGCACAGTGAGAACCAGTTTTTCCAGGCTTCTGTTCTCTGGCAGCTTTCCCTGGAGGCTTTCTGTGACTCTTCCAAGGGTCAGAGCAGCAGCGACTGTATCCAAGCCTCTGTCTCAGAACAGAAAAGTTGCAGTCTGCTCTTCACTGAGCTCTCCTGGCCACTTTAACTCTGTTTCTGTTGGTCCTGCTAAAAACCCCATGGTGTTCCGGGTTGTGTACCCCACAGCCATTCTCCCAGTCCTCACTCCCAAAGCCAGCACATCTCTGCCCTTTGTGTTTCTAACACCACCAGCAGCCCCTGGTTCCCATGTGTGCTCCAGAGCTCCTGGTTTCAGTCTAGCTCAAGTGTGTTCTCCAGAGCTCCCAGTTTTGGTCTGGTTTCTGTGTGTGCTCCCGAACTCCCGGTTTCAGTCTGGTTTCCCTGTGGCTACCGGTCCATGAGTCTGGCCCACTCCCCAGAACAGGGGGCTATTGCTTCCTGGCGCTCTAGTGTGGAAGCTCCCTCCACCTTCCATTTATCTTCGATACCTGTGCGCAGACTCATGATGCCCCACTTTGTACCTCAATACCCAGTGCTGGAGATGTTCGTTTGTAGAGATCCAGATGTATCTTCTTACGTCTCAGGCTGATTTCATGGGTGTTCAGGATGGTCTAGTAGATATCCAGCTCGATTCAGGGAACCAGCTGAAAAAGGGTCCCTTACTCTTCTGCCATCTTTTTTCCTCTCTCTCTTCAATCTTTTTTATTTTTAAGTTCAACTAGTAATCAAGAAATATAAATCAAAATAGTAAGATGTAATTTTTTTTCTATTAAATTGGCAAAAACTAATGATAATACCATGTGTTAATGAGAATGTAGGGAAACAAACTCTCTCACATTCTCCTAGTGGAGGGTAAATTGTTAATTTTTTTCTGAAGGGGTTCCAGTCCACGACGTCAACGTAGGAAGATTCTGAACTCATGTCCTCCAAGGAAACACTAAATCTACCCCTGTTTATGAGAGCAATTTCTCCTGAAGAAGAACTGAGGGCTGTCTGAATAGCTTCTGCATAACAAAAGAGAACAGCAAGAAAGACAGAGACTTAGTAACAAAGGGAACCTCCACCCCTGATGCTACAAACTGCAGTGGGTGGGAATAGTACTGAGATACAGGGTGGTAGATTCCTATGCCCTGAGGCACAGGGGAAAAAAAAACAACTAGAATATAAAGGAACTAGCCCTAGAACCCTGCCAAACAGTGAAGGAACTACTGAAACTCTCTCCAGGTCAGAAAGGCTGGCAAGTGACACAGTTTATGCTCCCCTTCCACCTTGATATCATGAATGACAGCAAGATCTAGGCACCTTCACTGACCTACTGCCTCAGTGAACCCTGAACCCCTAGCCCACACCAGCCCCAGTCATCCCACTAAGGCAGTTGCAGGGCGGTGTACACTGTAACACCCCTGGTCAGCCACTCACTACAGCTCCAGCCATCCCCTCAAGGTAATACAGGCATAAAGCACCCTGGACACTCCAGGGTCCACCTTCAGCCTCAGATACCTTGGTAGGGCACCCCTGGGGCAGAGTACTCTGGGTCCTTCCAGCTGACACTTGCTTCAGTTCCAGCTGCTCCACATCAGGGCACCCCAGTTTGCACCCACTTCAGCTTCTGCTGTCTTTCTAGGGCACCCTCTACACAAAGAGTCCTAGGACAACCTCAGCTTGTACTCACTTTAGCTAGCTACAGCTATCCTGCCAAGACACTCCTTGTGCAGAGCACCCTGGGACCCCTGGCCTATGCCCCATTTTAGCTCCAGTTGCCCCGCCAGGGCACCCTCTACACACAGAGTTCTGGAACACCCAGCTTAAACACACTTCAGCTTCAGCTATCCTCCCAAGGTGCCCTCTGTACATAGTGCCTTAGGATCTCTCAGGTTGCACCCACTTCAGCTTCAGCTGTCTTGCTAGGGCACCCTCTGCACAGAGAGCCTCTGAACTGCCCCCAGCCCATACCCACTTCAGCTCTGGCCATCCCACCAGGGCAGCCCCAGCACAAAGTGCCCTGCAACATGCATCACAAGCCAGCCACAGTTCCAGCCATAAAATGTCACCAGGTAAACAGTCTACACAGGGGATGACCATACACAAGATCATTCCTTCAAGTTTAGGAGAAGTAGCTGTTCCACCTAATTCATAGACACAACATAGAAAATCAAGCTAACTGGGGAGACAGAGAAATATGTACCAAATGAAAGAACAAGACAAAACTTCAGAAAAAGAACTAAATGAAATGGAAATAAGCAATATGCCTGATAGAGTTTAAAGCACCGATCATAAAGATGCTCACCAGACTAGAGAGAAGAGTAGTAGAACTCAGTGAGAACTTCAATAAAGAGATAAAAAATACAAAGAAAAACCAATCAGAGTTGAAGAATACAATAACTGGAATAAAAAGTACACTAGAGGGAATCAACAGATTAGCAGATGCAAAAGAACAGATCAGTGATCTGGAAGACAGGGTAGTATAAAGCACCCAAGCTGCACAAAAAAAAAAAAAAAGAATTTTTAAAAAATGAAAGTAGGTTAAAGAATCTCTTGGGCAACATTAAGCAAACAAACATTCATATTACAGGGGTTGTAGAAGGAAAAGACAGAAAAAGTGGCAGAAAACTTTTTTAAGATTTACATATTTATTTTATAGAGACAGCATGAGTGGAGGGAGGGGCAGAGGGAGAAGGAAAGAATCTCAAGGTGAATCCCCACTGAGCATGGTCTCCAATGCAGAGCTTGATCCCACAATCATAAGATCATGACCTGAGCCAAAATCAAGAGTCAGATGCTTAACTGACTTAGCCACCCAGGTGCCCCAAGAAAACTTATTTGAAGAAATAATACCTGAAAACTTCTCTAACCTAGGGAAGGAAATAGACATCCAGGTTCAGGAAGCACAGACAGTTCCAAACCAGATGAACCCAAGGAGGTCCATACCATGACACATAATAATTAAAATGTCAAAATTTAAAGATAAGAAAGAATTTTAAAAGTAGCAGTAGAGAAGCAAAAAGTTATGTACAAGGGAAACCCCATAAAGCCAGCAGCTGATTTTTCAGCAGAAACTTATTCAAAGGGAAGAAAAATTAAAAACAACAACAAAAAAACCCTATGACTAAGAATACTGTATTCAATAAGATTATCATTCAGAATTGAAGGAGAGATAGAGTTTTCCAGACAACCAAAAGCTAAAGGAGTTATCACCACTAAACCAGCTTTAGAAGAAATATTAAAGGGACTTCTTTAAGTGAAAAAAAAGGCCACAATTAAACATAAGAAAATAATGAACAAAAAGATGTAAAATATCAAACATATACAAAAAATGTGGAGGGGAGAGTAAAAAAAATTTTTTTGAATGTGTTCAAACTTTAATGGCCATCAACTTAATATGGACTGCTATATACTTAGGGTGTTATATATGAACCTCATGGTAACCACAAATCAAAACCTATAATAGAAACACACACAAAAAAAAAAAGAGAGAGAGAAAGAAAGGCAAACACAACATGGCAGAAGGTCATCAATCACTAATAAAGAGAGCAAGAAAAGAAACAACAGAGTGCGGAGGAGTTAAGATGGCAGAGGAGTAAGGGTCCCTGGAATTCAGCTAGATAGTTATCAAATCATTCTGAACACCTGCAAAATAAACTGCACATTTGAAAAAAGAATTGCTTCAGTACTACAAATAGAAAAGTGACCACTTTTTGCAAGGTAAAAGCTGCAGAGATGTGAATCGGAGGCAATATATCAGAAGATAAGCGGGGGGGGGGAGGAGCCTCCATAAGTCAGGTACTGGAAAGTGTTATAAGCAACGGAGCACAAAATCAAACTTATAGAAGTCTACCTGAAAGGTGCTCAGGTGGTGAAGTGGGCAGAATCCCAAGTGGGACAGTGTGGGGATCCTGGGGATCCTAAGAATAGGGGGTACTAGAGTGCATCAGAGTTCTTAAGCATTGGAGTGGGGAAAACAGTGAGTCCAGCTGCCAGCTTCGTGCTCTGTGTTGCCATGAACCACAAACTACTGCACAGTTGGGTGACCGCTCTCTGAGCAGGGGTCCAGCAGGAGGCAGAAATGCAGTGAGACCCCCCCCAGGAGGAACAGTGTAGGTGTGCACCGCAGGAGTCTATAAAGTGTGAAGCCTTGAAAACGGGTCTCATGCCTGAGATAAAAACATTCAGTCACAGGCTGGGTGAAAACAGAGTTCACCTGGAAACCAGGGAAACAAGTGTGATTGACTGCTTTTCTCTGAGGGCTCACTGAAGAGTGGGGGGCACAAACTTTCAGCTCTGGGGCTGCATATCGGGGCACTGCCGTTTTCATCCCCCCCTCCAACTGGTCCTGAAAGCCTTCAAGGAGTAAAACAGCACCACGTAGTGCAACTCACAGCTGCTTACACTGAGCCCAGCCCCCTGGCAAGGGGGTGCAATTCCACCTGGGAAAACACACTTGAGAATCAATACAGGCCCCTCCCCCAGAAGACCAGCAGGAATATCCATCTACTACCAAGTTTAAAGATCATACAGAACTGGAAACTCCACATCCTGAGGAAAACGGTACATAACATCTGTATTTTTTTCTTATTTTTCCTTAGTCTTTCTGGGTTTTTTTTTTCTTTTTCAGCTATTTTCTTATTTTATCATTTTTTAAGTCTTTTTTAATTTTCATTTTTACACTTATGTTTTATATCTTTTTTTCATTTTTTGCTTCCTTTCATTGTATTCATTTTCATTTTTGTATATATATAAATTTTTCTTTTCTTACAATTTTAGGATCCAGTTTCTTCTAACAGACAGACCAAAATACACCCAGGATCTAGTTTGTTGTTCTGTTCTGTTCAACTTCTTGTTTGACTCTATACTCTCTCTCTCCCTCACTCTCTTTTTGTTTCTGTTCTCTTCTAATTTGTTTAGTGCATATTTTTCTGGTGTCCTTTCTACTATTTTGTATTTTCTCAATTGTTCATCTATTATTTTTTGGACATAATGACAAGACAGAAGAATGCACCCCAAAAAAGAGAACAAGAGGTAGTACTCTGCCAGAGATTTATCAAGGACTAAAGAACTAAAAGAAGAACTCAAGAACTAAAATTCAAAACAGTGATTATAAAGATACTAGCTGGGTTTGAAAAAAAGCACGGAAGACACTAGAGAATCCCTTCCTGGAAAAATAAAAGAACTAAAATCTAATCAGGTACAAAAAGACTATTAGTGAGATGCAATAAAAAATGGAGGCTCTAACTGCTAGGATAAACGAGGTAAAAGAGAAAGTTAGTGACATAGAAAACAAAATGATGGAGAATAAAGAAGCTGAGAAAGAGATAAACATCTACTGGATCACAAGGGGAGGATTTGAGAGATCAGTGATACCAGAAAGTGAAACAATATTAGAATAATTGGGGTCCCAGAGGAAGAGGAAGGGAGGCAGAAGGTTTATCTGAATAAACTGTAGCTGAGAACTTCCCTAATTTGGGAAAGGAAGCAGGCATTCAACTCCAGGAGGCACAGAGAACCCCTCAAAATCAATAAAAATAGGTCAACACCTTGACATATAATAGTGAAGCTTGCAAACATCAAAGATAAAGAGAAAATCCTGAAAGCAGCTCAGGACAAGAGGTCCTTAACCTATAAGAGTAGAAACATAAGGCTGGCAGCAGACCTGTCCACAGGGACCTGGCAGGACTGCTATGATATATTCAACATGCTAAATGGAGAAAATATGCAGCCAAGAATGCTTTATCCAGCAAGATTGTCATTCAGAATAGAAGGAAAAATAAAGAGCTTCCAAGACAAACAGAAACTAAAAGAATTTGGGATCACTAAACCAGCACTCCAAGAATATTGAAGGGGATCCTTTGAGTGGAGACAGAGCCCAAATGTAACAAAGAACAGAAAGGAACAGTGACAATCCACAGAAACAGTGATTTTACAGGTAATACAATGGCACTAAATTTATATCTTTCAATAATTACTCTGAAAGTAAATGGTCTAAATGCTCCAACCAAAAGACACCGGGTATCAGATTGGATTTTTTAAGAAAGACCCATTGATATGCTCCTTACAAGAGACTTATTTTAGACCCAAATATACCTTCAGATTGAAAGTAGGGAGTGGAGAACCACTTATCATGCTAATGGACATCAAAAGAAAGCTGAGTAGCAATCCTTATATCAGACAAACTATATTTTAAGACTCTAATAATGAAGAGTCTAAGATTAAGAGGTACCCTATATCTTAATTAAAGAATCTATCCAACAAGAAGATCAAACAATTGTACATATTTATTCCCCTAAATTAGGAGAGGCCAATTACGTAAACCAATTAGTAACAAAATTAAAGAAACACATTGATAATAATACAATCATAGTAGGGGAATTTAACACCCCTCTCACAGCAATGGACAGATCATCTAAGCAGAAGATCAAAAAGGAAACAAGGACTTTGAATGACACACTGAACCAGATGGACTTCACAGATATATACAGAGCATTTCATCCTACAACCGCAGAATAATATTCTTCTCAAGTGCAGATGGAACATTCTCCAGAATAGATCACATACTGGGTTACAAATCAGGTCTCAACTGGTACAAAAAGATTGGGATCAGGGGCGCCTGGGTGGCTCAGTTGTTAAGTGTCTGCTTTCGGCTCAGTTCATGATCCCAGGGCCCTGGGATCGAGCCCCACATTGGGCTCCCTGCTCTGCTGGGAGCCTGCTTCTTCCTCTCCCACTGCCCCTGCTTGTCTTCCTTCTCTCACTGGCTGTCTCTCTCTGTCAAATAAATAAAATCTTTAAAAAAAAAAGATTGGGATCATTCTCTGCAAATTTTCAGACCATAATGCTTTAAAACTCGAACTCAATTACAAGAAGAAATTTGGCACAAATGCATGGAAGTTAAAGAGCATCCCACTAAAGAATGAATGTGTCAACTAGGAAATTAAAGAAGAATTTTTTAAAAAATTCATGGAAACAACTGGAAATGAAAACACAACTATTCAAAACTTTGGGATACACCAAAGGTGGCACCAAGAGGGAAGTACATAGCAATACAAGCCTTTCGCAATAAAGGAGAAAGGTCTCAAATACACAAGCTAACTGTATGCCTAAAGGAGCTGGAGAAAGAACAGCAAATAAAGCCTAAACCAAGCAAGAGAAGAGAAATAATAAAGATTAGAGCAGAAATCAATGAAATAGAAACCAAAAGAATAGTAGATCATATCAACAAAACTAGGAACTGGTACTTTGAAAGAATTAATACAATTGATAAACCCCTAGCCAGACTTATCAAAAAAGAAAGGAGAAAGATAAATAAAATAAATAAAATAATCAATGAAAGATGAGGGATCACAACCAACACTGCAGAAATACAAACACTTATAAGAACATATCATGAGCAACTATAATGCCAACAAATTAGGCAATCTGGAAGACATGGATGCATTCCCAGAAACATATAAACTACCAAAACTGCAATAGGAAGAAATAGACAACCTAAGCAGACCCATAACCAGCAAACAAATTAAAGGAGTAATCAAAAATTTCCCAACAAACAAGAGTCCAGGACCAGATGGCCTCCCAGTGGAATTCTACCAAACATTTAAAGAATTAATCCTTATTCTTCTGAAGCTGTTCAAAAAATAGAAATGGAAGGAAAACTTCCAAACTCATTCAATGAGGCCTAGTTTACCCTGATCTTAAAACCAGACAAAGACCCCACCAAAAAGGAGAATTATAGACCAATATCCTTGATGACCTGAATGTAAAAATTCTCACGAAGGTACTGGGCAATAGGATCCAACAGTGCGTTAAAGGGATTATTCACCAGGACCAAATGGGATTTATTCCTGGGCCACAAGGGTGGATCAACATCTCTAAATCAATATGATAGATCACATTAATAAAATAAAGGACAAGAACCATATGATCCTCTCAGTAGATGCAGAACAAGCATTTGACAAAATACAGCATCTTTTCTTTTTTGGGGGGGGGAACGACTTCCCTGTCTTCAATTCTTTTTTTTTTTTAATTTAAATTCAATTAGCCAACATATAGTACATCATTAGTTTCAGATGTAGATGTGATTCATCATTTGTGAATAACTCCCAGTGTTCATCACATCACATAGCCCTCCTTAATAAGCCAGCACCCTCACCCAATTACACTATCCCTCACCCCCCTTCCCATAGCAACCCTCACTTTCTTTCCTATAGTTAAGAGTCTCTCGTGGTTTTTCTCCCTCTCTGATGACTTCCCATTCAGTTTTCCCTCCCTTCCCCTGTGATCTTCTGTGCTGTTTTTTATATTCCACATATGAGTGAAACCATATGATAATTGTCTTTCTCTGATTGACTTATTTTGCTCAGCATAATATCCTCCAGTTCCATCCACATCAATGTAAATGGTAAGTGTTCATCCTTCCTGATGGCTGAATAATATTCCATTGTATATATATACCACATGTTCTTTATCCATTCATCTGTCAGTGAACATCTCCACTCTTTCCACAGTTTGGCTTTGTGAACATTTATAGCATCCTTCCTTGATTAAAACTCTCCAGAGTGTAGGGATAGAAGGAACATACCTCAATATCATAAAAGCCACATACAAAAGACCCACAGAGAATATCATCCTCAACGGGGAAAAACTGAGAGCTTTTCCCCTAAGGTCAGAGACATGACAGGAATGTCCACTATCACCACTGTTATTCAACATAATACTAGAAGTCCTAGCCTCAGCAATCAGGCAACAAGAAGAAATAAAAGGCGTCCAAATCAACAAAGAAGTGAAGCTCTGACTCTTCCCAGATGACATGATTCTGTATGTGGAAAACCCAAAAGACCCCACCCCAAAACTGCTACAGGAATTCAGAAAAGTGGGAGGATATAAAATCAATGCACAGAAGTCAGTTGTATTTCTATACACTAACAATGAAGCAGAAGAAAGAGAAATTAAGAAGTCTATATCATTTACAATTCCACCAAAAACCATAAGATACCTAGGAATAAACCTAACCAAAGAAGTAAAGGATCTGCACTCTAAAATCTATAGAACACTCAGTAAAAAATTAGGAAGACAGAAAGAAATGGAAAATATTCCATGCTCACAGATTGCAAGAACAAATAAATACTGTTAAAATGTCTATGCTACCCAGAGCAATCTATACATTCAATGAATCCCTATCAAAATACCACTGACATTTTTCACTGAGCTGGAACAAACAATCCTAAAATTTGTATGGAACCAGAAAAGACCCCAAATAGCCAGAGGAATGTTGAAAAAGAAAACCAAACTGGTGACATCACAATGCTGGACTTTACGCTATATAACAAAGCTGTATCATCAAAACAGTACGGTACTGGCACAAAAACAAACACATAGATCAATGGAACAGAATAGAAAACCCAGAAATGGATCTTCAACTCTATGGTCAACCAATCTTTGACAAAGCAGGAAAGAACATCCAATGGGAAAAAAAGACAGTCTCTTCGATAAATGGTGCTGGGAAAATTGGATGGCCACAGGCAGAAGAATGAAACTAGACCATTTTCTTATACCATACACAAAGATAAACTCAAAATGGATGAAAGACAGAAATATGAGACAGGAATCCATCAAAAATCCTAGAGGAAAACATAGACAGCAACCTCTATGACCTTGGCCGCAGCAACTTCTTGCTAGACAGGTCTCCAAAGGCAAGGGAAACAAAAGCAAAAATGAGCTATTGGGACTTCATCAAGATAAAAAGTTTTTGCACAGCAAAGGAAACAGTCAACAAAACCAAAAGACAACGACAGAATGGGAGAAGATATTTGCAAATGTCTTATGAGATAAAGGGCTAGTATCCAAGATCTTAAAGAACTTCTCAAACTCAACACCCAAAAAAAACAAATAAGCCAGTCAAGAAATGGGCAGAAGACATGAACAGACATTTCTCCAAAGAAGACGTACAAATGGCCAACAGACACATGAAGAAATGCTCCACATCACTTGTCATCAGGGAAATACAAATCAAAACCACAATGAGATACCAACTCACACCAGTCAGAATGGCTTTAGCCATTAATTTTGTTAATTTTAATTAACAAGACAGGACAGGAAACAACAGATGTTGACGAGGATGCAGAGAAAGGGGAACCCTCTTACACTGCTGGTGGGAATGCAAGCGAGTACAGCCACTTTGGAAAACAGTATGGAAGTTCCCCAAAATTTACAAATGGAGCTCCCCTACAACCCAGCAATTGCACCACTAGGTATTTATCCATAGGATACAAATATATTGCTTCAAAAGGGCACCTGCACCCCAATGTTTATAGCAGCAATGTCCACAATAACCAAACTGTGGAAAGAGCTGAGATGTCCATTGACAAATAAATGGATAAAGATGTGGTGTGTGTGTGTGTGTGTGTGTGTGTGTGTGTGTGTGTGTGTAGTAATGGAATTATTCAGTCATCAAAACAAATGAAATTTTACCATTTGCAATGAGGTGGATGGAACTAGAGGCTTTATGCTAAGTGAAATAAGTCAATCAGAGAAAGACAACTATCATATGATCTCATTCATATGTGGAATTTAAGAAACAAAACAGGATCATAGGGAAAGGGAGGGGAAATAATATAAGACGAAATCAGAGAGGGAGACAAACTATGCATAAGAGACTCTTAACTATAGGAAATAAACTGAGGGTTACTGGAGGGGAGATGGGTAGGTGGATGTGGTAACTGGGTGATGGGCATTAAGGAGGGCACTTGATGGAATGAGCACTGGGTGTTCTATGCAACTGATGAATCACTAAACTCTACATATGAAACTAAAAAAAAAACAAGAGAAAAGAAAGAAAAAGAAGAAAGAAAGAAAGAAAGAAAGAAAGAAAGAAAGAAAGAAAGAAAGAAAAAAAGAAAGAAAGAAAGACAAAGGAAAAAACAAAGAACGAAAAAGCAGAAACAGACCAATAAATACAGAGAACAAACTGATGATTGAGCTGGGGTGGGGGATGTGATAAGCAAAATGAGTAAAGGAGAGTGGGAGATACAGGCTTCCAATTACTGAATGAATAAGTCACAGGAATAAAAGGTACAGCATAGAAAACATAGTTAATGGTTTTGTAATAGTGTTGTATGGTGACAGATGGTAGCTATATTTGTGGTGAGCATAGCATAATTTATAAACTTGTCAAATCATTATATTGTACACTTGAAATTAATGAGACATTGTGTTCAACTATACCTCAATTTTAAAAAAGCTTACAAATTTTTCTGAACATTATATATATCAAAAATCTTAAAAGTGGGGCCTAGCCACTCTACTTCTAAGAATGTATCTTAAGAAAATAAGAATAGGCATGCAAAGATTTAAATAAAAGAATGTTTATAATAAACAAAAAGAAAAAAATAAGTAAAAAAGAAAACGTGGAAGCAACCTAAATACTCAACGACAGATGATAGATTGAAAACGTGTATATTTATACAATGAGGTATCATTGAACTAGATTTTTTTTTTGCCTCTGCAGCTTACATCTCCTTCTCCACTTTCTCTACTCTTTTCCTGCCTACTCTGTGCTCTGGAAGGTTAATCTTTGTAGACAGCATTGAACAGGTTTCCTTTCCCTCTGGCTTCAAGTTAGGTTTGGCAGATGGAAAGCATTAGCAGGAGATGGATGTTCTGATCAAAGGGTAGGAGAGGGGTCAGGGTACTTATTCCTTTTACTCCGTCCCTGCTGGGCCATAGTTTAGCATGGCTATGTGCCTCTACCAAAGACCACAGCTCTCAAGAGGTTTCTGTAACCATTCCCTCCTTCACCTATGCAGGCCTAGGGATAGTAATCGTTTCCCTATTGCTAGCCCAGGCTGCTGTACTATTCCTCAATCCTTTGTAAACTCTCTTCAATTATTTATTTTAAGTAAATCATCTATTTCCAGCTAGGATCCTGATTCTGCTACCACCAAAAATCATTTTGTGCTGATATACTAAAAGACACTGTATGGGTGTGCCACAATTTGTTCAACCAATACCTACTGAATAACATTTAAATTGTTGCTAATATTCGTGATAAATCTGACTCCTGGCCAAAAACCCATGTGTGATTCCTCAGGCCCCAACACAGGCAATTACAAGGGCTTTATCTAGCAGGTCTGTTGGGACAAGCTGCCCTCCCACACCAGATTTGGTGTACAGCCAATGCACTACAGTCTCAGAAGGAAGTTGTCAAAGACTCAGGTCCCCCCAGCCAACCATACTCTTATATGCACCTTCACTCCTACCCCAGGACCTCCATTTGGAGGTGTCTTTATCAGGGAACCTTTCCCAGATACCTCTACTGAGGCCTCCTTATGGGGGGGGGGGGTGGAAGCCTGAAGACACTTTTCTACAATGACTCAGTACTCAGTGAGTATTCTTTTTCCCTATCCCTTTCTCCTCCACCTCCTCCCAGCCCCTGGGTCCATAAGATAGCAGGAGCCTCAGGGATCTCTTGGCAGTGAGAAGACCCTCACATCTGCACTGATCCACCTGACCCTCACTGGGTGCCGTTCCATGGAGAAGACTGGAACACTGGGGAAACCACCTTTTCTCTTGGTTAGCCTCTTGCTTATACTAACTGGAGCAGTAAGTGATGAAAGGCTTGACTGTTACTTTCATTTTAGCAGCTTAGCTCTTAACACTTTCCTACTATAAACACTACTACAAAACATAAATTTGTATATGTATAATTTCTCACATGTTGAAGAATATGATAAATTCCTAGAAGTGTAATTTCAATCAAAGAGTAAATGTATAATTTTGATAGCTCTTGCCTAACTTCTCTTTATAGAGATTATGTCAGTTGACATACCCCAATCAAAGAGTAAATGCATAATTTTGATAGCTGTTGCCTAATTTCTCTTTATAGAGATTGTATCAGTTAACATACCCCAGCACCCTGGGTAAGTTATTTAAATGTTGTGCATCAGTCTCTTGCTCTGTAAAATGGGCATAAAAACAGAAGCTACTTCATTGGGTTGTTGTGAGGATTGAATTAATTATCACAAGCAAACTGTTTAGAATAGTGCTTGATTATTTATTATTATTATTATTATTATTATTATTATTATTATTATTATTTCATTATACCCCTGACAACACAGAATGTCATTTTATTTTTGCCAATAAGATAAAAAAATGGTCTCTCCATGTATCTGTAATTTGTATTTTACTTAATATGAATAAAGTAAGAATTTTGTCATACGTTAAAGGATGAGAAAGCTCCTGATACTGATGTGGAAATGCTGATATGGAATAATCTTCAAGAAACCTTATTAATAAAGACAGCAAGGGGCAAAATAGGGCAGTAAATAGTATAGTATTACAGTTATGCAGTATGCTAACATTTGTGCATAAGAAGGGGGAAAATAACACGTGTATATATTTCTTTATATGTGCACAAAATAGCTCCAGAAGAATACACTGGGAAGTGGCAACACTGGATCCTGGGGCAGGGGGAAGACTAAGGTAAGGATCCGAGAGAGGCTTTTTGTTGCATACTTTTTGTACCTTTTGAATGTTGTGTCTTGTGAATGCTTTACATATTCCATCACCACATACACACACAAAAATTTCTAACAAAAATGCTTTTAAAAATATTTTTTAATTATTGTAAAAGAATGTATGTTTAATGACATGGAAAACATTCATGATAAACTGTTAAGAGAAAATAGAAGGTTATAAGACAGAAATGTATATATAATCGAAATCAAGTAATCATATATGCATAGGAAAAATAAAAGCCTGGCAGGGTGTAATCAAAAGCTTTAACAATAATTATCTCTGGATAGTGGAGTCATTTTTATTTTCCTTTCTATGCTTTTTCTATTTTCCAAATTCTCTGTTTTGAAAATATGTTATTTTTGCAGCTAGAAGGAAATGTCAGCTTTGAAAGGACATTATACATAGCAACAAAAAGACATAACAAAATAAACATATAACAACATAAATAAATCTCAGACATAGTTTTAAATAAAAGAAGCCATACGCCAAAAGAGTGCCTATTATATGATTCCATTTATGGCCTGTTCACGAACAGGCAAAGTCTATGCTGATAGAAGCCAGATAAGCTACAACGGTGAGGGAAATGGCTATGATTGGAAAGGGGCATGAGACGGTCTTCTGGAGTGTTAGAAATGCTCCATGTCTTCATCTGGGGGTGGTTACTTACGTGTGTACATACATACAAGTACTCTGAGTACTCAAGATTCCAGCCACTTTATGTATGTTATATTTCAACTTAAAAAATTAAGTCTAGAAGGATAGATTCCTACACACAAAGATACTGTGAGAGTTATCTATGCCGTATCTCAAAAGTGAAATGGTATAATGGGGATGTTCCAGAGAACAGGCAGGAGTAGAGCACATAAAGAGGATAGATTTTGGAGTCAGAAACACCTAGGTTTGAATTCCAGTTCTGCCACTTATTAGCTCTGTGAATTTGGGCAATTTACTTAACTTTTCTCTCAGGGTCCTCATCTGTGAAAATGGGAACAAAAATAGTACCAACCTCATAGGATTGTTGTAAGAATCAAATGAAATAATGTATGTGAAGTGCTTAAAAGAGTATGTGAGTCACAGTAAGTATTCATTAAATATTTCTGCTGCTGCTGAAGATAAATGTAGAAGTTCCCTTTGTTGATCTAAGACATGAGCACGCCCACGCGTGGGTACCCATCTGCACACACGTGTACACACACACACAAACACATACACACAGATACCCTACAAATGAGTCTCTTCTACTAGCCAAAATTACCAAGAAACAAAGCAAGAAGAAAAGAGACTAACAGCCAGGGTGATACCATTTCCATGGGGAAAAAAAAATCATGAGACAAAAATATTCTAAATACGCATTATTTGCAATTGCATAAAACATTTTGCAAAGCCTCAAATGAAAATTTCAAAAATCCCAACAGAAAAAGAATATATGTTAATATTCAAAATCAGTATTCAAAATTATCACTTAGAATTGCAAACAGAAAATTGAAAATGCATTAGAAAACTGACATACAGATTTGTAAACGCAATTGTCTTTCCTTTTTGGTGGTATTAAGATCAACCATTAACTATGCAGTGAATATTAAATCTCATTTGTAAGACTAATAAATGCTGAAACACACCCTGGGATTCCTTTACTTGGGTAAAAGGTAAGAAAACAGTAATGACGCTTTCTTATAGATTATTAGTGAGAATTGGATTTGTAGCCTGCAGAACCAGAAATATATTTCAGTGGACCTATGGCTAAGAGACAGCCAGCACTCTGAAGAGAATTTTCAAATTGTAAATGAATGTAGCACAAGTTTAATAACTGAACTATAAAAATAAAGTTATGATGAAAATACTAAAAGGAGTCTCCTGAAAAAGATTCTCATTAGCAGACATTGCAAATTTTTAGGGAAACTAAAATATTTTAGGGATAATTCAGAACCCCAAAAAACAATAAGACAAAGATCTTCCCATCTTCAAAATTTAAAACACAGGTTGTTTGTGATTTTTTTTTAATCACTAAATAACAATAGTTTAATTTTCTGAGGTAAAGAGAGACAGGAAAACATACATAAAAGAAATATGCAAATCTCATGTTAATAATATCAATAATAGTCAAAGTTATATTCTATTTCCTTTGTGCCAGACATTGCTCTAAGTGCTTTTCATGTATTTACTAATTCAATGAGGTAGATTCTATCATTATTCTCACTTTACAGATGAGGAAACTAAGGAATAGAGAAATTAAGTAACTTTCCAAAGTCACAACTAATAAATGAAAGAGCTATGATCATCTGAATTCAGTCCTTAGACCCCAACATCTATTCTTTCACCATCCACCCATTTAAACTAAAGATATTAAAATTATGTAAACTTAGTGATAAGCATGTACCCTTGATGTAATATGATGAGAGTGGCACTTTCTTTTATGGTGATCCTCCCCCAAACCCCAAACCCATCTAACCATGAGAAAAATATCAGACAACCTGAAATTGATAGGCATTCTACAAAATACTTGACCAACACTACTCAAAACTGTCAGGGTCATCAAAAATGAAGTAGGTTCAAAAAACTATCACTGGGAGGAGTTAAGATGGTGGAGGACGAGGGGAACTCTAAGCTTGCCTCATCCCTTGAACACAGGTAGATAAATATCAAATCATTCTGAACACCCAAGAAATTGATCTGAGGACTGAGAGAACAAACTGCACATCAGAGGCAGAAAAATGGCCACATCGTGTTAAGTAGGAGCTATGGAGAGTTTATTTGGGGGGAGGAAAGAATTGCAAGGCTGCAGATGGGTAGGAGACCTGATCAGTGAGAGAGGAGCAGGAGAGAAAAAGAGAGAGAGCAAGAGAGCAACAGAGAGTGCAAGCTGCACACAAGGGATTGCACAAGAAACTATTAACTGGGAAAAGGAAAAGGGCTGACTTCTACAGGGTTTTATAAACAGTGGAGGTAAAAATCTGAAGTTTTAGAAGTCCACACCATCACCAGGGTCGTGCCTGGCAGGCTAAGTGGTGCTCTGGTGAGGAAGGAGGGTGCAGGATCAGGAGCAGGCAGCATGGTCTTGAGGATCCCCTGGGTGGCACAGGAGAAACAGTTCCCCTTCTTAGAGTGCATTTGGGAGTAGTGGCATGGCGTCTCCAGGGACAAAAGAGCTGGCAGGTGCCAATGTGCTGCTCTGTTCAGTAGCATAAGAACAGACACACCTGCAAGGCAGCAAAACTCGGTGCTGGCTTTTTGCTGCACTTTACCATAAACTCCAAACCGCTGCACAGTTATGGGACTGCTTTACTCAGACAAACCAGCACCAGCCACAGCACAGTGAGACCCTTCCCCAGAGGATCAGTATGGGTCCACACCACGTGAGTCCCTAAAATTTGGAGTTTTGAAACCTCGCCTAACACCTGAGATTAAACACAGGAGTGCTGTGCCACCTGGCAGGCAGACAGCTTGAACACAGACAGGGTGAAGGCAGGGATCTGACAGAAGCCAGAGACACAAGAGGGAGATTTTTTGTTCTTCTATGAGGTCTTCCTAAAGTGTGGCAGGTGTGAACTCCCCGCTCTGGGGATGAAAGAGCAACTCCCCTGCCCATCAACACTGACCAACTTCAGTGAGCAACACAGCACCTTCCCCCCTGCCCCCAGTGGAGATTGGAACCACTTACATCAAGCCCCACCACCCTGCAGGTGCATCTCCATTAGGGCAAGTCAGCCCAAGAATCAGCGCAGCAGGCCTCTCCCCCAGAAGACCAGCACAAACCCCTCACACACACCAAGTCTACTGACCGTAGAATGCTGCAAAGCTTCAGTTACAAGGCAAACAGGATCAAACGTGTTTTAACAAGCAGACTAAAACACACCTAATTAAAACTTGTCAAATAGTGGACGAGGTCTAAACACCCCCCACTGTAGGCAAGGAGAAACTCTGCAGAAGACTGACCTGACAGAAGGAGCAGTCAAAACAGAATAGCAGAGTGCACACTTTGAAACACCCCCTGAAGCACCAGCCCCAAGACAGTATAGGACTTCTTCTTAATATAGCCATTACTCTCAGGAGCAGGAATATAACAGGCTTTCCTAACAATTACACACAAAAACAGTGACCTTGACAAAATGACAAGACAGAAGAATTCCCCCCAAAAGAAAGAACAGGAAGAAATAACAGCAAGGTATTTAATCAAAGCAGATATAAGTAAGATGCCTGAACCAGAATTTAAAACAACAATCATAAGGATACTAGCTTGAGAAAAGCATAGAAGACACTAGAGAATCTTTTACTTCAGAGATAAAAGAACTAAAAACTAGTCGGGCTAAAATAAAAAATGTTATAACCAAGATGCAAGACCAAATGGATACAATGACAATGAGGATGGACAAAGCAGACGAATGAATCAGTGATACAGAAGATAAAATTATGGAAAATAATGAAACTGAAAGGAAGAGGGAAAGAAAACTATTGGATCATGAATGTAGACTTAGGGAACTCAGCAACTCCTTAAAGGATAATAATATTCACATTATAGGAGTCCCAGAAGAAGAGAGGGACAAGGGGGCAGAAGGTGTATTTGAGCAAATTAAAGCTGAAAACTAACCTGGGGAAGGGAACACAATCAAAATCCAAGAGGCACAGAGAACTCCCATCGAATTCAACAAAAGCTGGCCCACACCAAGACATAGTTGTAGTCAAATTTACGAAGTATACAGACAAGGAAAGAATCCTGAAAGCACCAAGGGAAAAAAGTCCTTAACCTACAAAGGAAGTCAAATCAGGGTCGTAGCACATCTGTCCACAGAAACTTGGCAAATGGCATAATATAGGAGAGATGAAGAGTTTCCCTAACAAAAACTAAAGGAGTTTGTGACCACGAAACCAGCCCTTGCAAGAAATATTAAAGGGGACTCTTGTTGGGAAAGAAAGACCAAAAGCAACAAAGACTAAAATGGAACCAGAAACACCAACTTTACAGGTAACACAATGGCACTAAATTCATATCTATCAATAATCACTCTGAATGTAAATGTTTGACCAAATGCTCCAATCAAAAGACATAGAGTATCAGAATGGATAAATAAATAAATAATAAAAAACAAAACAAAAACAAGACCGGGGTGCCTGGGGGGCACAGTCAGTAAAGCATCTGCCTTCAGCTCAAGTCATGATTCCAGGGTCCTGGGATCAAGTCCTGCATCAGGCTCCCTGTTGAGCAGGGAGTCTGTTTCTCCCCTCTCCCTCTGCTGAGTGCACTCTCTCTCTGTGTCAAATAAATAAATAAAATCTTTTTAAAAAAAAGACACATCTATGTGCTGCTTACAAGAGACTTATTTTAACCTAAAGTCACCTGCAGATTGAAAGTGAGGGGATGGAGAACCAACTATCATGCTAACGAATGTCAAAAGAAAGCCAGAGTAGCCATACCTATGTCAGAAAAAAATAGATTTTAATGCAAGACTATCACAAAAGATGAAGAAGGGCATTATATCATAATTAAGAGGTCTATACGTCAAGAGACCTAACAATTGTAAATATCTATGCCCCCAACTTGGAAGCACCAAATATATAAATCAATTAATAACAAACATAAAAAAACTCATTGATAATAATACAGTAATAGTAGGGGACTTTAATACACCACTCACAGCAACAGACTGATCTTCTAAGCAGAAAATCAACAAGGAAACAATGGCTTTGAACGACCAGATGGACTTAACAGATACATTCAGAACATTAGATCCTAAAGCAGCAGAATACACAATCTTTTGAGCGCACATGGAACATTCTCCAGAACGGATCACATACTGTGTCACAAATCAGCCCTCAACGAGTACCAAAAGACTGAGATCTTACCATGCAGGTTTTTAGACCACAACACTAGGAAACTTGAAGTCAATCACACACACACACACACACACACACACACACACACAAACACACACATAATTTGTAAAGACCACAAATATATGAAGGTAAAAGAACATCCTACTAAAGAATGAATGGGTTAACCAGGAAATTAAGAAACAAAAATACATGTAAGCAAATGAAAATAAAAACACAACAGTCCAAAACCTTCAGGATCCAGCAAAGGCAGTCCTAAGAGGGAAGTATATTACAATACAGACCTTGTCATGATGAGCACTGGGTGATATATGGAATTGTTGAATCTCTATATTGTACAGCTAAAACTAACATGACACTATATGTTAACTATATTGGAATTTTTTTTTAATTAAGATTTATTTATTTATTTTAGGGAGAGAGAGAGAAAGAGAACACACTGGGAGAGGAAGAGGGAGGGGGAGGCAGAGACAAACTTTAGCAGACTCCTCACTGAGCTCGCAGCCCAATGCGAGGCTTGATCTCAGGACCCTGAGATCATGACCTGAGCAGAAACCAAGAGTCAGAAGCACAACTGACTGTGCCACCCAAGGGCCCCTGGAATTAAAAAAAAAATTTAATAACAAAAAATAATCTGGATAGGAAAGACAAACCTCCCCCCAAATAAAAGAAAGTCCATTCTGAATTCCAGTAGAATAATCAAGCAGAGCCATTGGTGTTTGTAGCTTGCTGCATTACAATTTCTTCAATTCTAAGATACACATTTTGTGGCATTTTAATGTTTCTAAAATTGGGATTGCATCTTAAAATCAATGTATAATTTAACATAGTAGGTTTTTCCTCCTAGAAACCTCCTACTAAAATGAAGATGTGTCTTACAATTGATTGTATCTCAGAATCAAGGAAATAAAGTAATTATGCTGTTGCCATAGCAGGCGTGACAATTTTAAGACAAGAATAACTAAGCAACCAGGGAGTAGAGTCCAGGCTTTAGGTTTTTCATGTTACAGCAAATCCACCACAATCGTCATAACCTTTAAAAAGATTGCTAGTTGTCTTATTAGTAACCTGATTGTTCCCAGGCCTCTGCAGTCTGCGGGTATGTCAGTCAAACTGCTTTGGCCCCCACATTTTGCTGGTTCAAAATCCTCAGTGCCACGCTTCAGGACTTCAGCACCCCCACCACAAGTCTTCCCACTTAGTTCTGGGAATCCTCTATGCTCAGGGTTAACTCTTCCATGTACTTCTTTTTTTTTTAATAATAATTTTTTATTATGTTATGTTAGTCACCATACAGTACATCCCTAGTTTTTGATGTAATGTTCCATGATTCATTATTTGCATATAACACCCAGTGCACCATGCAATATGTGCCCTCCTTAATACCCATCACCGGCCTATCCCAATCCCCCACCCTCCTCCCCTCTGAAGCCCTAAGTTTGTTTCCCAGAGTCCACAGTCTCTCATGGTTCATTCCCCCTTCTGTTTAGTGAAATAAGTCAAGCAGAGAAAGACAATTATCATATGGTTTAACTCATTTATGGAACATAAGAAATAGGAAGATCGGTAGGAGAAGGAAGGGAAGAATGAAGGGGGGGGGGCTAAACAGAAAGGGGAATGAACCTTCCATGTACTTCTACTCTGTCCTCTCTGTAGATGTCCACTCTGTGCCCAGTCACTTGAGGAAAGATGTATCTTCTGGTACTCCAAATCTAAACATCATCCAAATAAATTTTCCTGCTTAGTTAAGGGTCAAGTAATCTGGGTCTGCTGCAGACATTTTAGCAGCAGTCTGCACACATTGGAATTGCATGTAATTCAGAAAGTGTGTTGGTTGGGGAGGGTGATAGTGAGAAGCAAGTCCCAATCTTGTCATTTTACAATCTTTCTGGGCATCCTCTGAACTTCTAGATCATAACCAGACAAATACGTGAAGCCCTCAGGTTCTTGGCAGTACACAAGCAATCTATATCTATGAGCCCATTACTGACCAAGTCTTTTCTTGCTCACATACCAGTTTTGCCCACTTTCTTTCCTAGATGACTCCCCACTGTTGCCCCAGAAATTATCTTCCAACGTGCTATCCTCCAACATGTAAAAAGGAAACAAAAGTCAAACTTTTGGGAAGGGAGAATCTGTTACCCCACCCTTTTCTCATCCAAATGAAAAGAAAGGAATGAGAACACCTTACATGGGTTCCTTCTAAAGTTTGCCCATTCTGTCTTTTATTTAGCTTAGTTCATAGGCTTCTTTGCCCTTCATCTTCAGCCAAGAGAGCAGTTTCTGCTTCAAAGTCTAGGAGAATTCCTGGAACACTAGCATTTCTGCAAGCATCAAAGGAAAAGTCTATTCTCTAGAACAAAATACAGTGTTTAAAGGGTACTTGCTACATTTTGCGGACCTTTATGTACACACCCTTCATGTTTCCAACAAGAAGAATCTTTGTTTTTAATCTAGGGAAACTTCTACATCTTTCGATCCTTTTCCTTTCCCTTGACTCCATCCCTCCATCTTCCTGTCATTTCTCTTCTTCTAACTCTAAGGATCTGTATGACAAAATTCCTAACAAGCCCATTTACCCCATACATATTAACTCATGAAAATAGACAGCTGTGGGAAGGAGAACAGGTTCTAAATTTTAATATCATTCTTCTGGGGACTCCTGCCACAACTCTATACACCACCAAAGACAGTGAATAACAGTAATAAGCTCCAACTTAGTATCCTGACCGCATGGGGTTTAAAAGGAAAATCCTATTTTATAATATAGCTAAGTATTTTTAAAACAAATTAGTCCATGTAGAACGGCTCCTGAAAGGAAATATCATCCAAAATAAACATCAACTTAACTATTGAACTATGAGTATTGCTAGCAATAACATTTGCAGCTGTAAACTGTAACAAATATTCCAGTTCGTGCTGGATAATACCTCTGGGGAGGGTGAAACATTGCATATATTATTGATGGAGCTGGGTGATAATACAAGATAGTAGTGAAAATAACTTGTAAACTGAAATTAAACATAGTATTCTGGCTTTCCACAAGAAAGGCCCAACTACCAATTTTCTCCCCCTACTCTTGAAACATTCTGACTGGTTTAGGATTTCAACTACATGCCTTATTTTCAGGCTTAATTAAATATTTAAACATTTTTCCTGGTATTCAGCTAAAATGAACAAAATGTTCATGGTAGTAGTTCTATAATATCAGAAATAAAGCCCTAGAGAACTCACAATGGTTAAATCTAGCACTGCAATTGATTGGACTGCAGGGTGAACTGTCAGTTCTTCAGAAGCAATCCGAACCACCAGTGTGGATTATTTTACAAGTTCATGTAATCAGGAAGCAGCCACATGTAGAAGAATGAAACTGGACCATTCTCTTACACCATACACAAAGATAAACTCAAAATGAGTTAAAGACCTCAAGGTGACACAGGAATCCATTAAAATCTTAGAGGAGAATACAGGCAGCAACCTCTTCGACCTCAGCTGCACCAACTTCTTACATGACATATCTCTAAAGACAAGGGAAACAAAAGCAAAAATGAATTATTGGGACTTCATCAAGATGAAAAGTTTTTGCACAGCAAAGGAAACAGTCAACAAAACCAAAAGACAACTGACAGAATGGGAGAAGATATTTGCAAATGTCTTATCAGATAAAGGGCTAGTATCCAAGATCTTAAAGAACTTCTCAAACTCAATACCCAAAAAACAAATAACCCAATCAAGAAATGGGCAGAAGATGTGAACAGACATTTCTCCAAAGAAGACATGAAAAATGCTCCACATCACTTGTCATCAGGGAAATACAAATCAAAACCACAATGAGATACCAACTCACACCAGTCAGAATGGCTAAAATTAACATCAGGAGATGACAGATGTTGGCAAGAAGGTGGAGAAAGGGGAACCTCTTACACTGTTGTTGGAAATGCAAACTGGTGCAGCTGCTCTGGAAAACAGTATGGAGGTTACTCAAAACATTAAAAATAGAGCTCCTCTATGACACAGCAATTGCACTGCTAGGGATTTACCCCAAAGATACAAATGTAGTGATTTGAAGGGGCACCTTCACCCCAATGTTTATAGCATCAATGTCCACAATAGCCAAACTATGGAAAGAGCACCGGATGTCCATTGACAGATGACTGGAGAAAGAAGATGAGGTATATATACACAATGGAATACTACTCAGCCATCAAAAAAATGAAATCTTGCCATTTGCAATGATGTGGATAGAACTAGAGGGTATTATGCTAAGCAAAACAAGTCAATCAGAGAAAGACAATTATCAGATAATCTCACCCATATGTGGACTTTAAGGAACAAAACAAAGGATCATAAGGGAAGAGAGGAAAAATAAAGTAAGATGAAATCAGAGAGGGAGACAAACCGTAAGAGTCTCTTAATCATAGGAAACAAACTGAGGGTTGCTGGAGGGGAGGGGGGGAAGGGGATGGCATAACTGGGTGATGGACATTAAGGAGGGCATGTGATGTAATGAGCACTGGGTATTATATAAGACTTATGAATCAGTGACCTCTACCTCTGAAACTAATAATAGATTATATGTTAATTAATTGAATTTAAATTTAAAATTTTTTTAAAAACAATAGTCTTTGCTTTTATTAAGTTTAAATCTGCCACAACTCTTACAGATTTATTTGTTCTTTCTTTCTTTTTCTTCTCCCTCTTTCTTCTCCCAAAAATAACAAGTATGACTGGTCAGACTCGCTTTCTGAGTTTCACTGTCCCAAGCCTCATGCCACGGAAGCATGCTTGTTCTTCACTACGTAGACTCAAGAGTTATAAGGAGCCTTCAAATCCACTGCACGGTTAGTCGTAGATGTTTCTTGGGCCCTTTGGTAACCTGGGAAGAGAAAATGGAGACGATACAAGGCCAGGAGTTCTAGACTCCCTTCCCCGACCTTCGGGCAGTTTTCATTTATTCCGTACTGGGCTTTTAAATAAATTTATAAATTAGTAGAAAGGGTTCAACTGATTTTCAAGAGTTTGTCAATGTCTGGTGTGGTGCAAAGAGGTCTGTTAGGAAAGTCAGACTTTGTTTGAAGGCTGGGACATACCCCCTACGGTGGCAGAAGGGAAAATACCGCTTTCTCTGATAATAATCCACGCACTGCCCACCTCACACGTTCATTGTGACGTTGAAGCACCACCAGGAGTGTGGGGCTCGTTGCAGCGGAGCCCAGGGTTCCTTCCGCAGCTGCTTTTGGCCTGGAAATCGGCCACCGCACCACCAAGCAAGCAGAGCCAGGCCCTGCCCCTGCCCCTGCCCCTTTCCCTGCCCACCCACTCTCTACCCTCCACCCGGAAGTGGACCCACTGGGCGGAGGCATCCATTCCGCGTGTCAGAGCAACGTCAGAACAGCCGACCACCGGCCAAGGAGGCCGTTCCACCCACTAAGATATGGATCCATCCCTCCCAGCGTCCCACTCCACCAGCCAAGAGTCGGACCCCACAGGTTTAGATTTCAACTCTGCTGGACAAGATTATTTCTCCGCTGGCTACGTGTACGACTCTCTCTACCAAGACCTGGACCTGAACTCTCTTCATGAAGATCTTTCCCAGTCCATGCCAGGCACCGTGACAGAGGCCTCAGCAGACACACATGAATCTCACCCTGCTGCCAAACCAGAGGATCTCACAGAGGCTGAACAAAAGGAGCTCAAATTAGAGCTCACTAAATTGGAGGAGGAAATTGTAACTCTACGCCACGCTCTGGCCACCAAAGAAAGATGTTGCATGGAGCTCAAGAGGAAGCTGGGCCTCATAGCCTTGGTGGGGCTAAGGCAGAATCTGTCCAAGAGCTGGCACGATGTTCAAGTCTCCAATGTTTACATGAAACAAAAGACGTCAGCTGCCCTGTCCACCATGGGCTCTACCATTTGCAGGAAGCTTGGAGACATGAAGAAGTCAGCCACATTCAGATCTTTCGAAGGTCTGATGGGGGCAATCAAGTCCAGAGTTTCGGGGGGCAGAGAGCTTGGCAGTGACAGCCTTCCTTCTTCAGCTGGGAGTGGAGATGATCCGCCCGCATCTTCAGGGAGTAGGGTTGACCCGCTCCCACTTTCCAGGAGTGGGAATGATCTAGCTCAGTGGAGTGGAGTTGATCTGGTTCAGAGGAATAGAGATGATCTGGTTGCAGGCAGTGGGCATGACCTGTTGCCCTTTCTGGAGCTGTAATGAAGCCCTTGGTTACCTTGCCTGACCACCTAACCAGTGCAAGAATTCCTTTTCCTCATCACAATTGCGACTCTGCCTATCAAAAACAAGCAACTAAACCACAATGGTAAAGTTAAATCAGGAAATGTACAGAGTTCGGTTTTGAGAAAAGTAATTCCCATTTGTACATAGGTGTTTGCTGCTGTTCAGATAGAGACCTCAACATTTTGCACCCAGTTATTTTACACTAAAGTTAGTGGATGAAATGTTTAACCGTACTAGCCTTCTGGAATTGACATTTAAATGGACAGGACAATGGCTTCAGAGAGATCTTAGGCCCACGCCCAAATTCTTTTTCAGAAAAACTAGTCTATCAGAATGCCAAAGTAGTTTTCTTTTTAGAACTGGGAAAAGGTATGAAATAATCTGTAATTTTATTCCCTCCCCATTTCCTTCCTTCCCTAAATTTCTAAAGGAATCTTGAAAGTTCTACCTGACTTACAATTTTTACTTTAAAAAAGATGGTCAAGAACACTCCTTTCTCTGAGACCCTCAGAAAGGAGGGGAAAGTATTAGTAGACTAATTGTTATGTAATACCATAGCTTTAAAAAAACTCAATTTTTTAAGCTCCTAATTAAGCAAAGTAACTTTAGCTTCAATTTAGGAGATTGTTACTTTGGACTCAAGCTGAAATTGCAACTTTACTTTACCTTGTGCTTCTTAATCTTTTTATGTATCAAAGTTTAACCTTTGTGGCAGCATGTGCCGGCCGCAATAGTATGCCATCTAAAAGGGGGAAAAATGTTTCTCTGTTCTGCAGCAATTCCTAATTTGTTACCAGCTCCAGCTGGGTGGCTGGAGGGAAAACAGCACAGCCAAATTCAAGAAAGATAAACCCCTGTCTTAAGCAACACTGCAGCGTTTAAAACAGAATGCTCATTCCTTGTAGAGCTGGCCCTTATGCCTCTGAGCGTACCTAACAGATTTTATACATCACTGGTCTCTTTGACTCCAAGTCTGTCCTCTTTTAAAACTAACCCCAACTGAGAAGGAAACGGAACTTGAGCCCTTAAGGGATTTGGGGAGGGGAACAAAGGGCAGGGATTCCTTTGCCATTTTTAAAATGCCAGGACCCAGCAGCTACTTTCACTCCTCCAGTCACATTGCCTGATGTAGAAGTTTGGGTCTTTTTAGTTTTCAGCCGGGGGATAGGACCTTTATTTGCTTGGGTATAATAACGTGTCACTGCCTAAAGGTAGACCCTCCAATCTAAGAGGGTGATCCTGTTTTATTGATTCTTGAATGCCTCCTTATTCCTTTGGTTTTCCTATAAGCAAAACCAAAAGCCACAATACATGCAAAAGCACTCGGTAAATTGTAAAGTCACTTATGTCTCTCAACCCTCCACAGACTTCTAAACACAAAGTTTTGCTTGGATTAAAACAAGATGTTCAACTGTTTTACGTGTTTGTTTCTTACTTTGTAGTGTTCATCAACCAAAATGGTTTTTCTGTGCTGAAGAACTAACGACGAACTTGCAGCACACATAAAGTAGCCCAACATGCAAAGGCTTTGACCTCATATGGCAGAAAGCCCAGTGTTAAGGAAAATCTCAGACTGATGTCATGGGCCAACCCCAGAGTATGTTCTATTTTATTTAATAATTCAAGCAAATGCAATAACAGCTTTCCCCCAATAAATCTTCAGCTCCCTAAGAGCAGTAAAGAACATATCTCTTTTTATTCATCACTGTATTCCCATGCCTGGCTCAGGGTAGATGCTCAAGAAACACTTGTTGAATTAATGAAGGAATCAATATCACATACTTCAGACATCAAATCTTGGATTAAGAGGTTATCAACAACATGTTGACAAGTTCCTCCCACTTTTATTTTTATTTATTTATTTTTAAAGATTTTATTTATTTATTTGACAGAGATAGAGACAGCGAGCGAGAGAGGGAACACAAGCAGGGGGAGTGGGAGAGGAAGAAGCAGGCTCATAGCGGAGGAGCCTGATGCGGGGCTCGATCCCATAATGCCGGGATCACGCCCTGAGCCGAAGGCAGACGCCTAACCGCTGTGCCACCCAGGCGCCCCTCCTCCCATTTTTAAACAAAGCATTTTGCTTCCCTATTCAAAGATAATTTAAAGGGTACCTCAGTGGCTCAGTCAGTTAAGCACTTGCCTTCAGCTTGAGTCATGATCCCAGGGTCCTGGGATCGAGCTCCACATCGAGCCCCACATTGGGCTCCCTGAACAGCGGGGAGTCCACTTGTCCCTCTCCCTCCCCCCTTCTCGTGTTCTCTCTCTCTCTCAAATAAATAAATAAAATCTTTAAAAAAAAAGATAATTTAAGACTCTCCCATGTGTCAGGCCTGGTGCCAGGCTCTGAAGGCACAGAAATTAGGCATGGTCGATGTTCTCTAGAAACAAATTTTCAAATTGTTTTGATTCCCTGCAGTAGGTGCTATAATGGTCACTATAGAAATAGATCGAGGAGTATTTAAGAGGTAGAATCTCTGACTTAGGAAACAACTGCAAAGGAGAGAGGGATGGATATATTTGCAAGTTGATAAGGATGTAGAATTAAAGAATACTAGCAATGCTGGAGCTGCACATTTGTTTTGCTTTGGCTCTTTTATTAGATTTCAGCATACCTGCATCAATAGTCTTGGACATCAAATAAAATGCCTCCGTGAACATGTGGTTACTGGACTAAAGGTTTCCTCCAGACTTCCTTTCTTCTACTTGCTTCTACTCTTCTCATGCATTGCTTTCTCTCATTCTGTAGTCTATCCTCATAATAGCCCCATTTGGATCTTGTAGCCTAGCTTCAATCCATTTAACTTTAACCTGACCACTTCGGGTTGCAATTTCCTAGTTCCTGGAACATGTGAACCCTCAAAAATGCCCATTCCTAGGTCTGGCTCAACTCTTAAAAACCACTAGTTGGGAGGGATATTGGAACAAAATTCCCTGAGGCTCTCAGTTTTCTTGGTCTTTCATTACCCATATGAGTGTAGGGGTTGGGGTAGAGGGTAGAGACAAGGGTTGAAAGTTCTAACTCTCACAGATGACACTCCACGTGCAACTGGAAGGACGGGAGTAGAATACCAAGCCCTTGTACATTAGCATCATACATAACCCAGCATATTGCTAATAGCACTCTCAGAAAAATTCACCAGCAACTTCTGGAGGCTACTTTACTTCTAAGCTCCAGATTTGACAGAAACATACCTACTCTCATAGCTTGCATGGACTGCAGAGAGGTGAGCAGGGACCTCTGGCCCAGAACTTTGTAGGTCTTCTGATAATGCTAATCAATGTTCTTGATGGTTCTACCCATCAAGGAGATGGTGCCACATGTTGATTCTGCTAGGGTATAAGGTCAGTTGTATCTGGGCTATGAAAGTATAGTTCTTGCTCATGAACACCAGTGTAAGAAAAAAGGATGAGTGCCACTCTATCAAAACTACTGGGGCTGGGGCACCTGGGTGGCTCAGTTGGTTAAGTGCCCAACTCTTGGTTTCAGCTCAGGTTGTGATCTCATGGGTCGTGAGGTCAGGCCCTATGTCAGGCTCCATGCTCAGTGGGAAGTCTGCTTGAGGATTCTCTCCCTCTGTCCCTCCCCCACCCCATCTCAAATAAATAAATCTTAAAAAAAAAAAAACTACTGCAGTCTCAATGCAGTCACCATCATGCCCCATTCCAGCTAACCAGATGCTTGGTAGGAAACTCAATGATGCCACAACTCCCAGTGTCCATCCAGAGCCTCATTCACTAAGCCAAGGGATGAGTGGAAGAATGCCTTACAGATAATGGCCAGCTAGTATGAGCACATTTTTCTACCACTTGATAACCTCTCAGAAATTACTAAGCAGCTCCCTGAAATAGTCAAAAATGCCTGCCTATCCCTGAAGGTTCACCAGGTAATTTAAAAATTCATTCCCTGTTTATTTCTACTATCATTTAAATAATTGATCATCTCAAGAAGAGAAGTGAGTTCTTCTGGAAGTTGAAGGTTTTGATCACCTCTACCCCAGTCCTGCCTACCCACCCTCAGACCCATGGCCTCGAAAGCAACACATCCAATATAGTGCCATCTCTCCAAGGAGACTCTCCTCTCTCTCCTACTCTCAATAACTTGAAGCCAATTGGAGAAGAAATGGTTACCTAACTTACAGGAACAATTCATAGACTTGGCTGAGCTAAACTTTCTTTTTAGAACATTAGAACTAAGAAATAAAAAGACTCAATCAGGTGGGAACTGGTCTGTACAATCATATAAATATAGGCTTTGTTTCTGTTTTTGTTTTTGGAACATATACAAGCACAGAAGTTAATCAACTGAAAGACCAGAGCAGATGTGCAGAGAATTGGCATGTGACTACCTAGACTCACCCCCTAGCCAGGGCTGATGGCAAGACACAATCTCAAAGAAGTGAATGTGAGCTGGGCTGTGATGTTAAAACTTAACCAACACAGAAATCCTCTCTGATACTCCTCAAGTGTGTACCCATGCCAGAAAAGAGAAGAGTCACCTGGGTTTTTAACGCAGCAGAAATCAGTTATTATTACCACTGGGAAAGTTGGATCAGATAGGCAGTCTTTGGAACCACTGGGAAAACTAGGGAGACACTGGCACCCTGGCCAGGGAAAAGGAGCAATCTCTGCTCCTAACATGCTGTTTCTTTAATTATGAGTTTATCTGTTTATTCAACAAATATTGACCACCTACCATGTGCCAGGCACTGTTTCGGTGCTAAGGATTCAGCAGTGAGCAGAACAGACCAAAAAAAAAAAAAAAATCCTTGGCTTCATGGATCTTACATTCAGATGGGGGAAAATTAAATAATAACATGACAAACACCCATGCATCCACGATACAACTTAAGACCCAGCATGGCTATTTACCAGAGGTTATGAATACTTTATAAAAAGTGCTGGTGAGACTGACTCCTTCCTAATTAGCCTGGTTTCACATAATTCTTAGCCTCTCTTTTTTATTTTGTCATGTTTTAACTTGGAAATATGGCTTCAAATATCCTAATATTGACTTAGAAACCTGTATTGTAACCCAGGCCACACACACTTCTGACCAACTGGCCACAACTCTTCAGGAGTTCTTACTACCCCTTCAAATTCCATAATTCACTGGAATGACTCACAGAACTCAAGAAAGCACCATACTTAAAGTTACAGTTTAAATATAAAGGATATGAATTAGGATGGGCCAAGTGAAAAGACACATAGAATGAGATCTGGGAGGAAACCTGAAGCTTCCTGGTGCTCAGGACGCATCACCTTCCCAGCACATCGAGGTGTGATTATGGACCTACGAAGCTCACCTGAGCTTCAGGTATCCAGAGTTTATACTGAGGTTTCATTACATAGGTATGATTGATTGAATCACTAGCCACATGACTGAATTCAACTTCCGGCCTCCCTTCCATCTCCAGAAGTTCAGGGGTCAGGCTGATATTGTGTGGCTCAAATCCTCAAACCTCCTAATAACATGAGTGGGTCTTTCCAACATGGCAGCCCTCATCCTAAAACTATCCAGGGACCTACCATGAACAACAAAGACATTCCTATCACTCAGGAGACTCCAAGGATATAGAGGTCCCCTCCAAGGAGCCAGGGACAAAGACCAGCCAAATTCCTTATTATACAACAAAACCAGGCAATAGAAAGCTGCCCTACAAAATCGTCCCCCAAACTCCACAAACACAAGCAAAGGGCACTATGCCTCCATGCCAGCCTGTAAACACTTCTTAGAAACAACTTGGCTGGCCAATATCCCTTACCACCACATAAATCTCATATAATAATTTATTGCATTGCTCCACCACCAACATACACCATCCCATAGTTGTTATAGCTTCCAGACCATTATTTACCCCCATATTTCCAAATTACTGATCATTGGTAACATGGTAATGATGGGCACCTAGAAAAGCCACAGACCACCAATGGAGAGGTATAAAATACCTTTAAATATATGAATGACTATTGGGCTGAGGCAGTGCAGGAGATAGAACATCTGTTTTACTCAACCTTGCACAAAACTGGAAGGTACCTTTCTTAGCCTATTGAAAAATTTCATATACCCTATGAAATCTTCTATCTCATTATTCCCATCTCTGCATATTTATCTTGGCTTCCATTGATCCTTGCTGAGCCTGGTGCATCCAGACCTTTACCCATCTTCACATATTATCTCCCAGCCCCAAAAACCTGGTTGGGAAGCCAGAGCACATCCAAATATTAGCCACCTGCTGGTTGATGCTTTGGTTCCCTCTATACTCAAAACCATAGAAAGGTTATGGAGCCAGAAAAAATGGTGGTGGAAATCAACCTCCCACTGCAAGCATATCCTAGACCCTGGTCAAGGTCTTTCATGGAGCTCTCCTGTTGGGATTGTGTGGGGAGTTAAGGGGGGTGGGGCAAACATTTGCATCAACCACCCTGGACATCCTTTCTCTTATTCCTGGCATGCTGACATGGAACTGTCCTTTTTCTGAACTCTGCCCCAACTCTGTGTGACTCCAAACTTTTGGCACCCCAAACTTTGAGCCTACCTCTAGCCCAGTAGATTTGGTATTCAAATCGAATGTTCCCATCAAACGGCACTTGTCTTTTCCCAATGAGCTCTTTTTAATTTAGTTTTCCCTTTGATCTCTGACTCTGTGTTGCTGTGTAAGCCTGATAAGCCTGTGTGAATGTTATGGGACAGATGATGGGCAATTCACACATTCAAAATCACCAAAGACTGTCTAGTCTGCAATGTGTACAGTTGCCAAGAATACATTTATTTTTTTAATTTAAATTTTAGTTAGTGAACATACAGTGCAATATTGGTTTCTGGAGTAGAATTCAGTGATTCATCACTTAGATATAACACCCAGTGCTCATCACAAGTGCACTCTTTAATACCCATCACCCATCCCCCACTCACCTCCTTCCATCAACTCAGTTTGTTCTCCATCATTAAGAGTCTCTTATGGTTTGTTTCCCCTCTCTCCTTTTTTTTTTCTTTTCCTCCTTTGCATATGTTCTCCTGTTGTCTTCCTGAAATTCCATATATTTGTGAGATCAAATGGTATTTGTCTTCTCTGACTGCCGTATTTCACTTAGCATAATACACTCTAGCTCCATCCATGTTGTTGCAAATGGCAAGATACCATTTTTTGATAGTTGAGTAATATTCCATTGTATATATGTACCACATCTTCTTTATCTATTCATCAGTCAATGGACATTTAGGCTATGGAGACATAGTTTGGCTATTTTTTATAATGCTGTTATGAACATTGGGGTGCATGTACCCCTTCAAATCTGTATTTTTGTATCCTTTGGGCAAATACCTAGTAGTGTGATTGCTGGATCATAAGGTAGTTTTATTTTTAACTTTTTGAGGAACCCCCATACTCTTCTCCAGAGTGGCTGCACCAGTTTGCCTTCCCACCAACAGTGGAAGAGGGTTCCCCTCTCTCCACATCCTCGCCAACATCTGTCATTTCCTGACTCGTTAATTTTAGCCATTCTGACTGGTGTGAGATGGTATCTCATCATGGTTTTGATTTGTATTTCCCTGATGGTGGGTGATGTTGAGCATCTTTTCATGTGTCTCTTAGCCATGTCTTCTTTGAAAAAGTGTCTATTCATGTCTTCTGCCCATTTCTTAACTGGATTATTTGTTTTTTGGGTGCTGAGTTTGATAAGTTCTAATAGATTTTGGATACTAACCCTTTATCAGATATGTCATTTGCAAATATCAAGAAGGCAAACATTTAGAATAATAAGATGCCACTTACTATGGACCAGAAACTATGCTAATTCATTTCATGCTTTAACTCATTTAATCTTCACTGTAGCTCTTTGATGTAGACTTTTTGTTAGTCTGATTTTATAGATAAGGAAACCAAAACTCAAAGAGGTAAAGTAATTTGCTCTAAAATCTATAGCTACTAAGTGGCAGAGCCATCTGCAATCCAGGAAAAGAGGTCTCGCCAGAAACCAACTCTACCGGCATCTTGATCTTGGACTGCCAACCTCCAGAACTGTAAGAAAATAATATCTGCTATTTGATCAGCTCAGTCTGTGGTATCTTTTATAATAGCCCTACCAGATTTGTATAATCTCCTTCATTTTTACTCAAAAGTCACCCCTTTTGACCACCCTATGTACAATTTCAACCACCATATCTCCATTTCTGTCTTTAACATATATCATAAATTCATGTTGTCTGCCGTCTACCGCTTCTACTAGAATATAAACTCCATGAGGGAAGAGATTTTTGTCCATTTTGTTCACTATTACATCCCAAGCATCAAATGTAGAGTCTGGAACACAGTAAGTGCTCAATAAATAAAGGATAGGAGGGAAGAAAGTCCTCATGTCTCATCAAATTCCATAGGACAGGAAGGAGACAGGGCTGGACCAATAAGTGAAACCTGGTCTATACATAGAATGGGGTCATCATGATGGCAAATATCAACCTCAACAAAAGATCAAAGTAGCCAGAGTCAGCAAGACAAACTAGGTCCAAACCAAGGAGGCATTTGAAGCCCCTAAAAACTTATGGGCATGTAGGCAGCCAGCAATTAACTCTGCCACATTCCTGGTTGTTAAGCCTTGTGTCTTTTACTTCTGCTTGCTTCACCTGCTCAGATGTTGGCCTCCAGTATGCTTTAAAGGCTTCTCACTTCTATGTTGGCACACTTGCCCCTAGCCCAAGCAAGATTGGTGGTGATCTGTGGAATGATATGCAAGTCTACTCTGTGCCTTCAGAAGTTTCCTTCCCTCCTAGAGCTTGAGAGGCCTAGAAAAGCAAGTGCTTACATCACTCCCCCCTGGGAGTCTCCCCGGGCCCCATCGGAATCTCTTGCTTTGGCCTTGTTTTCCCTGATGTCCTATCTCATTGTCTGCCACTGGGTTTCATCTCTCTCTCTGGTCCTTTTTGACGGCATCTTAGCTGGGATTTCATTTCTGGATGTTGTCTCTTTAATTACCTTTAAAAAGTCTCTGAGCAGCCAAACCAAGACTAGAGGGCTCCTGCAGGAGTGGATTTAGACCAACAGAATAGTAACTCTAACACACCTCTTTTTCCAGTCACCTCCCTGCCTCACAGCTTCTCTTTGACACTAGGGGGCACTACTCACACGGCCATTTTATTCTGTTTGTGCCATACAAATCCCATGGTCATACTCTTCATCTCTAAACCGCCACCAGCCACATGTCTTGATAAAATGTTTATCATTAAAGCCTAAGTCTATGATTCCCCCTGAAATATGGATAAACCTCACACCAGTTCCTTAAGTGAAAAAAGACTTCTCATTAACTAGGGTTTTAACATTAACTTACAGAACCTACTTGCAATACCAAAAAGGGGTCAAAGTGAATTTGTTGTTGTTAACTCCTTAGAGTACCTGAAAAAGTTTATGTATTTGGTTCAGGACCAGGGAAGTAGAGGGAACTCCTTGTTCTGATCCAAAATAAGCAGTGAGAAATCTTTCTCTGAAGATTCTCTGAGATTATTTGTGGCAATGGAGGGAAAAGAAGAGGATCAATTATTAGGATCACTGGATGAAAAGAAAGGGGAAAAAAGGAAGTCTGCCAGGAGCTGCTCTGAAACTGAGCCAGGAAAAATTCTCAGCTTCTTACAACACATCGTTCCCCAGTCCCCAAACTCTGAAAGCCTCCAGCTCCATACCTCATTATCTTCCTCCCAATCATCTCCTAGGGAGATTCCCTGCCTTAAGTGACAGAGACTCAGAAGTGGGGGATAATGAGGGAGGGAAGAGTCTCCCATTCCTGGCATCCTTAGCTGGACCCCTGAACACATTTCCTTGTAAAAATTCCACCCATCCAAGTCCTATTACTTCCATTGGAACTCTACTTCAGAGCACTATGGGTTAAACATAGCTAACCACCATGCATAATATGGTTTCTAAGGAGAATGCATCCTGAATTCCACATAACTTGCTTCAAATGGGCCGCTGGAATTCTGACATTCTTACATGAAGACTGCCTATGCAACATTCAAATGAGAGAGGAAGATATGTTCATAGGACAAGGAAAGACTGTGTGTCCTTTTTGCTTGAAAACTTTCTTATATTGCCTTTTGATCATTTTAAAGATCAAGAAATGTGTTTTTAAAAAAAAGGAAGGAAACATGCTTCCTCCTTTCTAGCTAGGTCTTGAGGATTCTGAGGCCACTGACCAACATATCCATTGATTCCTATAGAGTCAAAAGCAAAAGTGTTGGCATCTCACTTGTTTGAAAATGTAAGAGAACAAGCAAAAATTTGAAGGAAGTTTGATTTTAGCTTCTTTGGACATTTTGATCATGAAAACTTCTAAAGTATATCTGATTAAAGTGCACTTATTCACTGAAGCTCAGAGAATTAAGTTTATCTAAATTCAGGTTACTAAACTATATTTTATTTTAGCTGTTTTCGTAGAATTGTGAGTGTGTATGCATGCATGCATGTGTGTATGTGTGTGTGAGTTTGTGTGTGCATGTAAGGGAAGGAGGGTGGGGAGAATATGACTCATGCAGTCTTCTTAGTAAAACTGAAAGTTTAGTTAGCTCTGAAAAGATGCCATTACTATGTGAGCTATAGCTCATTGTTTATATGCAAGCTAGCCACCAAATCATATTTATCCTTTTTGGGAGCCCTTAGCAAAACAATGCAATCAACTTCTAGTACATGGAAATATTCCTGCTTGCAAGTTGTTTTTCTGAGGGGGGAAAAACATCATTTGAAAATAGCAAGAGATGAAACAGGCTTTTTCATATGATGATTTGGTAATTAACATTCTTTCATATAAGAAATGTCCTACAGTTTCATGCAAGTGGACCCAGGAGGCTCTCAGCTAAGCTGGCCCAAGAAGAGCTGTGACAGGACCTTCAGCATCATGCAGGAGCTGATGAGACATGTCACCATGGAACATGTGGGGTGCCTGGAGCAGAGCAACCACGTCTGCTACTGGGAAGAGTTCCCTTGCAAGGACAAGTCCCTCAAGATGAAGTAAGAACTGGGTAACAACGTTTGAGTGCATATGGGCCAGAAGCACTTCCCGTGCCCCTACCCTGGGCTGCAGGAAGATCTTTGTCCACTCCAAGAACCTCAAGATCCACAAGAGGACCCACATAAGTGAGAAATACTTCAAATGTGAATTTGACGGCTGTGACAGATGCTTTGCCAACAGCAGAGACTGCAAGAAGCATGTGCATTTGCGCACCTCAGATGAGCCTCATATCTGCCAAGTATGCAACAAGTGCTACACGCACCTGAGCCCCCTGTACAAGCACATGAAGGTTCATAAATCTCAAGGGTCAGATTCCTCCCCTGCTGGCAGTTCAGGCTATGAATCCATAAGCTATAGCTTCTGCAAACAGTAAAGATACCGCTAAAACTCCTTCTGCAGTTCCGATTAGCACCAGCCACAACCCTGAACTTCCTCCTTATTTTAATGAATGGTACCTGTGAGGACAAACACAAACACTGTTAACCATAGAATGGATCAAATGCATTTTAAAAAGAAAACTGAGACCAATCAGATGGAAACGGAGTTTTAAGGCAAGAGGTCATATATATAGGGTTACATCTTGTTAATTGCATTTGTCCAGAAAAATTTGGGGATATCCCCTTTTCTTAGGATTAGAACATATGTTTTGGCATTTGAAGGATTTTTTTCTTAAATCTTTTCACTGGTTTTCCTCTCTTTTTTCTTGCTCTCTGCACACTCCATTCCTAAACTCCTTCCGTTCATTTTAACACCTGTCCTGAGAGGAAGTTATAGAAGGCTTGTTGTTGGTGGTGATGTTAAATTGACGGAAATTCTTTGCCTTTGTGGTGATTGTTTAAATTCTCACAGTCTTAAACCATGTCAAAGTCCTGTTATGTCTTGAACTTCTCCTGAAAGCATTACACTTATGAATGTTATTTTTGTCTAATGGGGTCAAAACTGTTGTTCAGTATTTTTTCAGGCTGAGGATGTGATGTTATCTCTACAGGAATTACGACATTTAGTATACAGTTGCCTTTTGTAACAACTTTATTTTTTGTAAATACATATCCACTGATGCCATATTTATGGTTTGTAATTTAATTATCACTACAAGTACCAGGAACTAAACAATATTAATGGAAAAATATTTTCCAACAAATGCTGTACAGCTTTTGATTATAACTGCTTTAGCATTTTGTTTTGAAAGAACATAATTTACAGTTTTTGAACCACTGACTTCTTTCTCTTGCTTTGTAACAGCCTCCTTCTACAAAGAGATGTAAGCAAATGAAATCTTGCTTGTTGTTATTTTTAACACAGATCCCTTCTTTAATTGTTAAATTTTTTCAAAATTGCAGTATAGATTCCTTATAGTGTCAGTTTCCATCTGGGGAGACCCTCCTGTCTTTATCCCTAGCTCAGATGGTTGTTTAACTGGAAGTTTAAGGGTGTTTGTCCTGGATTTTCAGAATGCAAATCAAATATTACTGATCAGTTCAGTCAGTGGTCATGACTTCTCAATCTTGTATTTCAGACTGAAAAGCTGGATTTAATCATCCCTGTCCTACACATATAAACAAGGTAACCTAATGAGTTTTATGTCCCTTAGTTTTTTTATTACCTTACATAAAAATGAACATTTCAGAGGGATGCATGTCTGTGTATTCTATCAAGAGATCAGCCATATACATATAAATGTTTGTATCTATGGCCTATCCAATCTGCCTATCAAATCTAGGTATCTATATATTTTCAAAAGTAACCATATGTCTGAAACAGTGGTGATGAGTAAGGCCAGTTGATCTGTGCTTACTTATTGTTACAGTGCTTCCTAAAAGAACCACAATCCATTTACAACTTGGAAGGCAAAGGCTGATTTGTTTTGCTGTATATAGTTCAATTCATAATTATCACAATTATTCAAAAGATTTTTATAGCAGTGTACTAACTGTATGGTTCTGAAATTATATTATGGAAAGAAAAAACATTTGCAAAATATGTATTTTAAAGTTCATGGTTTATAGGCACAGATGTTAAAAGCATTGTTTCCATTAAAATCAATAACAATGAAAAATGGTTGTTCGTTTGTTTGTTTGTTTTAATAATTTTTATTTTGTTATATTAGTCCCCATACAGTACATCCCCAGTTTTTGATGCGATGTTCCATGATTCATTACTTGCATATAACACCCAGTGCACCATGCAATACGTGCCCTCCTTACTACCCATCACTGGTCTATCCCATTCCCCCACCCCCCTCCCCTCTGAGGCCCTCAGTTTGTTTCCCAGAGTCCACAGTCTCTCATGGTTCATCCCCCCTTCTGTTTACCCGCCCTCATTCTTCCCTTCCTTCTCCTACCAATCTTCCTATTTCTTATGTTCCATAAATGAGTGAAACCATATGATAATTGTCTTTCTCTGCTTGACTTATTTCACTTAGCATAATCTCCTCCAGTGCCGTCCATGTTGCAGCAAATGTTGAGAAATCGTTCTTTTTGATGGCTGAGTAATATTCCATTGTATATGGACCACATCTTCTTAATCCAGTCATCTGTTGAAGGGCATCTCGGCTCCTTCCACGATTTAGCTTTGTGATAAAACAGTAACAATCCATTAATCTTCAGTGAAGCAACTCATTTGGACAAACAGTTATTTTACAGTTGTTATATGGAAAGAGACCTGACTACTACATTGAGGTGTCAGAGTAGGTACAGTATCAAGAAATTGTTCTTAAATAATTTAGGGTGCTGTTTAAAATAACAGCCCAGTCTCTACATTAATAACCAGCCTGGAAATCAGCAAATAGAATGTTGGAGATTAGGAATTTTAAAGAATTTAGAAATATAATGAATAGGCTTAAGCACCTCCTTCTCTTGAAGGGGTAATGCTCTAGGTTGTTTTGGTGGCAGTCAATTTGATATTATACATAATCATTATGAATTCTAGAATTTTGTTTATTCTTCTTTTTGAAGAAATAAAATCTTGGCACATCTTAAAAAAAAGAAAAAAGGAAAAAAAGAAATGTCCTACAAATATTTAAGAAGCACAGTTCCTGTAAACCTTCATGTCATGCATTTATTTGAATGCTGTTCTAAAGACTTTACATCTATTGTCTTCTTTAATCCTCACCAAAGCCCCTCAAGGAAGAAATTTCATAAGTGAAAAAGTTAAGGCAGAAAGATTAAGAAATTTGCCCGTCTCTACAGCTTGTAAATGACAGAGTGGACATTTGAATCCAGGTGTGTCTGACTCAGATCCAGGTTCTCAGGTAACTGCTGCCTCCCAAATGGCAGAAGTCCTGCTGCCACTGTTACACATTAGTCACTGTTACCAAGGATTATCCAGGAACATCTTTATAGTGCAAGCATCAGGGGCGCCTGGGTGGCTCAGTCAGTTAAGCATCTGCCTTCAGCTCAGGTCATGATCCCAGGGTCCTGGGATTGAGCCCTGCATCAGGCCCGCTGCTCAGCGGGGAGTCTGCTTCTCCTTCTCCCTTTGTCCCTCCCCCTACTCATGTGTGTGTGCATGCATGTGGTCTCTCTCTCTCTCAAATAAATAAATAAAATCTTTAAAAAAATAATGCAAGCATCATGTATAAAACATTCCCAAAGATTTTCTCTGTATGAAGGAGGGCACTTACCAGAGGCAGTGTTCTTGAATATTAATTGCCAATAACAAATCCTTAAAATTAATCTATACTTTCTGTGCAATAGATGATCTTTAAGCAAGTATTTTTAGAAGTAGAATAGGAATAATGCAGTCTGCATAAAAATAGGCATGATGTATAATGGGGATAGAGGTGCCTTACTTGGAGTAGCTGGCAAACAGAGGGGGACAGGTATGAACACGTACACACATGTGCATACACACATGCGCACACCTTGGGAAAGTAGCCCTGTTACCATCCGAGAGACAGAGAGACATAGTGTGTGCTAGTCCCATTTCCAACCTTGTACAGAAGCTTGTTAATATTGAAAGGCGCGAGCCTGGTGACCTGAGCTAGCTTATTACATAGTCCTCTCTTGAGGCTGTGGCTAAATTGTGGTGGAAGTTTGGATCATCCCCACCTCATTTCCTCCAGAGTAGCCCATAAATCTCTAGAGGTGTCAGTTCTTCCTCCTAGCAAGTAAGCAATATCAGTCGGCTCCCCCTCTGGACATGGCTTCTGGGCTTCAGGAGCAGAGCTATCACCCTCCACATCTTTTAAAATGCAGTATGTTAGAAATGAAATCAGTTTGCACCTAGCACCACCCACCTCCACCAGTTTTCAACCAAAGCTTTGGATAGTCAGTGAATCATAATGACTGCTTGATTTCAGAGAGTTCGGCTGAGTTGCCTCTACATTTCTCTGGATGGGTAAATAAGGATGAGCCTAGCTGCCTACAGTAGCTGCTAGCCCCGGTCTGTGAAAGCAGGGTCTGTATCTGCATCCCAACCCTCCACTGACTGGGTGGACCCAACAGGAACCTGTCCTTGGGGCTCTGAATTTTACTTCTGTACTGTCATATTCTCCAAGCCCGGGGACTAGAGAAAAACAGAGCCATTGCCTTGTTGCCAGGGCAACCAAGCAGGTGCTCTGAATCTGGTGGTTCATAACAAAATGCTTAATTTCTCCTTGCTGGGAGGCAGAGGTTGTTCTAGCTAGGGCAGAAGTTAGATTGCAAGTGGTCAGACTGGAACAGTGTTTGCCATGTGGCATCAGGAGGCCAGACAGGCCAGGTAAGTCAGACTCTATTAGGGAAAGCTTACATTGGAAAGTTGGCAAGACAAAGAGCTAATACTTAACCCAAAGGCCAAAGGCTGGGATTGCAGAACCAGGATTTGAGGTTCAGGCAAACTGGGGTTCAGTTTATAGGAAGGTAGAAAGAAAAGAAAGGTCCAAGGACACTGCTGTAAAGAACCTCAGGGTATTTGTAAGTAAAACCAAGACAATATGAAACATAAACATTTGTCAGCTTCATAGCAAAGCATAGCTTTCTGTCTCCTACCTAGCTCTTAGGTGAGTTAAAATAGGCCTTGTTTCTAGTTCCAGTCCCTGGGATATACATGGTGACTTATATTATGAAAATCTCCTTGCTCCGTGCTATGATATTACCTTGGCTCCGTCTGAATACTTTGGTTTACTTTGACCTCTGCTTCACCACAGACTGGCTGAAATTTCAGGCCCTTTCTTTCACAAAGTCTCCTGTCCCAAAGTTTTGCAGATAAGCCTCAGACAAGGTCATAATCAGTTCTTACTTAAGGCTCTGCAGACCTAATGCAGTCCAACTGGCAAATAAGCATGCCAATAAAACAAAAATCTAAATGCCCTGTCATGATCTTCAAGGCTTATCTCATCAATCTCCTCCTATTACCACAGCCTCTCATGTTTACCTCTTTCCAGCTTCACCTGTCTTTTTTTCCTTGATCATGCCAACTTTCCATATCACCCATAGACCCCGGCCCTGCCTCAAATCCTGTACTTTATAGGGGCCTGTCTAGCCTTCCTCCATCCATGCACCTCCCTATAGAATGAGGTCCACAGGTCAAGAGACTTGCCTACTAAGACATAGTACCTCCCATCGTTCTAAATCACACAAGAAATTGCTGGGACCAGAGAAAGTTTTGTCCTAAGAGCATCAAGCCTGCTCCTAGAGTCTACAAGGACCTCTTTCCCAGGTCTACCTCCTGAGGCAGTCACTCCCACAGATATGTACATCTGTAGAGACTGGTACGCAGCATATCACGGAGTACAGTGACATTGAAAATAATTATTAGATAACATGCTTGGTTAGGTCTATCCAGAAAAAAAGGGTTAAATTAAAAGCAGTGCCTTTGAAACTGTGCCCTGAAGGTCAACTTATTAAGACTTTGTTAAACCAGAAAGTCAGGGAACCTCAGAGCTCAAGTTCCCGTCAAGACACCTTTATTTTTGTCTCTTTTGATGAAACTTCAGGAACTTGCTCCTAGTCTTCCAATAAACTCAGTGCCTATGTTTGAGGATTAAATCCAGCATTTCATAGTCCACTGCAAACTAATGCTACAACACAACCTTTATTACTGATGGTCAAAACTGTCTCTTTAAAATGTTTTTCAAATCAGACTGTCAACCATACTTGGATTCTGGTGCAGAGATTAGAATATTCAGTACTTGCAATCTTAAAAGAGTTGCTCATAGACATTGGCTTGCTGACACAAACTAAATGATAAACATAAATAAAAATGATCGGATGCTATACAGCTATTCAGAAGGTCTATAGCTCCAAGGGATATGAATTTTATTAACGAGTAGTAAGTTAATTTATAGTCTAAGCTGGCCAGTTATTACAGAGGTAAATAGAATTTATGTCTCTATTGTGTAAATCTTTTTTAAAGATTTATTTATATATTTTAGAGAATGAGAGTTGGGGGGTGCAGAGGGAGAGGGAGAGAGAGAATCTCAAGCCAACTTCCTGTTGAGTTCAGAGCCCAACACAGGGCTCCATCTCAGAACTCTGAGATCATGACCTGAGCCAAAATCAAGAGTCAGTTGCTTAACCGACTGAGCCACCCAAGCACCCCTTTATTGTACAAATATTTTTAAATGCAATCTGTAGTTAACTTTTAAAACAATCTATTTGACTTTTACTTCATCTTCTCCATTAATTTTCATAGAAATAATGGAGAGCAGCTGTCTTTCAAAACTAACATGTGCTTATCTACACATTTATGTTTCCCTTTCTAAGTTCAACTAGTTGGTGTTGGGTAAGTAGAGTGTGAAGGGTCATTTTCTTAGCTCAGATTCTTAGAAAACAACATGAAGAAAAACTGTGCTAATTCTTCCCTGGCGATTCAGTCCCAGAGAGGCAAGAACAAAGGGAAAAGGTAAATGAGGCAAGGAAGGACAAAAAGGTAATACAATCTTTTGTGTATTTGCTGAGCTGGTCATATTTACAAAAGAGACTTAACAAGTTCTTTGGTAATGTGAGGTATCTCCAGAAAGGCATTTTGGAATTACTGCATTTGGAATCTTTGGAAGGCAGGCAATTTATCTTTCAGGTTTTTTTTTTTTCACCTCCCCTTTCCCATAAGTAAAAGTTTGCCGCATAGGGCATTAACTCCATGCTGTTCCTACCCTATAAAGGCAAACAAATTTTGATGCTCCCTACAGTTGAGGATTGAAAGACAAGCATTCACTACACCAATACCCACATGACAGATGCCAGAGGATAAATTAATGTACTTCTGTAAAGATAACCATATCCTGCCCACAAGCCATGACTGAGACTGCCACTACTGGATGTATGATGGTCCACCACCATCCACCAACATCCCTCAGTTTTGAGAGAATAGAGAGGTGAATTGAAAGGAAATACAGTGGGGACCACAACCCCCACATCCTTCAAGTCTGATAGTGGTGCAAATCATTGCAATTCTTTCTGGGATAAGGCAGTATTTATAATTTACATTTTTTACTGAGGGGGTAGTCAGTTTCTGGCACTGTCACTTGGCCTTTCTGAAAATAATGGCCCTTAATCTACATAATACAAGAAAGTCATACAAAAGTTCTGAATTGGACTGAATGGACTAATACTGCACTTATCTTCTGGCTATCACAACTCCCATTTAATTGGAAGATAGGATGGTATTTTGGGCCTCTCGATATGAATGCTAATGCCAGCTCAGACTTCATACCTATTTGGAATGCCTGGTTATTGCCCTTTTCCCTGGCACACTGGTAAATGACCAAAGGTCCCCTTAGGGAAGGATAAGAAGAATATTTGTCCTATATACCCTTGTGGCATTGCTAGGTTCTTCCTCAAGGAAACCTGGTCTCCCCTTCAGTCAATGGACTCTGGGTCTATTTAGTTCTAGAAATTGGGTGAGTTTTCACTGTAGCACTGATGTCAGATTTCCAGCTCTTAATTTTCTATTATCCAAATCAAGCAATGCCTAATCAGTTCTCCATGTGTCTTACCCTTAAAATTGCTAGATCCATGTAAGTCAAGGCACTCTAACTGCTATTCTGACTTTGATGCCCATTGCATTAATTATGCCCATCTTGCCTCTGAGAATTAAGTCCTGCCACTGGTCTCTGTCATTGTCCCATTGTCCTCATTTATATTAGATGACCTAATTTCCATGCCACATCTTCAGTCATCGCCTGCAGCGAGCAGGCATCACTAAGCTTCCTAAAGAAACTGGCATACCCAGCACTAGTATATTTCCTATTGCCTCCAAGATAGGAGTGAACTATGAGTCCTTCCAGGGAACTTAGAATCAGTGACAGATCTTCAGGTTATATACAGTAAATCCATTCTAACATTCCTGCTTCCCTGATCCACGTCTTCATTGCTCAATATAATGCCAAGACAACTGGCAACTTCACCCCACATACTCTAAGCCACTGTCATGACCAAATTTCAAGGAGCCAAACTGACAGTGTGTTTAGAGCAACTCTAGGTGCTGGAACATTGAATCCTGAGTTATAGAAGATACACCCATACCTGTGAATTCCACCAAGACTTATAGTCCCTTGATATCCTCTGATATCCGATATCCTCAAAATCCACTTCTATACATGTTCCCTTGTTCCCTGCTGATATATAATGGCCAGATTCTGTCATTTGTTTAATAGGTAGTCTATTTCTTCCCTAAGCAGGGACTGTACCTTTCCTCTCAGGCTGTGCTGAAATGTGATCCTGGTTATTGGCCCAGAGGCAATGAGTTGTGGCAGAGGCAGCTTTAAAACAGAACAAATATCATCTTATTAGCACCTGCTTCGAGTGAGGCCATTGTACAAACTCTAGGAAAGGGGAGGGTGTTTTCTTTGGCAAAGAAAACAAGTGGATTCCACTGGCCCAGGAATATTCCAGGGAATTTTTTAGTTCAGTGTTCTTGGGTCTATCCATTCCAATAGCCTCATCACAGATCTTTTGTGCCCTCTTCCCCATCCGGGTCCTGGTTTTAATATAGTATATATACATAGAAGTTACAAATTTAATTTCCTCTACATCTCTACTGTCCTTATAATTAGGATCTGGATCTGATTTTCAAACCAGTCTACCCTGAGGCCAGACTGCCACTGACCCCTCTGGTTTTCAGAGGATCCCTTAAATATGACATTAAGCTGCCCTGAGTATATCATTTTCTTTTCTTTTCTTTTTTAGGGAGAGGGAGGGTGGGGGAGGGGCAGAGGGAGAGAAAGAGAGAGAATCTTAAGCAGGCTCCATGCCCAGCACAGAGCCCAACTTGGGGCTCAAACTCATGACCTGAGCCAAAACTAAGAGTTGGTGCTCAACTGACTGAGCCACCCAGGCGAAACCCCTTTTTTTAAGAGTTCAGCTATTTATTTTTTTAAAGATTTTATTTATTTATTTGAGAAAGAGAGAGAGAGAGAGCACACAATTGGGGGGGGAGGGTCAGAGGGAGAAGCAGACACCCTGCCAAGCAGGCACCCCGACGCAGGGCTTGATCCCAGGATCCTGGGATCATGATCTGAGCTGAAGGCAGATACTTAATCAACTAAGCCACCCAAGTGCCTAAGAGTTCAGCTATTTATTAAACACTTTACAGAAGAGGTTTAGTCCAAAGACCAAAACCCATGTCATCATCAGACTCCTCTGATTCTTCTTTTTTGCTTCTACTTTCTTCTCCTCAGCTGGGGCAGCAGTGGTGGAGGGAGCAGGACCTCCTGCTAGGGTAGCACCCGTGTCTGGGTCAGGTCCACCAGCCCCTATGTTGCAGACGAGGCTCCTGATGTTGACATTGACCAGGGCCTTTGCGAACAAGCCCAGCCAGAAAAGTTCAGCATTTACACACACCCTCTGCTTTAATGAGGGCATTGATCTTAACCTCCATGACTGTCACCTCATCATCATGCACAATGGGGGCCAAGAAGACACAGGCGAGCTCCTAGACAGAGGCCATGATGCAGGCAAATGCTGAGTGGGCACTGCCAGGCTCAGTGCTAGTTGCCTGGCCCCAATGCCAACTTAGCTTCCTCAGAAGGACCGAGCACCTTAGTGGAAGCTGAGGAAAGTATCATTTTCTTTATATAAGATTTCTACTGCCATCAAAGGCAGTCACACCATGTGACAAATCTTATAATTATTATTTTCCACATAATGATCTCAGAATGCCTTGCCTTCTACCTTGCATCTCCTCCCAAGTAACCACAGGCAAAACTTCATTAATTGTGATTTCACTGCCAGAGGTCATTATCCTCCCACTTACCACCAGCAGTGGGGTCTCTATTGCCTTTAGTCAGGTAGGTAACCCACCTCCAAAATTCCATCCTGAGAGTTTTCTTTTTAGGGCTATCCTAGAATCCATTTTCTTAGCCTCAATTTAAAAACAAAACAACAACAACAACAACAAACTGAGCCTGAAGTGAAGCTTTTGTGCTAATGTGTTATTGGAGAGTATAATCTCGGGAAGGCAAGAGTGAAAAAAAAAAAAAGGAGAGAAGACAAACACAATAGTGCATTTTTTTTCATGTGCTCTCTTTATTTTTTTTAATGTTTTTTATTATATTATGTTAGTCACAATAGTGCATTATTAAACTGGCCCTAGCAATGGACTGACTGCTCAGTGTCACGGGACCCCTCTAGATAAAGCCATATGGAGCCCCTCTGTCTTGAAATCTTCTGTTAGAAAGGGTGGGCATTTTATCTGCTGATTCCTTCCTGTTTCCTATCTTCCTTTAGCTGTGTTTGCCTATACAATATTAATGCTCCTGCACGTCCTCATTCCCCTGGACATCCACTGGTTCCAGTTGGATCAGACAAGGCCTTAGAGTTACTGTGACAAGCAGCCAGGAACCATGGAACCTGTGGGCTTGAATGGATCAGTGGAGCCCTGGACTTCCAGCCTGATGCTCACGTAGATTTGCTCCCTCACTTGTCTGAGGAAGCTGAGGCCTTTAACACTTCCTGCCTGACTCACAGATGAAAGCCTCGGGTACCTTAAAATAAGACTCCTGCTTCAGCTTCCTAGAGCCACAGATAGTCTCTTCAAATTTCAACTATTCCTTCACCTCTGGACATTCTCTTTCTAATATCCATCAGGCCAGCCATGGCTCTCCAGGCTCTGTGTCCTAGGGCCCTAAGTTGGCAAGAAAAGTTCAGAAACATTCATTCCAGTATGAAAATCATCATCCTTTGCAGCTGAATACCACCTCTCAAGCCTGAAAAATAGCAAAAAACCTGATAAAAATCCCCTCATGGCCCCCTTCTCTGCAAGACACTAGGTGGCTACACTGTAATTTAGTCAAGATTAATGAAGTGCCTAAACCCTTAACAGTGTTAATAAATTAACTGTGGTTTTCTATTGTCAAAAAAAATTGAGTATTTTGTTGTTGCTGTTGTTTTAGGAAATAATGAGCATTACCTCCTTATTATAAATTCAGGTTTTATAATAATACTGGAATTTTAAAATTAATAAATAAAAAATTTTTAAATAAAAAAAATAAAAAGAAATAAATTTAGGTTTTAGTATCATTGGCTTATAAGAGACAAGGTTTTTAGAGAACAAATTCCTTCGTTACCTGGCTGTAGGTTTATTTAAATTCCATTTAATGGCAAAGTAACGTGGGTAAAAAACTAAGGTGAAGTTGCCCCTATGAAACTGTTTAATATATAGGCAAGAATCTGAGTTACCACATCTGTCATAATGGCTAAAATCAAAAAGACAAGAAATAGCAAGTGTTGGCGAGGATGTAGAGAAAAAAGAATGCTCATGCACTATTGGTGGGAGTGTAAATTGGCACAGTCACTATGAAAAACAGTACGGGGTTCCTCAAAAAGTCAAAAATAGAAATTCTATATGATCCAATAATTCTATTACTGGGTATTTACCTAAAGAAAACAAAAACAGTAATTTGAAAAGATATATGTACCCCTGTGTTTATGGCAGCATTATTTACAATAGACAGGCTATGGAAGCACCCTAAGTGTCCACTGATAGATGAATGGATAAAGAAGATGTGAGATACAAATATTTATCTGTATATGAAACAAAGTATTACACAGTCCTGAAAAAGGATGAAGTCTTGCTATTTGTGACAATATGGATGGACCTAAAGGGTATTATGTTAAGTGAAATAAGTCAGACTGAGAAATACAAAAGCCATATGAATTCATTCATATATGGAATCTAAAAAATAAAACAAATGAATAAACAAATAAAAAGCAGAATCAGACCTATAAATACAGAGAACAAACTGATAATTGTCAGAAAGAGGGAAGAGGGGCGCCTGGGTGGCACAGCGGTTAAGCGTCTGCCTTTGGTTCAGGGCGTGATCCCGGCGTTATGGGATCGAGCCCCGCATCAGGCTCCTCCACTGGGAGCCTGCTTCTTCCTCTCCCACTCCCCCTGCTTGTGTTTCCTCTCTCGCTGGCTGTCTCTCTGCCACATAAATAAATAAAATCTTTAAAAAAAAAAAAAAAAGAAAGAGGGAAGAGAGGGGTGATGAGCAAATTGGGTGCAGGGATGAGAGATACAGGCTTCCAGTTATGGAATGAATAAATCACACCATAGGGAATACAGTCAATGATATTGGTATGATGACAGCTACACTTATGATGAGCACAGTATAACATATAGAGAACTTGAATCACTATGTTGGTACACCTGAAACTAATATAATATTGTATGTCAACTATACTCAAATTTTAAAATTAAAAAAAAAAAAGAAGCTGAGTCACCTCTGAATCCTAATCCAACTATGAAAAATCCTACCTGGTGTGCTTTAGAGGATCTACCCCTACTGCTAAGACCCATTTAGACTTTTCAAATATCTAGTTTTGATTTTTCAAAAATAAATCTGAATATTTAGATTGTCAAAATCTCTGTCATAGAATAGCTCGACCAAGAAAATTCTTTTCCTAAAAGTTCTCTCTCTAGAATTAATAGGTTGGATCAAGGAGGTGAAATGACCTAAATGGGTAATATTGTTACCTTAACCAAATTTTGTTAGAAGACTGTCTGTGGGTTAATGAGAATCATAGAATCTCATCCTTGAATTAAATATTTTGACCTGATCACCTTGGTTGATATTTTGCAGATTCTTGGGACTTGCCCCAAATCAGAATCTATTAGAATGCTGTGTCAAGAATCTGCATTTTTAACAAGCTGTCCAAGTGATTCTTATTTTTGTTTGTTTGTTTGTTTATTTGACAGAGAGAGAGACAGAGCACAAGCAGAGGGAGCGGGAGAGGGAGAAGCAAACTCCCTGCTCAGCAGCAGGCCTGATGTAGGGCTCAATCCCAGAACCCTGGGATCATGACCTAAGCTGAAGGCAGATGCTTGACTGATTGAGCCACCCAGGCACCCCTGTCCAAGTGATTCTTATGGCCACTAAAGTTTGAGAACCTGAGTGGAAGGAGACAAACACCTCATACACTGCTGAAAGAGAGCAAGTCAGTGGTACTTTACTGAAAGGCAATTTAGTAGAAACTCTCTCAACCAATCCTGAATTAACTAAATTATTAAACTGACACTTTACTGATTCTATAAAACACACTGCTGGCCAGGACCCATTGAGTCCTTTAGTAACTAGTCCTAGTAATCTACTCTTTGATCTGCTCTTGACATTTTGAGTTTTCTGCTTTTCAAAAGCCAGTGGTTTGGTTTTTAAAAAAATACTTTTATGTCAATTGTACTTTTTTTTATTATTATATTATGTTAGTCACCATACAGTACATCCCTGGTTTCTGATGCAAAGTTCCATGATTCATTACTTGCGTATAACACCCAGGGCACCATACAATACGTGTCCTCTTCTACAAACTGAGGGCTTCAATTGTACTTGTTTTATAATCATGTTACTTAATCAGTATTACATAAAAGAAAAGAAAAAGAGATGTTTCAGGGAAAAACTAATTTAATGCTTTGGATAGATTCTAAAGGCACATCACACACATACAAATGTCAAATTAGGAGCAAAAGATTGGTGAAAGAGTATACATTTTTTCAGTTCTTGCTCCACTTTAAAAAAAGGGAAACTAAAAAGCCTAAACAACTCATTGCGCATGTCATTTATCCAAGAAAGATTACATGGAACTTTAATCATGGGTATCATTGTCAACAACAATAAATTTCTTAGTCTTAAAAAGAAATTTTAAAATTTCATCTAAATTAGTGAATGAATATGCCCCTATATTTTTTAAGTAAAAATAAAATGCCTAAGATATATGTATATGTTTATATATATTTTATATGTATATGTGTGTGTGTATATATATAATATTTTTATGATTCCCCTCTTTAGCCACCTATTTTGATTAATAGGGCATTTATCAGTTTTTATTTCTTTGGTTAAGAGGGCTTCTATCTGTCAAAATATGCATGCTCTTCAATCCAGTAAATATATATCTAGGAACTAGAAATATCATTTATCACTTATCATAATGATAGATAGGTATAGATATATAAATATATAGATATAGCTATAGATAGGTGTATATGTGTGTGTGTGTTCATGTATGCATTGATTATACTAGCAAAACTTAGAGACTTCCCAAATATCCATCAATGGGAGTTTGTTAAACATGTTATCCATTCAATGGAATATTATCCAGAACCATCAAAAATACCAAAATCTACATACGGTAACAAGGAAACATTGTTCAGGTTATTCTGTTAAGTGTTGAGTAAAAGTTACATACACGTGGAAAAATATCTAGAGTATTTATATTAAAAAATTCATCGTGGTTTTCTCTAGAAGATGGAAGAAATTTAAGAAAGTTTCCCTAATTTCTACAATGTATATGTATTACCTAGGTATTAAAAATAATAAAAGACAAATAAAAAGTTTGGGGCTCAGAAAGATAATAATTTTTGATGTTTTAAAATTGGCCAATTCTGATTCTTTGACTACTTAAAACCATATTTATCTTTGTGGGCCTCAATAGAAACTACAACACTGTTCTCTAAATTTTCTCCTAACAAGCAAAGTACCACAATCTTTAGAAAGCAACTTATCACAATGGGGTTTCTGTGGATATTGCAATAGATTTGTATCACTGCTTTATATCATCGAAGGGTATTTATTTACCAATGTCAGAGGGGAAAAGACTTTTTTTGTTGATTTTCATGAGCTATTCTAGAAACTATTAAAGTTAGGTATACAACTATATAAACATTTCTTTTCTCTCAGAAAACATCATTAAGCAGCAAGAACAAAAAAATCTTACCAGGACTTTCAAGGAAAATTAAGATATTTACAGTGGATAAAACCTGTGGTTATAGGTGCTTGCGAAAAGGAACAGATTGTAAATTTTTCTGACTTTAATTTTAAAAGTAAATTAAAAATGTCTTTTATATCTATAACTTCATATGACCATAATATCATATTTTAAGTCCTAATTAAGGGTTTGGACTTCCAAAATTGGAAGAATTTCTCTGAGAACAAGCACACCAAAACACAAGAGCCACTCCAGATTTGCAGAAAAACCACAGGCTTCTTTTTTTGCATCTGCGCCATGTTTATTTTAAAAGTAGGAAAGCCAAATCAGAACAACAATCATCTTTCAAAATGATTTATCTCGATAGTCTTTCCTCTTTTTCTAAAAAGAGTAACTATTCTTAAGACAAACATATAGATCACTTCTATTTCTTTAGGTTATATATACAAAGCTCTTTCTTTTCTCACTACAAATTTTTAGAACTTATTAATTTACGTTTTGGGGTTCTTTGCTTTTTTAAGGAAAAATGTTGCACCTTAAATATTTAGTTTTGGAAAGGAAAACTCTTTACTTTGGCTATTTTAAAATTTAGTATGATTCATTAAAAGGAAAAAGCTCTGGGGGTACCTGGGTGGCTCATTTGGTTAAGAGGCCAACTCTTGATTTTGGATCAGGTCATGATCTCTGGGTTATGAGATCGAGCCCGCGGACAGGTTCCGCACTTAGCGGGGAGTATGCTTGGGGATTCTCTCTCTCCCTCTACTCCATCCCCCCCTGGCTCACTCTCTCTCTTGCTCTCAAATAAATAAATAAATCCTTTTTTTTAAAAAAGGGAAAAACACTGGAGGGTATTATGCTAAGTGAAATAAGTCAATCAGAGAAACACAATTATCATATGGTTTCACTAATATGTGGAATATAAGGAATAGCTCAGAGAACCATATGGAAAGGGAAGGAAAACTGAACGGGAAGAAATCAGAGAGGAAGACGACCATGAGATGCTCTGGACTCCGGGAAATAAATTGAGGGTTATAGAAGGGAGGGGGTGGGGGAATGGGGTGACCAGGTAAAGAGGGCACGTGTTGTGATGAGCACTGGGTGTTATACACAACAAATGAATCATTGAAAGCTGCATCAAAAACTAGTGATGGCTAATGGAACCTTATAAAATAAATACATAAATAAGAAGTTTTAAAATTAAAAAAATTAAAAAGAGAAAAGCTCTGAAAAAAACTCATCTAGATTATCTTAAATCTGCAAACTGGAAAAGATCAGATCATTGTATTCTTTCTCACCACTGTTATTTTTGCCAGTGATTTTAATACCATCTTAGATAACTGAATTTTCTAAGATTAATATTCAACATGTGGTTATAATTCATTTAGCTCCTAGCAATCTGAGGTTCTACCTGGATGAACTAAATTTTAAAATCCCTAAATTAGTTTCAAGTGTTTTTCCAATAGCAATTCATCCTTTACTTAGGGTATTTTGCTGTTTACAACTAGCAGTGAGTTGTAATCTTAAAAGGAAAGTAGGTAATGATAGAATTTCAAGTTCATGAGAATGGCAATAGCCCATGAACTGAATTGTGTCCCCCTCCCCCCAAATTCAAGTGTTGAAGTCCTAACCCCCAATATGATTGTATTTGGAGATAGGACCTTTAAAGAATTAAGGTAAAATAGGTCATACGGGTGGTACCCTAATTCAATATGACCAATATTCTTTTAAGAAGGAAAGACACCAGGAATGCACGTGCACAGAGGAAAGACCATGTGAAGACAAAACAACTAGGTGGCCATCTGCAAGCCACGAAGAGAGGCCTCAGGAGAAATCAAACCTGCCGACACCTTGATCTTGGATTTCCAGCCTACAAACTATGAGAACATAAATTTCTGTTGTTTAAGCCACGAGTTTGTGGTATTTGGTTATGGCAACCCTATCAAACTAATAAAACATCTGAAGCAATCACCAAGTATTTTTAAGCCACAAATAAAAGCCTACAAATGAGAATAGAAAACAAACAAACAAACCAAACAACACTTCGGGAACCTTGCAAATAATTTAACAGAAAATAATAAACTAGTTCTATACACAACAGCAAATATAATGACTGTGGGGTCTGGATGCTTTAATGACTGACTACATCATGGTTGAATTGACTGCTCCAAAACTGGGCCACATTCAGAGTTGCCATCTTAATCACTATATATGGATTGGGACTGAGTCCAGAAAAGATACAGGGAAATCATACTACTTCTAGTATTGGTCTGATTGGACTTTCTGATTCAAAGGAGACATTCAGGGACATATATTCTATTTCTACTTATATTCCAAGACTATGGGACATATAAAGTTTTTCTCATAATGTTTTAAGGGTTGCTTTGTTGAAGTTACCGAATACAAAATTTGACAAGAGCATGCCCCTGCCTCAATTACATTTACTCTCCTTGAGTTTCTTTTGACGTTTTTGACAATTAAAAGGTAGTTAGCCTTTTTGTTGACTTTGGATAAAGTTGCTGAAGATACACACAATTTCAACCACATTCATTTCTAATTCCAAATCATTTCATGATTTTTTCTCCCATTGATCTATGAATAATTCAGAATAATTGAAATCCTTAAGGAATATATTTTAAGTATAACCCCACTTTTTAAAAATTTGTACCTTGTTTCAATTTGTTCCCATACTTTCATGGTATCAGGAAGCTAAATGAAATGCATTTTGGCTTTTTTTCCCTAGATTTTATTTATTTATATGAGAGAGAGCGTGCATGAGCGGGGGGGAAGGTCAGAGGGAGAGGGAGAGAGGGAAAAGGAGAGGGGCAGAGGGAGAAGAAGACTCCCTCTGGGCAGGGAGCCTGATGCAGGGCTCAATCCCAGGACTCTGAGATCATGACCTGAGCCAAAGGCAGACACTTAACCTATTAAGCCACCCAGGTGCCCTTATTTTGGCTTTTTAAAATTGTACACATAGGGTATTTCAAGGCATGGTAAAAAATCCAATCAGTCTCTTTTTGATCTTCCCATTCACATGTCATTCCAGTCTTTTTTTTTTTTTTAAAGATTTTATTTATTTATTTGACAGAGATAGAGACAGCCAGCGAGAGAGGGAACACAAGCAGGGGGAGTGGGAGAGGAAGAAGCAGGCTCATAGCAGAGGAGCCTGATGTGGGGCTCGATCCCATAACGCCGGGATCACGCCCTGAGCCGAAGGCAGACGCTTAACCACTGTGCCACCCAGGCGCCCCCATTCCAGTCTTTTTTTATCAAAGATCCTAAACCATACTGTGAGCCAAGTGTCTGCTCATTCTCACCCACCTTTCCCACCCCTGCCTTACTTTAGGGGGTTGGTCTCCCATCCCCTCCTGCATTTGTCCATGTTGCAGCATTTTCTCTGTTGCAACAGAGTGGGATTTGGTTCATTTCATTCCTGGTGGCCTCATGAATTCTAGGATCACTGTCCTCCTTCTCTATTCCCTGTGGTTCCAGTTACATTGGCCTCAGGGAGAGGTGAGATGGTAAGGCTGCTCTTCCATTTACTGCCTTGTCTCTTAATTTCCTGCCTACAGTCCCAACACCACCAACATAAGGCTGCAGAATAGGTACTATGTTTTTCTGAAGAACTGGGAGAAAGCTAGAGGGAATAACAATGTAGGAAAAAACAAAGAACTGGATGCTATACGTCCAAAGAACAGAAATAAGTTCCCTTTAGGGGAGCAGCATAGTTCCTAGACTTGTTTCACCCTCCCTCAAAGGCCCCAGAGAGCCCCTCCTTTTACCTTCACAGTGAGATTCTAATACTGCTTTATAAATATCGTATTCCCTAATACAGGAGTGATATACTAGTCCTAGGCTCTGTGCCTTGTCCCCACTTCCACCTAGAGCTATTCACCTGAGGTTAAACATTTCTCCAAGCCTGCATTGTTATATATAGAATAATAGTACTTAGGATCCTCAGCAAAATTTTGGGACTTAACTCAAAGCATACACCCTTTCATGGAACCTTTGATATTTTAGAGGAAAGCTATGCCTCCAAGCTTCTCCTAAGGGAATCTAGTAGAAAACACACATGCACATACATACACACTCATGGGCACACATACATGTATCACATGTGTGCACATAGCATATGCACGCACATGGTTACACACATGAATATGTATTAACGCACATGCATGTACACATACTATCATACCTTTCCCCAAAATATAGAACCAACCAACCTCTCATCAAGATCCTTAATTGCAGAAGAACCTGCAGAAGCTTTTAAATTTCACTTTTCTTTGTCTCTGACCAGAGAAAGCTCTTATACTGGACTTTCTCCCTAATTAATCTCTGAAAAAGGAGGGAGAAGAGTGGAAGGTTAATTTCTCTATCTAGATCAATGCTAAAGCTAGGATTTACATATTCATTTATACCACCCATGATAGAAATAAGAAGTTCACTTTTTCTAAGAAGGATATCCATATAGCTATGTAAGTGTAGATATGTATAAACATTTGGTATACATAAAATGAACACATCATAAGTAAAATTTTCCATATATAAACTCTTCTGCGGCCACTATCCTGATCATAATATAGAATATTACTATCACCCAGAAGTTTCTCTTGTACTCTCTCGAGTCCTTCATTCTCCAAAGTTTTGACTTCTAACACTATGGATTAAATTTGCATTTTCTTGAACTCTATATAAGAAATCATACAGGATATGGTTTTTGTGTCTGGCTTCATTTATTCAACATAATGATTCTGAGATTCATTCACATTGTGGCATATATTAGTAGCCCATTCTTTTTTATTGCTGTGTAGTATTCCATGGTATAAATATACTACAATTTGTTCGTTCATTCTCCTATTTATAGATATTTAGGTGGTTTCCAACTTGGAGCTATTATAACTAAAGCTACTACAAACATTCTTGTATATATTTTATTGGACATATGCATTAATTTCTATTGCATATATACCTATGAGTAGAATCGCTTCTAGGGTAGGTATACAGAAACTGCCCAGGTTTCAAATTTGGTTGAATCAATCTGTGTTCCCATCCTGCAAGGTATGAAAGTCCCAGTTGCTCTTTATTTTTGCTAACACTCAACACTGCCAGTCTTTATCTTTAGTCCATTCTCTCGGGACTTGTGGTAAGTTTTAAGAAACTAAACATTGTTGTGATATTCTTATAAATATTTTATTGCTATGGCTATAAAACAAAACAATAATTCCTAACATCTTTCAGATTGTACCGTGATAGATTCTGAGGGATCACTCAAGAAAGTATATAATTTTATCCTAGCTGGGACTAGATAAAATGATACTGGGTCACAAATTTGAGGTAGATCAAAGTTTACCAGCACCAACCGGTCATGTGACAAAAAATTCAGCCTGAACCAGCAAATACATGAAGTGCACTTATAGTAGCAATCTATGGTTAGACTGAGAGATTGATGGCTTATGAGAAATAGAGTAACAAGTTTACTAATGCTATAACAGATTACCAATGGATAATCTATTACATCTAGGACCAATAGGAGATGGTGTTTTAGATTAATTACAAAGTGGCCATAATTATTTCCCTCTCTACCCCTTTGCAATGAGTCTTTGCAGTTCCTCCTGTCAAGAAGAGGAGTCAATCCTCCCTCTCCTTGAATTTGGGCTGGCCTTGTGACTTGCTTTGTTCAATAAAATCTGATGAATTGACACTGTGCCAATTCTAGGCCTAGGCCTCAAGAGGTCTTTTAGGCTTCCACTGGCTTTTTTAGAACCCTGAACATTCACCATGTGAATAAGCCCAGGCTAAACCCATATGGTTCAGTGACAGATCATTTCAGGTGAGGCCATTCTAGACCAGCCAGCCATCATCTGAAACCTGAAGAGCTGCTCGGTTGAGCCTAGTCCAAATTGTTAACACATAGAATAATGAATCAAATAAATGGCTGTTCTTTTAAGCCTCTAAATTTTGAGGTGGCTTGTTATGCAGCAAAATCTAACAAATACAGGAAGTCTATCACAAGTACTTGATAAAAAAATTCTTAATTATCATTATGAAAAACTCAAACATAAATTGCTTCTGAGTCCTGCCAATAGTTGCTGCTGCTGATAATAGTACTCAACATTCACTGAATGGTATGTTAAGTGCTTATATATGATATCTCACTTAATCCTACCATAAATCTATTAGGTAAACACTAGATTACAGTTGAGAAAACTGAGGTTCGCGTCAGAGTTGACTCCAGAGCTGACTCTAAAGCTTAAGCTATCAGCCACCTCACCACCAGCAGTGGTTTATTCTAACCCAATACTACTTTTACTGATCACTACAATTTAGAGATAGGAAATAGATAGCCAAGAAAAACTATGACTTGCTCAAACCAGTCCCTGCTAACTCCTAGTCTAATGTAGTCTTCTGCTAATTTTTTTTGTAGCTTATAAATTATATGAATGTTCATAATAAAAAATCTCTATGGTAGTTTATAAAAGAAAATATGTAAGCTAATATCGTTTAAAATTTTCTTTCAACAACCTAAAAGGGATAACAAAATTTCCTCACTGTATGGAAACTTCATAAAATGCAATCTTAATAGTACAGTTTTATAGGGAGTACATAGATATATTTGGTTTATTTGCATAGTGTAAATATCATTTTAGGTACCAGGAAGAAAATGAGAAAATGAGACCGTTATATCACTGTAACTATTTTTGCAATTGTATTGTGATTTTTTTTTCTTTCGGCTTTACAAAATTATGTTTTCGATTTAAAACTTAGTGTCTGGGAGTGAGCAGAGAGAAGGCAAATAGTAGATCTTTCTGAGTTTTGGAAATCCTCTGGGATTTCGTAAGAGGATAGAAAGCTTCTTAAAGTGCCTTGTAAATATTATGATTTCCTTGTTGAACTAATGAAACACAAAAATAATTTAGATATGTGTAAATTGGCCAAGCAGAAGTTAGCACTTCGTAATTCATCTCCATCTTAAGCTGACTGGAACCCTATCAGAGAGAACTTCTTCAAGCTCATAATCCAAATCCATAAAATGGACTAAAAATGACAACACTGCTTCCCATTCCAAATTCTTTATTGTTTCAAATCACCAACAGAATCATTTGAATATCAGAATAAATTCTATTGACAGAATGCATTCAGATATGGTGACAAAAACAGAAGAAAGTAACCATTATCAAGTGCCTATGCAAAGAGACTTTGTCTCATTTGGTTCTTGTGGCACTCTATTTCAGATATAGAAATCAAGGCTCAGAGAAATTAAGTAAGTTGCCCAATGCTATGACACTGGCAATTAGCAGATTGCAGAGTCAAATTCAGGTCTCTCCGATTCTAGAGCCCATATTCTTTCCATCATGCTACACACTCTCATTAAACCTTCATTAAACAAACTAATTACTAAATGGATATGGATCAGTTATAAAGGATTTCTTGCTCATGCAAATCAGCAAAATAATGTCAACATGTGTTTTCAATTGGAAAAGGGGGAAAAACACCTTTCTATAGAATGTACTTATGTTAATAACCTTTCCCATTCACAGGCAATAATCCTCATAGCAAATTAAATATATTAGTGAGATTGAAACACTGTATTTTTTCCTCCGTACTAGTCTAGACAAAAATCTATTTTTTATTACCTCAATTTTCTTATCCTTCTTCATAAATAGCAATAGTTTTTAAAGGTGTTCATCTCTTAGAACCTGGGAATTTAGATGATAAGAAAAGGTACAGCAAAGTTTTTTCTACACAAAAATTATAATTATCTGTATAAAAGAATACATGATTTATCTACCTCCCTGCAAAGAGGAGGTAGGAGGGCATGAGGAAACGCTCTAGAATGATGAAGAAAGTAGTATCTCCACCTTTAGAGGCCTGCAGATTATGCAAATTTGTTTCTTGGTCCAATTAGACACCTGAATAGACTCTAGTTCTTCCCTCCCTCCCTTCCTTCCATCCTTCAATAACCACTTATTAAGTATATCTAGGTACCAAGCACTGACTTTTGTGTTGGAAACAAAGATAAATAGACTAAGTCCCTGTCCTCTAGGGAATCAAAAATTTCATGGAGGAAAGACAGTCATGCAAACAAATTACAGCTCTGAGTTCACTGTTAGAGACATGAACTAAATTTGAGAATACAGGTGCAGCTGGGGAGTATCAGGAAAGTCAGCCTGGAGGAAGTGGCATTTGAGGAAAATCATGACATAGGAGTTGAAATTTTCTAGGCAGAGAAAGCATGGTAAGAAAGAACCTGGCCAAGTTCAAAAGAGGGTGGCTAGAGGGGTCTAAAGACAGGGGTTTACTGACCTTTATCCTCAAGAATAAAAGGTGAAAACTAGAGTCCAATGAGGCTTTCCACAAATCAAAATTTAGTAAATCTGCCAATTTCACTCCTAAATCAGTGTTGCTCAAAATTTCTTAAGGCAAAGGAATATGATAAGGATGGGGTTGGGGGTGGGTTATAACCTAAAGTAACTTAGGGAACATGAGATATCTGTAGTGTTATAATTTTTATATTAGATCTGGGGTCAGCAATTCTGCACCCTGCCACCAATTTTCATAAAGTCTTATCAGAACACAGGCACACCATTCATTTACTTATTAAGAAGCTGCTTTTTATTACAACTGTAGGATGAAAGTTGCAAGATATCATCTGTCCAAAAAACTTAACATATTCCCCATCTGAACTTTTAATAGGGTTTCCACTAGAGCTATACGTTAATGCAAATAAATCTCAGAAAAATAATATTGAGGTAAAACATGTTTCAATATTATAAAGAATCATGTTACACAAACTGTAAAAAGACCTCAAATTTTCTAGTTTTTAGAGATACATATATTAAAAGTATAAAGACAGGCATGACAATAATAAATATCCAATTCAAGACAATGTTTCTCTCTTTGGAAAAGAGAGAGAATGTAAGCAGAGAGGGATTTTAACTACTTGAAATTTCTAAAGCAAGGTGGTGAATACAAAAGTGTTTATTATATTATTCTCTATACCTTTTTTGTATGACTGATGCATTTCTATTTTAAAAACTCTTTGGTTATACAAAAAAAAAAAAAAAGGAAAAAGAAAGAAGAAGGAAAAAATTAAGTGGAGAAGTTATAGACGTTTCTATTTCCCCAAAATGGCTGCAACAATATCTTCCATCCCATATGCTCTTCTTACAATATGACTTTTGACACCCCTCCCATCAAGAGGTATGGTCAAAAGAGTATGGTACAGGTGATGCTGTAGGACTTTCAAACAAAGCCATAAAGAGTGATGCACCTTATACTTTGCTCACTGGAATTCTCACCCTTGAAGTCTTCAACTACCATGTAAGGAGCCTGACTACTCTGAGGCAGCTGGCTGTGAGAAAGCCCAAACTAGCCCATAGAGAGAAGTCCATGGAGAAGTCCTGAGACTTCCAAGGGAGAGATGCCTAGATAGTTCCCAATTGCTCTAGTCTCCATTCTTCCAATTTTAGTGCATCTGATTATAATAGCATAATAAATTCTAAGCCAGATCTCAAGGCTTTCCAACTGAGCCAATTCAGAACTCCTGTGCTGCAGAAAATGTGAAAGACAGTAACATCACCGTTGTTATTTAAAACCTCCCAAATGTGTTTCACAGAGCAAGTTGTAACTAGAATTGACCCCATCGTTAGAAAATAGAGCCTTACCTGCCTCCAGTGGGGAAATCTGAGCTGAATTGATCCAAAGACCCACAAAGAGGAGGACCAATTCTAGAAGACAGGAGGAGTGCCTGGCTGGCTCAGTTGGTAGAGCATGCGATTCTTGATCTCAGCATTGTAAGTTTGAGCCTCATGTTGGGTGTAGAGATTACTTAAAAATAAAATCTTTTTTAAAAAATTTTTTAGAAGGCAGGAGAAAGCATGTGACTGAAAATATGGATAAATTGTAAGTCCTTAGTGAGAATCCCAGGTCCCCACTTCTTTCTGAGCCATCAAAGAACCAGAGGCACTCATTGCAGGAAAGACAAGGATTATTCTCTGGACAAAATGAATGGAGAAGCCTTGAGAGAAACAAAAGAGGGACAGCTGAAGGGTAAAGAACATTGGCTAAAGATGAAGGACACAAGGGTCTAAGCTCTAACACTGTCATTCATTGATTACATGTCCTTGTTCAAATCGTTTTCTTACTTGTTAGAGAGAAGGTAGACTGGAATGATCTCTAAAGCAGATGTCCACAGTAAAAATTTGTAATTCTATTAAAAAGAAGGAGCATACCCTTTAAAATATAGCCATATTTAAGTAATGAGCCACAATATGAAGTGTTTAGTTCACTTCTCATAACATGTAGTTCTTTTAGAAATAGCACTAGAGATTACAACAAAACCTTCAGTTAAGGCACTTTAATGACACCCTCCCCCCCCCCCCCACATACACATGCAAGGGACCAAATGAAAGGGTGTGGGCCATGGTACAGGAAACTGAAGGGATATGCATGAATCTAGGAATGTAGAACTGTTACAGTCTGTAGACCCAAAGCAACAAGAGAAAGGGAAGGTTATCAAAACATGGAAGAGTGAGTCAGTAGGAGTAGTGACTTCCCAGGAAGGCAACAACAGCTAGGGATGAACTTTCAGGGGGAAAGCCAGAGGAATAAATATACTGACCTCATTCTTTTAGTTTCCTATTTGTGCTTCCTTCGCACTGGCCAGACTCAACTGGAAGCCTGAGAGCACTGATTCCACTGATATGTTCCTTGCCCTTGGACTCTAGGACAGCAAACAGGTAGAGTGGCTCTGGTGGAGCAAAAGGAAGACCACCAACATAGAAGTGCTGATGAAAAGGTGATAATCGTAGCTTCAGAGAGCCAATTGAAATTCACTTTTTTAATATACATGAAAGTTCTTGACTTTGGGACGTTAGGTGAGAAAACTGGAGATATTCTGTGGTGTGAGGAGTCTAGAATAATTAGTTCAAAAATCTATCTTTTTCTGTTTTGCCTGTTCTGAGTTGAACAAATTTTGAATCATGACTGATGGCATAAATTTCAGTATTTGCTCTTGATCCATAAATAATTCCTCTTTTCTTTCCTGTTCACATCCAAGTTGTTTTAGCTGCTTATGTGATAATAAAGCATGTTATATCAGAACTGTCTGATATTTTATTTTTTGTCAGAGAACTTCTATCTTGCTTTTTCAACTGAACAACTTCCTAAGTAGGCAAAAAAACATGCAGGGAAAGAGGGGAAACCTTACTTATAGTATGTACTGTGTGGAGAAACACAGAAGGGTGTATTTTGTTACATATAGAATCACTATTTGCAATTACTTATTTATATCCTAAGAAACTTACTACACACATAAGCTTATGTTTCAGGAAGTAATTAATTTGGTCTCCACAGGACAAATATATTTTTTCTGGGTCTCGCACCTCTAAGTCCTGTCCTACCAATCCTTTGGGATCTATATTGCCTAGATTAACACAAATCCTATACAGTCGAAGTAGATACCAATTTTCACAGTTTTCCCCCAAGAGTTCTCCACCACACTAACAAGGATAAATCCCCTCATGGGGGTGAGTACACAAAGTCTTGACTAGTTCATCTTTCAGAACTTTTCTACTTCCCTTCAAAACGTTGGATTTATATTTCCAATGGTCAGTTATACATCTCCAACTAGTTCAGTTAAAAGCATCACCATCTACCCAAGATACCCATTTTTCTCCCAAACTAGAAACCCAGGAATTTGTCTCAGCATTTCACATTTCCACATCCCTCATAGTCACACATTTTACAAGTCTGGTAGGCTTGATTTTCTAGAATATTCTGGAATTTGCTTTTTCTTCTCTTATCCACTGCCACAATTTTTCACTGAAATTGATACAATTGCCTCTTCACTAAACTTTCTGACTGGTCCCTTAGCTTTTCCCTAAGGCATCCTTCAAAATTCCTTCTGTTATCTTTCCAAATGCATATTTAATTACATCAGTGGACTCCTTAAAATTTTAGTTTCTCCCTGCTGCCTGCAAAATCTGCTTTGAATGCTAATCTTCACCATCCACCCTTCTCCATCTAGTCAACCTTTCTCTGATATGCAATCTCTTTTGACCTGTAAAAATGCACACCTTCTGTTTGTAGGTAACCATTCTCTTCTCTTTGGGCATTCTCTGCTTATCTAAATCCTCTCTGTAATAATAGCATGAAAATAATTTATTGTGTACTACCAAGGGATGGGTGCTCTGCTAAACACTATACGTTCATTAAATGTTATGAACACCATTTTACACTGAGGAAATTAAAACAGGTAACTGGTCCAAGATCACATTTGAAGTAAACATCAAAACCGGGATTATAATTCAGATCTTTCTCAATCTATGAGTTGAACATTTAAATACTGCCCCCATTACAATATACCATCTAACTTAGGTCAAGTTGTACCCCTATCCTTACACTTCCAGATCATTCTGGTCCCCCTTCTCTCACTGCTAATTACTGTTTAAACTGACAACAAACTACTTAGTACTCAACAATTCTTTAGTATTTTCATCTTTTCTAAATCTTACCTGAACTAGGTTGTAAATTCTCTGTAGCAGGGAATTAAAGAAACTCTTAACATGTCTTCACAAGGGTAGAGCACATTCTTATAATAGCAAATACCTATCCCTCATTGGGGCAGGTTAGAAGTGTGCTTTACATATCTCCATCATCTCATTTACGCATGTAATGAATATTCAATATTTGCTGTACTTAAATCAGGAGCAGACAAGATGAATTATATTTAGAGAATATAAGTGAATGTGAATTTTTCAGCAAGGGCAGAGACCCAAAAAACTTGTATGTATTCCATGTTTTCTGTCTCTTCCATGTTGGGTCATCCTTTTTTTAATGTTACTTCCGGACTTCGCCAGACTTGTAATTATTTTAATTGGTTATTACAAAATTGCTGCTCTACCTCTACGGTAATAATTAGCACCAGTCTGAATACTCAAGTTGTGGATTTTGGCAAGTATAAAGTACAAATTTTGTTACATGTATTATTTTATATCTATATCCCTTTATATATCTCTACTTTCACATGTTCTCTTCCTTCTTACGAAGACATTTTCATTTTAAATAAACCCACTGTTAGGTAATCCTGTGTTGGGCCTATTTCTGATCATTTATTCCTGGCGGGGTCTTTGTAGTTTTTTCTTCTGACATGTGTAGTTATGCATCCTTTGTAAGTGTTCTCCATGCCCCTTCAATCCGTTAGGTCAAAGGCGCACTAACAAGGTCCAGAAAACAGAAACGTCCGATTCTGGCGAGCGGCCCTCCGGGTGGCAACACCAAAACCTCTGTGGCCAAAGGTCCAGGCGTGAAAGCTTTGGGTCAGAGAGGGCGATACCAGCGGGACCAGCGGGACCAGCGGCCTGCGGACCCGAAGCCTCCACCTCGACCCAGCCGCGGGAAACCACAGGAAGCAGGTTTCCGCGCGAAGACAGCATTCGGGCTCGGCGGGAAATTCGGGCCCGGTAGGAAGTTACCGAAGCAGAAGCGTCCTGGGTCCTTCCCGGGCGGCAGGTCCCGCCAGGCCGCGGGGCGGGCCGCGTTCGGCTGAGCGCGGCAGAACAGGCTCAGTTCCTTCTGGGCTTTCTCAGAAATTTAGGCCGCACCCGCCCGCACCCCCATTTTCATGATCATACAAGTGCACGTCAGAGTTGCTTATTTTGGATGTGTTTTTGAGACCACAGAAACGTATCCGCTTAGGCCTGAAGAGTCGCTAGCGCCCTGGGTCCCAAACACAGGACTAACACGGGAACCCGTGCCGTGGGCTTTGCAACCGCGCGAAACCTTCAGACTAGAGGGCGTTTCCAGGGCCCAGGTGCTGGAGAAGGGGCGAGTAACGGCTCTCCGCAGCCCCGCCCCTCCACCCCGCCCTCCCCGCACCCGCCCATTTTAGTTCTCTCGGGGCTGTAGCCTTCCCTCCCCGCCCCCTCACCCCCCCGCTGCTTCCTCTTTAAGGCGGAGCCGGGCGTCGATCTCGCGAGATCCGGGTTGGCGCCGTGACCTCCATGTGGGAGCTAGAGCTCTATAAGTAAACACTCCGTGCAGCGCAGACAAGGCTTCTTCCTATTTGTGAGGCGGGGGCTGCGGTGGCGGCGGCCCCTGCGTCTGGTTCCGGTTTCCTTTCCTTCTCAGCTCCGGGCAGGCGCGCGGGTTAAGAGTCGCCGCCTCCTGTGGGGTCCCGGCATCTGGTCGGTTTCCCTCATTTGTGTGCGCGCTCGCCTGCCGCCCGCGGAGAGCCGGAGCCGCTGGAGAAGCGGGCCGGGCGGGGCGCGGCGTCCGGAACGCAGGGGGAGACAAAGCCGGGCCAGCCCCCTCTCCCGGCGCCAAGATGTGGATTCAGGTTCGCACCATCGACGGCTCCCAGACGCGCACCATTGAGGACGTGTCTCGCAAAGCCACAATTGAGGAGCTGCGCGAGCGGGTGTGGGCGCTGTTCGACGTGCGGCCCGAGTGCCAGCGCCTCTTCTACCGGGGCAAGCAGGTGAGGCGTGCCCACCGCACCCCTCGGGAAGCCCGGGGAAAGGGCTACAGGGCGCCGCCGGAACGCGTAGGCTGGGCGGGCCCGAGGGCTTGGTCCGCCGCGCGCGTAGAGAGCACCTGGCTCCCCTTCGGGTGGGCAGCCCGGGAGGCTCAGAGTGCAGGCCCAGGGCCCGCCGAGGGGGCGCAGCGGGGTCCCTATCAGCCCCAAAGTGCAAGTGCGGCTGGCAGGGTCAGAGGCGGAGGCACCCAGAGCGCGGAGACCTCAGCCTCCCCCCCTTTTCTCAATGGGCCAGTACAGCCCGCCGGAGTGCCTGGGTTCCCTCGCTTCCCGCGCTCGGCGGGGTCGGCGCCCCTGGAGGCGGGGAGGGCAGCGGGCTCTGGCGGCCATGCCACAGTGCTGGTGGGGAGGGCCGACAGCCCCGGCTCCCGGCAGCGCAGACCCGGCTAACGGCTCACATTGCTTCCGTGGCTCGTCTGCGCTCCCGGCTTCCGAATAGGAGGGGGGAAACTTACAGCTCGCTTCCTCTTAGGCAGGAACCCTAGTTCTGACTCTTAACTGAGAAGGGGTCTGAACACACTAAAGATTCGAAGCGTTTCCAAAACTTCTGGCTCCCCTCCGTCATCTCCTCTTCTAGAATTGGAATCTGTCTTGAAGATTAGGGACTTGGACTGAAGGAGCGAGCTATTGATGTAATTCGGCATCGGGTTTAAACTCCCAGGTGTAGGCAAGGTAGGGGAGTTAATCCCAGAATGGAAAGGAGTATGAAAGACTGTTTTGCTCTTTTTGCTTCTCACCTTCTGATGTAGTCCCCCTCACACAGGCTTTTAAAACAGCAACTGGAGCATAGCCAGCGGTACATACTTGAAGGCTGAAAGTGGTTTTGGCAGTGAGGGTGTCTGTGGGTGTCTCTGGTAGTTGTATGGTATGGCCATGCTCTGGCCCATTGAAGATTTTTCCTCTCCGACAGGTCCATACCTAGAGACCAAGCCTACCTAATTTTGTTAGTTAGTTTGTTTCGTTTTGTTTTTCCGTTTTTTTCTCCACTAGAAAGGTGGCATTCTCCAGTTGGATAGACCACAGTTTGGCTTCAGTTCTGTGGTTTGGAATAAATGTACTCTTTGATTTGGTGGAAGTAGCATTTTCCTATAGCCACAAAGGATTTGAAAGGAATATTTTTCTTCCCTTCATAGGCTTAGCTTCAAAAACTGCCCAGAAATGTTAGAGTAACAAGATTATTATACTCTGAGAGAGAAAGAGTCAGGGTTTATTTTAATTTGTTGTTAAATAAATGATAACATCTTTGATAGGTGTCTGACGCTGTTTTATATTGATCCTTTACTGTTAGACTTGTAAAAACAGGTGTTCAATTTAGTTGTAAACTTTGCTTTTGAAATCATGTGTGTTAAACACTGTGTAGCTTTGTATTGCTGATACCTTTTTATCTATTGGTCAAAGATAAAAATTATGTATCAAGTCTTCTGAATTTTATTTTCTAGCTAGGAATATAGTAGTACATGAATTGCTGGGATACTTTGACTTTACAAGAGATAGAAATGAAGCGTGAGAATTGTGTTTTCTGGGAAACACTCCTAAAGTCTAATTATTGAATATGCTACTAAAAGAAAACGTGGCACCTGGCTGTCTTGAGGAAGAAGTAGAAATTGAGTTAAATTCAGGTCAACAAAGTAGACTTCCGGTAAACCAGGAAACTTGTTCCGGATTTAGGGAAAAAGTGTTGAGGATAATCACCCTTTTGTACTTCTTCCCCCAGGACAGTTGATAACTCACCGCTTTTGATTTCTTCGGCTCAATTATAAACCAGTAAGGATGAGGAATGGAACTTTGGTGCCCCATTGAGTTGAAGACAGAAGGAAGATACTGCTTCAGCTGTGTTTACTTCTTTGTGAGCTGAGGAACAGCCATGGCAGTGGTTACTACCTCCATTCTCTTTTACTCTTTGGAGTTCACAGTCCATGGACAAAGTAGTAGGTCTATAGCAGACAACTATTGGATTGGCATCACAGGGCTGCCCCTAGCCTATAAAATGCCTTTGTGCTTATTTGAAAAAGGCACTCCTTTACTACCACATAGTGAAAAATGTCATAAATCAAATTTACAGTATCTGTGATGTAAATGGTGGTACCCTTTGCCTTTATTCCCCACCCCTTTTATGTTAGGTTTGTTGCTTTTAGTCTTTGATATATACCAGAATCACTTGTGGATATTAATTATAAGTTCTCAACCCACCCCAGAATTGCAAGTGGTTGAATTTAACAAGACCCCATGGGAGATTCTGATGGCCACCAGAGTTTGAAAATGGATGTTGAAGAATAGTCAGTCTCCTAATTTCTTACTATTCAAGGTATGGTCCCTGAATCAGCAGGACCTGCAGCATTAGCTTCACCTGGGAGCCTCACACCTATTGAAGTAGAATCCAAATTTTTAACAAAGGCCCCAGGTAATTTCTAGCAAATTAAATTTGAAAAACAGTAATTGTGTAATTGACTCCACTTTTGAGGGTCAAGATAGAGGGCAGCAATTGCAGGGCTATAAAAGTTCTGGTTAGAGTAGGGTAACCTCACTTGGATATTACTGTGGGAGGTTGAGCGTGCATCCTGGGGATTAGGTCTTTAAGGAAGAGTTACATTGATGGATCTCTAAATATTTTGAGAATCCAGAGCTTTTCCTACTTTGAAAGTATTCTGTCACTTCCCCTCATTCTTTTGTTTATACCACTGTAGGTGGGACATGAACCAGAGCTGAAGGAAAACTGAGTAGTACCCTTTTAAAAGCCCCTGGATTCTTTATTTTTACATGGAATACAAAGTAAAAGCATTTGCCTATTTAAAGGGGAGAGAGAAAGTGTGTGTCATATCTATATTATATATATGATATGAAAGATACATGAAAGTTGTTAAGGGATGCAGGTTGAGGGCATTGTTATCAGTAACCCCTTGGGAATGACCTCTCCCATTGCCTTCTCAGCTATTGCCAGTTGGTGTTTCCTTCCTAGTTTTACTTCCCATCACTGTTGCAGTTCTTCCTGTTACCTGGAATTTCTTACTTCAACCCCATATACATGCAAGACTGAAGTCTGGCCAAAAAAAAAACACAACACCCCAAAAATAAACACTCTAGGGCCATTCTTGCCCCTCTAGTATTTTAAATACTGCACTCCCATGTTCTAGGATGGCAGTTCCCAAACATTTTCAGCTATGAGACACTGATGGACTATGGTTACATGCCTGAAACTCACGGGTGTTTGTGATTTCTAAGTGATTCAATCCCTTCTCCACTTGGGGTATAAGTGGCAATAACTTCCAGTCTACACTTCAATTAAATTTGGGAGAACTTCACTAGTTTTCAAGTAGCAATTCATTCACAAAAGCCTAGCTGTGTGGAAGTTACTACGCAATGGATAGTAATCACTATTTTATGAAAACTGGAAGAATACGTATGAATTAGGGGAGAAGTAGATACTCTGGGTAAAAGTGGCTGTTTTAACAAGCATGAATAATTGAAGGAAAAGTTATATGTTAATGTGGGCCTAACGTCTACAATAGGACCTCATGCCTTGATATGCTTAGTGTTTTCCTGACTGAAGACATTGCTCTTCCTTTCAAACCAAGTACCATTTGAAGCAGCTTATATTATTTTGGCCAGTCACTTAGTAGAAACTTGTCAGAGGGATTTGAGTATAAGAATGTCCCCGCTGTCCCTCTGACTCTTGTGCCTCAGATTTCAAAGGAAAATTGTGGAAGCACTTTGAATTTCCAATTATTTTACCATCTTCACAGCTTTCTTCATTTTGGGAGATGTCCTTCCAGTTAATTGCATATTGTGTTACTGGGTTTTTTGTTTGTTTTGCAGTTCTATACTGTTAAAAGTTTGTTTTTTCTTCTACTTGGACATTCATAATGTGCAACAGTTGTATGTTTAATCAAGTTGTACTTTTTCAACTGATTCAGAATTGGTATGTCTTACTTTTTGGGGGGAAAGGGGTATTGGAGAATGTCAAAATGAAGGTGTGAATGTTTAGTTATATGTTTAGTATAGTTTTTTTGCTCCTTGAATTTTTCTCTGGGAGTTGAAGATTAGGTGGGAGTTGTGTTTCTTTTTTTCTTTTTCTTTTTTTTAAAGAAGGTAAGCAATATTAACAATTTCTAATCCCTGTAAGGGCTTATTTGCTTGTTGACTTGGGAAACTCCTTAGGCTTTTTTGGAATAAGCATGTGAACCAACCTATGAGATAGTGTCTAATATCCCCACTGGGAAATTTGTGAATTGTTTAATCACTTATTGTAGTAAAAATTGTGAATATCTAGAATATGTAGGGTTGTGCTAGATGTGTTTTGGGACCACTTGAATTAAAATTATTTATCCAGTATATTGTAAGTTTATCGTTTAAGGACAAACTTATTCATTCCCTTTGGTGGACTTTGGAAATATGGTCTTATTGTGTTAAGGAGTTGAGGACGAGGACGGGTTTTATATACAAAGAGGGGAAAAATGAACAGTGGTTAAATTGGTGATGTTTCTGGGGAAATGATAGTTTTGATCTTCAAGGAGTTTTTCTTACTGTATTATGGTAAAATGGCCAACTGAATTTTATAAAGAAACAAAATGGAAACTATTAGTTTTCAAGGGTTTCTGGAACAAAGCCACCAAAACCTAGGTGGCTTAAAACAATAGAAATTTATTGTCTCCTGTTTCCAGAGGCTGTGAGTCTGAATTCAAAGTATGAGCAGGGCCATGTTCTCTCTGATGTTTCTAATAGAGACTCCTTCCTTGTTTCCCTCAGCTTCTAGTGTTACTAGGAATCCTTTGTAAATTCCTTGGTTTGTAGATGCAATGCTCCAGTCACATGACTGCCTTCACATCTTCTGTGGTCCAAATTTACACTTTTCATAGGGATGTCGATTACAGTGGATTAGGGCCCACCCAGTGTGACCTAATTTTAACTTGATTACTGCTATAAAGACCCTGTTTTCAAATACATACTGAGATATTTGGGATTAGGACTTTAGTATAATGGGGAGGAGGCGTTGTCACAATTTAATCCATTGCAGAGACCTTGCCAAAATATGGGTAAGTTGCAAGATAATTTATTCATTATTCATCCTGGAAGACTTTTCATGATACAACTTGACAACCTTTACAAATGGATAGAATTAGAGAACTTCAGGCAAGTGGAATAGCATGACCAGCACTTGTAATTCCTGCTTTAATTTTTTTCTGCTTGATTTAAAAAAAAAAAATTGCTGACAGTGCTTCAGAAACATAAAATTGTTAAATGTCTTCATGAGCACAGGTCATAAAACCACTCACCTTCAAAATTCACCTTTCTTACAGTGGATTCAGGTACTGTTAATTTAAATAAGACTTGGGGAGAAGTTTGGGGTTTTTCTGCCTACATGTTGAAGTCATGTAAGCAATGATATATGTTTGGTTTCATTGGCTATTCATTTTCCTGATAGCTAATATGGAATGATTGTCAAGAATTTATCGAGGTCTTGAGATGCTGCTGCCATCAGAGGCCATAAAGTAATAGGAATGGTTTCAGGATCACTAAATTGTATTGCTGTGAGTTTTAATAATTTGGGTAACTAAAGATGTGGAAAGATCAAGTTTTGAGAGAAGCATTTTAATCTTTTTTTATCCTTTTTTTCCAGTTGGAAAATGGATATACTTTATTTGACTATGATGTTGGACTGAATGACATAATTCAGCTACTAGTTCGCCCAGACCCTGATCTTCCTAGCACATCTAAACAGATTGATGTACAGGCCAAACCCTGTTCTAATAGCCCACCTAAAGTAAAGAAAACCCCAAGGGTGGGACCTTCTAGTCAGCCGTCTACATCAACTTGTGATTTTCTTATTGATCCTGGCATTGGGCTATATAAGGTATGTTGTCTTCTTTGGACTTGATAGTTGTGAAAATACAGATGTCTCTTTAGGATGTTGCAAATAAGTGAAGATTGATTGTCATTTGAAAGTAAAGACTGAGCTGTTGATACTTTAACTTCTAAGTCTTTAAAAATTGTGCAATATGTAGATAAATGTATAAAATGTAAGTACAGCCTAAAAATACAAAGCAAAAACCTGTGTAATTCCACTGAGGTTAAGTAGAATAATGCCAGTTCCTTTTTAAAGCCACTACTAGAACATATCTCCTTTAAGAGGTAAACTAATTCCGATTATTCTGATCTTTTTTGTTTTAGTGTTGCTACTTTTGTTATCTCTAAAAAATGTTTTGTCTTGCCTATATTTGAAGTTTATCTAACAGAATTCTATTTTTTCTCAGCTTTGATTCTCATTTTATTAACATGCCATAATATAGTCAGTCAATGATTAATAGATAAATTTGGGCTTTTCCCAGTTCCACCTGTTTTGAACCTTCTTTGTGTATCCTGGTGCACTGTTCTAGAATTTCTTTAGGAATTTTTACCTAGAAATGGAAGTGCCGGTTCACTCACAGGATACTGCCAAATTGCTCTCTACTGTGTTCTGTTGGTCTGCTTGTGTATCCCTATGTTTGTGCTCTTGTAAGTACTGTATGTAGCCTAGTAGACTGTTATCTCCCTATCCCATATCTCCCAAATCTATTCCTGTTTAAGGGTGTCTTGGTGTTCAGCTTTTAACACTTGCATGTAAAAATTTTAGAATTAGCTTGTCATACTCTACAGATAAGTAATACAGGATTTGATGGGGATTGTACCTATAAAATAGCTTGCAGAATTGACAACTTTATGATGTTGAGTCCTTCATTCATGGACATGATAGATGTCTCCACTAACTTAGATCTTTGATAGCTTTATCAGTTTTCTTTACATATCTTATTTCTAGTGGTTGCATTTTTAATACTATTATAAATGATTATCTTTTAAAATCGTGATGTTTGCCTACATATAGAAATGCAGTTGATACATTTATTGACCCTTGTATCTACCAACATTTTCAAATTCTAGTAAATTTTGTAGAAATAATTGAATGACAGTTTTGCTTCATCCTCTCCTATCCTTAAGATTGTATTTTCTTAATTCTTAGCGGTTGGGACAAATTGGGACCAAGCCTCAATTTTTCAGAGCATTTTTAAGGCTAAAAATTAAAAACTAGTAATTGAAGTAAATTAGTGAAGAAAATGCAAATAAAGATAATTTTTGATATAAGGAAAAATGGAAACAAATCCTATGTATAGAATTAAGAAAACTGGCCAAGAGCTATATCTCAAAAGTATCTGGCCTAGATGGCTACACTGATGAATTACCTTAAACCTCTAAAGAATAGATAATATAATTATCTAAATTGACCCACAACTTAGAAAAAGGAAAGCTTCCCATTGCTTTTTAAATTTAATATAACACTGATATTGGTGTGCTTTTTGTTATATTTTAGTGTCACTACATATTGATGTAAAACTGAAGTTATATTTAGCAAATAAAATTATGGCTGTATGTTAAAAGAATAATACCTTGACAAAGGATGGTTTGTCAAGAAGTGGGCTAGATCGTTATTTGAATTTTTTTTTTTTAAATATAGAGATGTTTCAGGTATATAGCTTTATAATTTGCCTTCTAAAATTCAGGTTTACAGCTTTATAATTCGATACACTACAAGGTGATCACCACCATAAAGTCTAGTTACCATCCGTTACCACACAGTCGACCCCCTTTGTCCATTTTACCCAACCCCCAATATAGTAATATTAATATAATTCATCATAGTAATAAGCCAAAAAAACCCAAACGATCTAATCTAAAAAAGAGATGCATTTCTGATTTTTTAAAAAAATCCTTCGTAAGTAGAACAGATGGAATACACAAATATTTTAAACTGTACCAGCATCATGCTTAATGGTGGGGAAAAGCCAGAAGCATTCCCATTAAAGACAGGAGTCAGACGAGGAAGCCAGTTAATGCTGTTACTTAACATCTTTCTACATGGAGATAGGCAGGAGAACAACAAAGTGTAAATATTGAGAATGCAAAGTTATTATTTATGGCTATCTGGAAAAGCTAAGAAGATAAACATATTAGAGTGTTACAAGCAATCAGTAAGGTGGTTCTTTAAATACTAATAGCTTTCCTTGCTACAATCATTTAGTAAAAGAAAAAAATTTATAATAAAATGTAGAGTCTGGGAATAAAGTTACATGACATGGGCAAGACTTCTATCAACTAAAACAATGCTTTTTATGTATTCAAAATTTAGAATTTTTTTTAAGATTTGAGAGAGCGTGAGCAAGCACAGCAGAGAGTGGGGGGCAGAGGGAGAGGGAGAAGCAGGCTCCCTGCTAAGCAGGGAGCCCAACGAGGGGCTGCATCCCAGACCCCAGGATTGTGACCCCAGCCAAAGGTAGACACTTAACTGACTGAGCCACCCAGGTGCCCCAGAATTTAGAATTCTTAATGTCTATTTCCATATTGTCTACAGCACCTACTGATATCATCCCTCTGAGTAAACAGTATTTTCTATGTGTTTTTTGTTTTGTTTGTTTGTTTTTAAGATTTTATTTGAGAGCGAGAATGTAAGAGTGGGTTGAGGGACAGAGGGAGAAGTAGATTCCCTGCTGAGCAGGGAGCCCACTGCGGGGCTTGATCCCAGGATTCTGGGATCATAACCTGAGCCGAAGCCAGACACTTAACCAACTGAGCCACCCAGGCGCCCCTCTGTTTTCTAAATAAACTTGTTTTAGAACAATTTTAGATTTATAGCATAATCGGGTAGATACTACAGAGTTTCCATATATCCCACTTCTGGTTTGCCTTGTTAACTAATATTTTACATTAATATGATACATTAGTTATAAATGAACCATATCTCCTTAGCTTTTATCTAACATCCTTTTTCTATTCCAGAATCCCATCTAGGATGCCACATTATATTTACATTAGTGCTATACTAAATAGCTGTTGAATCTCCTTAGGTTCCTCTTGGCTGTGACAGTTTTTCAGACTGACTTTGTTTTTGAAGACCTTGACATTTTCGAGGAGTACTGGTCAGATATTTTGTAAAGTACCCTTCTATTAGGATTCATCTTATTTTCCTCATCATTAGACTGGATTTACATATTTTTTGGAGGAAGACCACAGAGGTAAAGTGCTATTTTTATCACATTCTATCTAGGGTACAAACTACCAACATTCTATGTGCTAATTATAGGTTAGATTTTTACATCAGTAGTAACTTACCATACTGTTGATGTGAACTGTAATCACCTGGCTGATGAGGTAGCATTTGTCAAGTTCCTTCACTCTGAAGTTACTCTTCCCCTACCCCTTTTTCATACTGTATTCTTTGAGATGAAGTCCCTATATGCTGCCCACAGATAAGGAGGTGGGTTAGTTACAAACTCCACTTCTTGAGGGTGGATTATCTACAGAATGTATTGGGAGTTCTACATGGGAGACTTGTCTCTTTTCCCCCATTTATTGAGTTAGTCATTCACATCAGTAGGGATATTTTCCCCTCTGTGTCCCTTTGATATACCTCCATTATTGTGGGGGTGTTTTGTTGCTTTTGTTGAAGCACTTTCTGGAATTAGAAGATGCACCAGGCTCATCTTAGTTATTTCTTGCCGCAGTCCTGGAATCAACCATTTCTTCAAGGAGCCTTGATTCTTTTAATTGGAGAATGCTATTAGAAACCAAGATCTAGAGTCTAGGTATGTTCTTTGCTACTAGAGTATCGTTGCTTTTAGGGCCCCCAGCTGACAGACTAAGGAGGTATATGTGTGTATGTATAAGAACTCCTATATATCCCTTATCAATAAGTATATAGCCATCTGTATATTAAGCTTACATTATTTTAACTATTTGGTTAAGGGCAATAGTTCAGAAGCTGCTGCTTTTGGCTTAATATGTTTTGGGCAGTGAAGGCATGAATTTGTTTTCAAAGAGGGCCAGTTTATATAGGTATCCATAGGTCTGAACTTAAGGTTAAGAATTTCTAGTCAACTTAAATTCTTTCTGTTAAGTAGGGCTGCCTAGTTAAGTAGGGGTGCCTGGGTGGCTCAGTCAGTTAAGCAGTCTGACTTTAGGTTTTGGCTCAGGGTCATGATCTCAGGCCCTGCATTTGGCTCTGCACTCAGCGCAGAATCTGCTTGAGATTCTCTCCCTCTCCCCCACCCCCTGCTTGTGGGCTTGTGCTCTCTCAACTGTATTACATTCTGTTGAGCATATTTCTCCGTACCCTGCCATATCTCCAACCTAATTCAAAAGAGCATTTTGAGAAACTTACTTCTCTCAGCAGATCTGTGCTTTCAGTGTTAGGTACTAGAAGTAGTAGATAAAGTACTAACTTTTTAAAAATGTTTGAGTGAGAGAACATGCATAAGCGGGGAGCTCGACACAGGGCTTGATCCCAGGACCTCTGGATCAGGACCTGAGCCAAGGGCAGATGCTTAACTGACTGTCACCCAGGCGCTCCTGCTTTTGTTTCTTTTTAAAGAGGATTTTATTTATAGGACACAGGAGTGGTTTTTTGTTATATGTTTGGGTTTTTTTTTTTTTTTTTAAAGTAGGCTCCACACCCAGCGTGGAGCTCAATGCAGGCCTGAACTCACTACCCTGAGATCAAGAGTTGGCTGCTTGACCAACTGGGCCACTCAAGTACCCCTGTTTTATTTTAAGTAAGCTCTACACCCATTGTGGGGCTTGAACTCACAACCCCAAGATCAAGAGTCACCTCCTTTACTGACTTGGCCAGTCACCTCTCTAATACCTTGCTTTTTAAAGAACCCTTATAACTTGTATTAATATATAGCACAGAGGTTAAGAAATTCAGCTTTGTCATCAGACTTGCTTTCAAATTCCAATTCCGCTTCTTCCCATTTGTACAGATATAATAAGTTTTATATTGTCTTCCTTTCCTCATTTAGAAACACATGAAATCTGGAACTTAAACTCACAAAAGGCTATACTGTTGTTTGTAATGTTTAATCAGAGCTGCATTTAACTTATTAGTTGAAGAGGCTAACAGATTTGGGTTTTTTGTTTTTTTGATGAAGCTTAGTAATTGTCATAGGTATTTGAAATTTTCACTGGTTTTTATTTGAGAGCGCAAGCGTGAGCAAGCACCTGGTTGCGTGTGCGTGCAAACGCACAAAGGGAGAAGCAGACTCCCCACTGATCAGCGAGCCCAACATGGGGCTCAGTCCCAGGACTCTGAGATCATGACCTGAGCCAAAGGCAGATGCTTAACCAACTGAGTCACCCAGGTGCCCCTGATTTTTTTTTTTTTTTTAGCATGGAAGTGCTTATTTCTGGATAATTCGTCCATTGGATGAATATTTGGTTATCTCGTATATATTTGTACTAGCTATTAGAGATGGAAGGATAAACAAATGATATTGTCCCCTGCTTTCACAGAAATTATTAAAATTTACCTTTGGCTAACCTGAAAACCCTTAGAAGCTGCTACTTTTAAGATGATTTGTTTTGAATATTTTCCTTTGAGCAAGTCTATGAATAGTATATCAAAATTTAATTTGTTCCTAGATCACTAAAATTGGGAGGTTTTTTTGGCCTTTATCTTGAATTCCCGCTTATGTCACTTGTGCTTTGTAAAGATTCTCCTTTTATAGACATAGGGCTTTCTATAATTAAAATTGCTTTATGGATGAGCAAACAGATTTGGGGCTTTTCCTTTTTGCCTAAAATTTTCCTTGGACCTCATGCAAGTGGATACAAAAAGTGAATTTTCAAGTCAGTATTTCTCAAAACTGGCATAGGTAAACATTTAAACATTTTTTTATTTAAAATTTATTTTTTATTTGTTTTTTAATTTTAATTTTATTTAATTTGTTTTTATTTTATTTAAAAAAACAGAATTTTAAACTGAAGTTCTTGTCCACCATCATTCTTGTTTTGCCCTATTTGATGTCTGAAACTGACCAAATGTTCAGTTATCTTTTCATATGTTGTAAGAAAATATCACACTCAGAGAGCCTATGGAAGATTTTGTGGAGCCTTGGCTACAGCTGTTTCCATGGTCTCTGGGAGGTAATTTTCTCAAACAAAGTGGACTTCTGATATCTAAATAGAGTTTAATTCTGGTTTTTTGGATGTGGAAGCTTTGAATAACTCACAATAGATCCTACTGTTGAAATGACTGTCATCTTGGCCTAAACTCTACAATGAGGATAATAAGGCTTTAGAGTGTAGATAAGTTAACTTTTTTAGATAAGTTAAACTTTTTACATATATTCTGATGTTCATTACAGGAAATAAAGGAAAGGGGAAACTTCTCAATACTAAGTAAAAGTCATGGATATTTTAATATCTCCTATCTTTTGTAATACAGCGCAACTGTGCTGTTTGATTTTGAACCTTTTTGAATATGAAACATAATAGACAATACAAAAAAGTAGAGCTTAGTGAAATAGCAAGTCAATGTCTGTAAATACCAACAAATTAGGAAATACAAAAGCAGTACCCCAGGAACTTCCCATGGGCCCCCTCTTGATTATTACTCCTTCCTCCCTAGTTATAACTGATACCCAAATTTCTAAGTAGTCATTTCTTCACTTTTGATTAACTTGATCCTATCATTACCCTTTAACAACCTCTTAATAACCTTTAACCTATGTGTGCATCCTTTATTTTCTTTCTGAACTTTATGTAAATGGAACCACATTGTGTTGTATTTGTAAATTTTTAGAAAAAACATAAAATGAGAGTCATGTTCAAAGTCAGAGAAATCTTTATCAGCTTAGCTGATATCTAGCTAAGCTGTGTATCTCCTGAGGACCACTGTATTTCTTTTTGTACCTCATTGGAAAATAAGCACTTTGTATTGTAGTTATTAAAGGAGGTAATATATGTAACAGTGAATTGCTAATATCTTTACTAAGAAGACCATGGTATTAAGATTGTACTGAGATTTAATGAGTCTTAAAATTGTGCATATTGATACTTAGCGGAAGGAGACTGTTGTTTCATTTGTGCCTATACTTGCCAGGTTGGCACATCATGGGGCTTTAGTCACCTAATCTCTTAATACACAGCAAAGTATGTTATTTTATAAAGAAGCTGAGGCTGAGACAGGTTAAATAATTTGTTCAAGTTCAGTTATATACCTAGTAGATGATAAACACAAACTTAAACCTAGGTTTATCTGCAGAGCTGCTGTAGGGTTTTTGGGGGCTGTGTGTGTGTGTGTGTGTGTGACCTAAGTTAGGAGCTAGTTCTTAAATGAGAGAGCTGGTGTGTTTTAAGTGGAACATATAAAATGCTTAGAAGTATACCCAATAGAGTAAGTGTAAGTTCTCCAGTATTTATTGGTATTTCATTTTTTAATGATTTCTCCTTGCCTCCCATACTTCCTTCCCCCCCCAACTCTTACCTACTTGGCTATGGAAGATTCTTCTCTAAATGTGGCCATATTTTTTATATGAATAAATCCAGATCTTTAGTTAACATTTATGTGATTGTGTTTGTTTTTAACTTTATCTCATAACTTTAGCTCAGACACTCCTTCCCCATTAATATGTTTTCCTGTATCTTTTATGTTTTGACATCTTTGGGGGAGGTACCTGCTGACTAAGGATAGACTACCTCTTTCTAGATAGAAAGAGGCAGTAAACAACTTGTCTGTGAGCCCCCCCTCCCCCTGTGGTGGTAGGATGGTTTTTATTTAAGAATTCAATTTATTTATTAAATGTAGAGAGATTTAGATTTTTCTATTTAAAGTTTTTATTTTACTTCCAGTATAGTTAACATAGTTATATTAGCTTCAGGTGTGCAATAAGTCTGTTTCATGGTTTCTCTTTTTCCCTTTGTTTATTTTCTTGAATTCCACATGAGTGGAATCATATGGTATTTCTTTTTCTAACTGGCTTATTTCACTTAGCATAATACACTCTAGCTCTATCCATGTTGTTGCAAATGGCAAGATTTCAGCCTTTTTTATGGCTGAATAATACTCCTGTGTGTGTGTGTGTGTGTGTGTGTGTGTGTACATACATACATACGTATGTGTATCCGTTTATCCATTATCGAGGAACACTTGGGCTGCTTCTATATATAACTTGTCTATTGTAAAGCTGCTATAAACATAGAAGTGCATAAAGCCTTTCAAATTAGTGTTTTTGTATTGTTCAGGTAAATATCCAGTAGTGTGAATACTTGATCATAGGGTAGTTCTGTTTTTAATTTTTTGAGGAAACTTGTACTGTTTTCCACAGTGGCTGTACCAGTTTGCATTCCCACCAGCAGTGCAAGAGGGTTCCTTTTTCTCCACATCCTCACCAACACTTGGTGCTTCTTGTGGTTTCGATTTCAGCCATTCTGACAGGTGTGAGGTGGTATCTCCTTGTAGTTTTGATTTGCATTTCCCTAATGATGAGTGATGTTGAGCATCTTTTCATGGGTCTGTTGGCCATCTGTCTTCTGCCCATTTTTTAACTGGATTATTAGATTTTTGGATATTGCATTGTATCAGTTCTTTATATATTTTGGATACTAATCCTTTGTTGCATATGTCATTTGCAAATATCTTCTCCCATTCAGTAGGTTGCGTTTGAGTTGATTGTTTCCTTTGCTGTGCAGAAACTTTTTATTTTGATAAAATCCCAATAGTTTATATTGCTTTTGTTTCCCTCAGGAGGCATGTCTAGAAAGAGATTGCAACAGCTGATGTCAAAGACATTACTGCGTGTACTCTCCTCTAGGTTTTTGATGGCTTCAGGTCTCACATTTAGTTAGGTCTTAAATCCATTTTGAGTTTACTGTTGTGTACGGTGAGAGTAAGTGGTCCAGTTTTATTTTCCATGTGGCTGTCCAGTTCTTCAACACCATTTGTTGAAGAGAACATCTTTTTCCTTTGGGTATTTATTCCTCCTTTGTTGAGGATTAATTAACCATATAATCGTGGGTTTATTTCTGGGTTTTCTGTTCCATTGATCTGTGGTCTGTTTTTGTGTCAGTACCATACTGTTTTAATTCTGCCACTTTGTAATAGAACTTTTTCGTTTTCAAGATTGCTTTGCCTATTTGAGATCTTTTTGGTTCCATACAAATTTTTAGGATTATTTGTTCTAGCTCTGTGAAAAATGATGTTGGTATTTTGATAGGGATTACATTGAATGTGTAGATTGCCTTGGGTGGTATAGACATTTTAATGATACTCTTCCAGTCCATGAGTATGGGATGTCTTCCCATTTCTTTGTGTCATCGTTAATTTTCTTACACTGGAATGTTAATGGTTTTCAGAGTACAGGGCTATCACCTTTTTGGCTAACTTTATTCCTAGTTAATTTTACTGGTTTTGGTGCAGTTTTAATTAAATGGGATTAAATTAAATTAGTTAAATGGGATTGTTTTAATTTTTCTGCCACTTCATTATTAGTGTATAGAAACGAAACAGATTTCTGTACACCGATTTTTGTATCTTGCGACTTTACTGTGAATTTTTTTATCGATTCTAACCGTTACTTAGTGGAGTCTTTCAAGTTTTCTATATATAGTATGTCATCTGCAAATAATGAGAGTTTTACTTTTTTCTTACCAATTTGGATGCCTTTTAATTTTGTCTAATTGCTGTAGCTAGGGCTTCCAATGCTAAGTTGAATAAAAGTGGCAAGAGCGGACATTCTTGTCTTATTCCTGACCTTAGGGGAAAAGTTCTCAGCTTTTTACCATTAAGTAACATGTTAGCTGTGGGTTTTTCATTTAAGGCCTTTATTATGTTAAGATATGTTCCCTCTAGACCTACTTTACACAGGGTTTTTTATCATAGCATATCATAACTTTATTCAGTTTTTAATTTTCAACTGGATTACCATGAAATCAAAGAAATTACCTTGGCAGTATCCTGTTTTTTTGTTATTCATATAAGTTGGATTATCCTCCTAACCATAATCAAAACCCAGGCTTTACAAAGAATCTTTAATCTCTTGCATGCATTTGACCCATTCAAATTTGACCTAATTCAGTATGTCTATGTAATGTGCAAAATCCTTTTTAATTTAAAAGCATTTTTTCTCACCCAGTTTATATGCATTGTCATGAGTAGTTAACTAAATGCAGAATTTGTTTACAGTTGTAAGTCTAAGGTTGTTTTACTCAATGTCCTGCCTTTTATGAGATAGTAAATTCTCTTACATGTCATGAATATGCAATGGAGTATTTTCAGATTGCCTTATGTTTCTGTTACCTATTTCAGTATCAACTGTATGCCCTATTGTCTGCTATAATAATTACATAGTGCTACATAAAACGTTACATTTTGATTTGCTATGAAAGAGTAGTCTCAGATTATTGTCCCAAGTATGATTGACCTTAACATTGATTAATTTTTTTGCTTTAGCTAATGTTGCCTGTAAGTATGTCTTTAAACTTTCAGTGACTGTTAAGGGAGAAAAGCACTTGTGTCCATTTAATGCATGGATTAATTAAGTAATATATACTGTGTTTCATCTTTGATTTTATCTTTTAATACCTTATTTCATCCCTTAACCTTTGAAGTTCCTATTTACCTATCTTGTCATCTTCTCATCAGGTTCCTAATACAGTGGCGAGAATATAAGCTTCAAGGTTGATGTCTGCAAATTCTAGCTTTACATTTCATTAGCTTTCACTTGGAGCAAGTTAACTTGTCAGAGCTTTTCATTTCTTGTAAAAGAGGAATTATTAAGCTTGTTAGAGTTAGACAAGCCTAAAGAGAGACTTGCATAGTATATGGGTATTTAACTTTTGGTATAAACTCCACCCTGGTCCCAAGCTATACCATCTGTCAGAATTCTGTTGTATACCTTAAGTGGTCTCTAATACCCTCAGGAAGAATTAGCTTGATTAGATGATCATCTTGTATTAATGATGTCTTTTTTTTTTTTTTTCTTTCAAAGGGCTTTTAAAAAATGAAAAAAAGCTGAAGGAGGAGGTCTCTTGGTTATTGCTCTTGAAAGAGCCTCACCTTTAGACCAATTTCCTCAGATATTTTAGGAGAGTTGTTTTGTTTTGTTTTGTGTTCTACTTAACCAGCTTCCATATTGTAACTCTTTTCTGATATGCATGGTTTCTAATCCACTGTTTTCCTCTTGTCAGCATGTTTTAGTTCTGGAGTATGCACTAGACTTGAATACATCTGTTTTGCATCTTACAGCTCTGTTCCCTTTATTTTCTACTTTGAGGTACTAAATGCATTTGCTAGTGAGTTATTAACTGGTGCTAGAACTTACCCCATTTTGTATAGATGGATTTACTAGATTCTTCCTTTTATACATGTGCATAACTCCCCCATGTTCAGGTTTCTTCTGATACTTTTTTCTGTTAGACTGATTATAAGTTATCTCTAGGATAACATCCGCAATACTCTGAAGTCCCGGATTTTCACTAAGTGACATTCTTATTTAATGACTTGCTAGAACAACATTTAGGTACACAAGAATGATATTTTTAAAAGTCTAATGTAGACCCAGGCAAGGAGTAAAGAAAATATCTATTTCATTGAACAAAATTGGAAGGAAAGTTAATTTTCATAATAGTAAATAACAGATTTGACAGTATAATCCAAAAAAAATAGTTCTGATCTAATCTTTCTAATTACTTTAAACAGGAATAGCTGCAAATGTTAACCATGATAACTCAGAATAACTTGGGTTATTATATGGTTTTTGAAGCAATAGATGAAATCAAGCTTCATTAACTAATTTTAAACTTTTTTTAGGTAAATGAATTGGTGGATGCCAGAGATGTCGGCCTTGGTGCTTGGTTTGAAGCCCGTATACGTAGTGTTACTAGAGCTTCTGATGGACATTCACGTGGCAAAACTCCACTGAAGAATGGCAGTTCTTGTAAAAGGACTAATGGAAGTGTAAATCATAATTCCAAAGAGAATGCAAATAAATTGGACAATGTACCCTCTACGTCTAATTCAGACTCTGTTGCTGCTGATGAAGACGTTATTTATCATATCGAGTATGATGAGTAAGTGCTCATGCTATTGAGGACTTCGTTCGTATTTCTGTTTATAGAAGCAAAGCCTTCCATTTCAAGATAGTTTTCAAATAAGTCTTTCCGAAGAAATCTTATAGGGGTCATATTCAGTCTGTTACCCTTTTGCTGGTTGTAATAAGGGCTGCTTAATGCTCAGTCATCTCTGGCTCCTAAGTGGTTTGTTATTTTTGGAATCCTGATGCCTGGCTTAATTTAGTATGTAAGGGTTTCTTTGTCTCTTCCTCTGTGATCTAGTTTTTGTTTTTTTGTTTTTTGGGGTTTTTTGTTTTTGTTTTTTTGGTATGTAATAACATGTAGAGTAGAGCTATTAGGATGAGGTTGAAATATTTTTTAAATAGCTTATTGAGAAAGTTCACATACACAGTTTACTCATTTAAAGGGTACAATTCACTGTTACTAGTGTATTCACAGGATTGTACATTACCACAAACCAATTTTAGAACATTTTTATCCCTTCCCCCAAAAAACCCCTATACCCAGCAGTTACTCCCTTCCCCCCTCCCCATGAAATGTTTTTAAATGTTCTTTTTTTTTTAATTTTAATTTTTTAAGATTTTATTCATTTATTTGTGAGAGAGAGAGCATGTACACAACTGCACAAGCAGGGAGAGAGGCAGGCAGAGGGAGAAGCAGGTTCCGCTCTGAGCAAGGACCCGCATGCAGAACTCGGTCCTAGGACCTGGGGATCATGACCTGAGCCAAAGGCAGACGCTTAACTGACTGAGCCAGCCAGGCGTCCCGTTTTTAAATGTTTTTATGAAACAGTATTAACTTGTCTTGAGGGCCGAGATTCTAAAATTGATTATTTTTTTTTTTAAACCTGTTTTCAAAATTCTAGTATTAAAGTTACCACTGAGGCAGATATAGTATTTATTCAACACGGTAAATGAACTTCTCAAGTGATAACCTTAATATGCATAGAAAATGTTAGGCTACCAAATCTTTATCAGTATAAGAGTTCAAGATCCTAAAATGGTTTTATTTATTTATTTATTTATTTTTTACATAAAATGGTATAAAAGACTTTGGTGTTAACCCAGATATCCAGGATGCCTAGAAAGGGTCCAAAAGTAGATCTCCTTAGTCATTACTTTTCTGTTACTTCCTGTGCTTGTAGCTAACTTGCCAACCTTATTTCAAATGAGACCTCATACAATAAATAGAATATCATGTAACTAACAAGTTGAATGAATATTAAGATCTGGGATTGGCCAGAACTGGCAATATTGGTAAATCGAGTCTGGGATAGAAAGGGATTAGAATTGGTGTGTTGATAGTAATCCATCTCTGAGTTTGTGAATGCTGTGACAAAGAGTATTGGGGACTGTAGTTGTCTGTATACCTGCTGTCAACAGGTAGAGTTCTTGATTTGCTTTGAGTTTTATTTCTTAGAGAATAGAAGAGTTATTTGGCAAAAAGTATTGTACAGAATGGCACGGCAGAGAAATAAGTGTAATCTTTAAACAGTAAGTGAACTAAGGCTTATTAAATTTTTAACAGTTTTAGGGGTTTTGGAGTAAGACTTTCCAGGGATAGGCCTGAGTTTGGTGTAATGTTAGGGCACAAATCACTATACCTTTGCATTTATTTGGCTGGTTTTTTGTTTTTGGAAGGAGAAATTTGTCTTGATAAATGTTAGTAAAAGAGTCTAAATTAGCAACATGCATAAGAAGACTAAAATTATTTGTCCTAAATACTTTTATGTGGTAGAATTAAATGTTTCACTGCCGGCAACTTAAAGATATGATAGCTGTCTTTGAGAAATAGGAGGACAAAAGCCTAAGTGGTAGGTGAATGCCATTCACATCTTTAAAAAGAGAAAAAGGCTATATAAAACATAGTATAAAATAGATGAGCTTTTGGATAAGAGTCTCATGTAACAGAAGGCTGGGATATACACCTAGAAAGAATCATGACCCAATATGGATATGATAACAAATCCTGTTCAAGTTCATGGTTATTGGAAAAGGAAGTTAAAAACTATAGTAAAGTGCCTTTTGAGCTCAATAAGTTAATAAACAAGTTCTTGATTCCTTGTATGGAGGATGCATTGAGGAGTGCTGTTGAAGTGGTTTTGTTTTTGTTTTGTTTTTTAGTAGTAAGCTCCAAGTGAGTCAATAGAATGTGGCTATTAAATAGTTATATTGTAAGGATGTTTTATCAAAAGATAGCTAGAATAAGCAGGGTAAGGTTACTACTGGTTGTTCCCTACTTCGAATATTATTTGCCATCTCTCATGCTTTAAGAATATCAGCAGGACCTGGTGCATCTTCAGAGTAGAACCCAAAATGTAAAATTATCATGAAAAGTGACTGAAGGAACTAAATATTTAGCTTAAAAAGACATGGATCATGATAGCATTCACATTTTAAAAGTACTGTTTTGAAGAAAGTTCTTTACAACATAGATGGTAAATTTAGGATAACCTAAACTTCAGTCAAATCTCTAAAGAGAGAGAATGGTCTGCCCTGAACAGTGAGCAATAAACAGGCATTGGCCATCTTCAGTTACATAGACTGGGAGAATTAGTAGAGATGTTACATCGCAAAGAGAACTTATAAAGTTTAAGTGATTGGATTAAGTGAGCCCTAACTTAGAATAATTTTTACTTCTGCAGCAGAAGTTCTCAGTTTTTTTGGACTTAAGCTCACTTAAATAGACGTTAAGTACTTACAGGCTACCATCCCATTCCATTTTTGATACTGATTAAGTGTTGTCATTTCCTTCAGTGAACTAACCTCCTTTCTCTCCTGTTAGAGTAAATTGAAAGTAATCTGCTTAATTCAAAATCATACCTCCCAACCTCTGAGTGTAGTAATATAATTTGAGCAGGCTGTCATTTAGCCAGGGCAGGGAGGTACATGGGACCAAGGAACCCCAAAAAGCCAGATAAAATCTAGTGGTAGACATGGTTCTAAAACATAAATTTGTTTTCCTAATCTTCATTTTTCTTTTCAAAAATTAAAGATTAAAACATTTGTAAATTCATAAACAGATTGAGATTTATCTGAAGTAATTTAAGATTTAAGAGTTTTACTGTTTGTACGGGTTTTTGTGTGTGCAGTTTTTTTTTTTAAGATTTTATTTGAGAGCGAGCCTGCGCGTGTGCATGCACTAGCCGGGGGAGGAGCAGAGGGAGAGGGAGAAGCAGACTCCCAGCTGAGCAGGCGGTCCCACTCCGGGCTCAATCCCGATGCCGGGGCTCTGGGATCATGACCTGAGCTGAAGGCAAACGTTTAACCGACTGAGCCACCCAGATGCCCCATTAAGGTCCCTTTTCTGTAGATTCTTTGATGGACATAGACTGAATTGCCGAAGGCTTCTAGTAAAGATCTTGTAGTTCATTAATCATAAGGCCTAGATTAGGCTTGTCAGCTTTATGATTCACATTTTACTGCAAATAACATAGAGCAGACGTGGTGTTAACATCAAAGTGCCTGGTACAAAGTAGGTATTTGGGGGGTTTTTTCCTAATTGCTATTTTATACCACTTATCTGTTGTCACCCTTGTCTTAGCAAGGGCTTTGTATTTTTACAACTCAAACAACGTAGTAAGTACTTGGGAGGGAAAGAGTTGGCAATAGGAATATTAAATTTATACTTAAGAGATTTAGATTCCAAGGAGTTCTGAAATCCTCTTTACGGTTTTTAAAAAGTACCCGGTTAACGGAAATGTACAACATGGCTGTGAGGGCAGCTACCATTTTTCCTTTAAAGCCATGATTACCAGGGAGAGACTATGCCTGATGAAAATGTATTTTTAGTGGTATTTTGGACCAAAAAAGGGGGGGATTCAGAAATGAGCAAAAGTCAAGGGTAATACAGGCATTTATAAATCATGAAATGGCTAAGCAGTCAATTAAGAGACAACATGAAATTTTCCCTTGTTTCATAGTAAGTTGTACTATATACCTCCATAGCTTTTTAAAAGTTGTATTTATTTCCATTAATTATTCTCTCTGTAGGTAAGGTATTTAAAGTTTAACACTTACGAACAGTCCTGAACATCTAAATTCATAAGGGTGTGACTGTAATCTTGTAAGAGTAAACACCCTGATGTTGACTGAAGGGGAAGAAGTGGACTTGGAAAGGACAATAATTTCTTTAGTGTTTCTGGTAGGTTAATGTCTGGGTAGTATGTGTGTGGCATAGCTTACAGTGATTTAGCTTATGTTCAGTCTTAGGTGCCAGACTCTCATCTAGCTTATTACATGGATGCCCCTGTGATCTTTAGCATAACTACAGTGTTAGTTTCATTAACTCCCAAACGAAGATACCAAGGCTTAATTATGTAACTTGCCAAGAGTAACATCTATTAAATGCTCTGACTCCAGAGCCAAGAGTTAGCCAATATGCAGTATTGCTACTCAGCCTAAACTTGGTACATGGGATTGATAGTAACCTATGTTTCTGTTGTCTTCAAAGGTCAACCATTTTGTATGACCTAAAGACTTAACCTTAGACTTTGCCCGGGTTTTAAGGCAGGCAGCATACATACAACTTCTGTTGAGTTTAACCCTAGGTATGTAAGCAACTGAGGCCACCATACTGAATTTAATCTTGACTCCTTATTTGGCTGCTTTATCAACAGATAAGGGCTAAAAAATCTTACCTTGCTTTTGTATTAAGCAGTATCTGTTCTCAGTAGATTTGGTTTAGACTTATTTTAATTAACCAGACTAGTTGTTTTCAACCCTGGGTACACATTAGTTGTCTAGGACTTACCTCCAGAACTTCTAGTATGATTGTTCTGAGGGACTCCCAGGCATTGGTGTTTACAGAAGTTCCCCTCTGATTCTAACGTGCAGCTGTGGTTGAGAATCACTGCCCTTAGACTAGTGGTTCTCTGTATATTCCTTGGCCAGCAGCATCAGCTTCACTTGTTAGAAATTTAAGTTTTTGGGCTCACTCCAGATGTAATGAATCAGTCTTGGGGTGGCCCAGCAGTCTGTTTTAGGAAGTCCTCTGGGTGATTCTGCACATTCATGTTTGCAAACCACTCACTGATAACAGCTGATAAGGCTGGGCCAAAGAAAATTGACAGACACCTGCTACTAAAGAGCAATGTGGGAAAAGGGGGTTGATAGACAGTTTGAGTAAATAATAGTTTATTAAAGGCCAAAGGTGATATGTAATACCTGAGGAATCTGACTGTTCATTCTTATTTTACACATGTCCAGGCGGTTTGTGGCTTGTTTTTTCCCCCCACTGTTTTCACATAGACAAAATTATTAGAATTGTCTCTTTCTGAAAGAAATATTTCAGTCAAGCTAAATTATCTGTATGTAACTTTGAATGAGGGACTGTTTTCCACTATGCAGTCATTATCTGTACTAACTTTGCATAGAAAGCAACGTCCATAATGTGTATGGAAAATCAGTGTATTATAATGTGTTGATAAATTCTTGAGTGGGCGAAAATATTGTGTAATGGTTGAATATTTGTTCTGTGACTAATCCTGGTTTTCCTGTTAAATTAGGCTCTTAATTATACAGTTGGTCCTTCTAAGAACTTTCTGAATTTGACCTAGGGTTAAACTAGATCTTAAAATCTTCCCTGATGCCTTCTTGCTTTTAAGGTTCACAGTGTACCTTTGATTAGTCTTATAACCTTAAAAGACTTATAGTCTTAAATCCCATACAAGGTCAAACAAGTGAATTTGAGAATACTATTCTTGTTGGTGATTTTCTTTCTTTCTCTCTTTCTCTTTCTGTTTTTTTTTTTTTTAAGATTTTATTTATTAGACAAGAGAGTGAAAGAGCACCCAAGAACCCGAGCAGGGAGGGGCAGAGGGGGAGGGAGAAAGAAAGACTCTGAAGCACACTCTGCACTGAACACAGAGCCTTACTTGGGGCTCGATTCCACAACTGTGAGATCATGACCTGAGCCAAAACCCAAGAGTCTGATGCTTAACCAACTGAGCCACCCAGGCGCCCCAAATGATTTGCTTTCTCTACTGTTTTATTAAACTGAGTAGTTTAATGTAGAGATTTTGATTTCTAAATTTTAGCTGATTTCTGTAAAGAAAAAAGTAAGCTAGAAAACACCTATTAATTTGTTAAGGAAGTATATATGTAAAGAAGGAAAATGTTTATGGAGATTATTTTTTTTAAGATTTTATTTTTAGGGAATCTCTACACCCAACGTGGGGCTCGAACTCACAGTCCCAAGATCAAGAGTTGAATGTCCCATCGACTGAGCCAGCCAGGCACCCCCATATGTTAAGAATGAGTAATTACTGTCTGTAGCTAGGCAAAGTTGAAATCTTTAAACCTGAGTAAATGATTGCTAAGAGTTTTCATAGTCACATGAAAACTATGATCTTCCATGCTCTATAGTGTTCTTATTTAAAACAGAAATGTCAGTTTACCTCAGACACAAATGTTTTTGTTTTGACTTTTTAGTAAATTATTGCCAAGTATTCTTTTTAGGGGTGCCTCGGTGGCTCAGATGGTTAAGTCTGTGCCTTAGGCTCAGGTCATGATCTCTAGGTCCTGGAGTCGAGCCCCACATCGGGCTCCCAGCTAAGCGGGGAGTCTGTTTCTCCCTCTGTCTCTCTTTCTCTCTCTCTCTCAAATGAATAAATAGAAATCTTTTTTTTTAAGTATTATTAAAGTATAGTAGCTTAATTTAGTAATTGTACAGTGCCTGGAAGTGTTATTTTAGCAAGTACTTTGTTTTATGTAATCCTCATAAAAACTCAGTGAAGTAGGTACTTCTTTTATGTGTGAAGTGGAGATAACTGAGATTTAGAGAGGTTTTAACTTGCCTGATGTTGGGTAGCTAGGAAGTGGTAGACCCCAGTTCCCAAAAGCACATTCTTGCAACCATTCTGCCATACTATAATTTTGAGAGAAGCATGCTTATAAAATATAATAAAACATCTATATGTAGCATATAGGATTGTTTAGATAATTTGAAATTTTTTTTCTGTCTCTCCAGTTAACGATGTTTCTGCAGAATAGATACCTTGAACCAAAGGTTCGTTGCTTGTTCATAAATGCCTGTGTGCCTTTTTTCTCTGGGGAGAATCCAGAGCTCATTAATGTTATATGACTTCTTATATCAAATAGGTTAAACTGCTGCTTTTAACACAGTGTCAAGACTCTGCCATGGGATTGAGATCAAATGGAAATGTCATAGCATCACTTAGGACTTGGAGGATAACTTATGCTAGACTATAATTTAAAAGCTCATCTGGCAAGTATCTTAGTATAATGTTGTCATTGCTTTCAGCATTCTTTTAAGATTTTTCAAGATATTTTCAGCCTGTGTTGCATGTCTTTGAGTAGCCTTAATTATTGCATATAGAAGTCATTGAGCCAGTTCTGAATAAAACAAGTGGTATTTTTAGATAAAAGAAAGTAGTTTTTTCTATAAAGTAACAAAACTAGTTTTCTTGACTGTATTGATATAGTGATCTGTTTCTGAAAGAGTCCCAAAAATAGCTTTTTTTAAATTTTATTTATTTGTCAGCAAGCAAAAGCAGGGGGAAGAGAGAGCACAAGCAGGGGGAGTGTCAGGCAAAGGAAGAAGCAGGCTCCCCGCTGAGCAAGGAACCCAATGCCGGACTCAACCCACGACCCAGGGATCATGACCTGAGCTGAAGGCAGATGCTTAAGCGACTTAGCCACCCAGGTGTCCCGAAGAGTCCCAAAAATATTTTAAGCAGTGTCAAAATGTAATGATTTCTGGGTTTTGATGGAAGAGAAAGAGTAGGAGATTTTTCTTTAATCAAGTCAGTGTTCTGTTGATTTTTGAATATAGACAGCAAGAATGAGAGGTTTAGTTTCAGAACCCACGTGCAGCAACCAGTCTGACCCGTTGTTACTTGATTGTTACTATTACATTGTTCATCGTTACTGTTTACCAAAGACTTCAGATACTTCCTCCAACTTTCTCTGACATGCCGCATTCTGAATAGATCATAATCAAAAGGAGGGCGGAAGAAGTTAGGTCTGTGACTTTGTCATTGCTCTTCTATTTTGTTATAAGATCACTTCGTGTCTAGAAGAATGACTTCACAGATTGATTTCACCTTTTCAAATTTCTACACCATCCCTTTACATTAGTGTTTCTCAAAATGTTGGTCAGTGGTACTGCAGATTCATGGGGGAAAGGTGTTTAAAATGTAGATTCCAGAGGGACACCAAACCTCACTCCCACTCCAGTGTAGGGTGGGCCTGGCGTAGGGCCCAAGAATCTGCTTTTCAATAGGTACCCCAGAGATCTGTTAAGTGTTCGGAGTGGTAGTTCTTTTATAGTTCAGGCATTAGAATCAGAATTTGGTTTGAATTCCAGGTCTTTGGTTTATTGGTAAGTTTTTTTGTTTTGTTTGAACTCTTGCAGCTTTAATTTTCTCATCTGTAAATATCTACTTGACCAATTTTTTCCCTAATAACCTTGAAAAAAACACAGTAGTAATAGAACCAAACTTTCTGCATTTCGTTGATTAATAAAGCCAGGTTGGTAAGTACTCTTAAATATAGAGTTTTATCTTTGGCATAGGTATTTTTTAACATAATTATGTTGTTTACATTATTAAAACAGTTATCTACCATTGTTAATGTGTTATACAAAATGAGATTTATTTCCATTTAATATGTAAAGCCCTACTACAAGCAGTTATAAATTCTTAATTGTCTGAATATGCTTTACATTTAAGGCGTGAAACTTAGTAATGTTATCTATTAGAATAAATGCTTTTTGCACGTGGTATGACATTAAAGATTTGCTAAACTGGAACATGCCTCCAGGTGAATGGTGTTCTTATTTAAGCATATTAGCTCCAGGAAGCCATGTTTTGAAGGAAGGTTTCAGTGATACTTCTTTGCTTAATACATTTTGAGTCTAAAATTAGTGTTAGCCTACAAGCCACCTTAGTTTACTATTTATAATAAATATTTTTGAGGAACAATGCTTAATTTCCCTGAAATTTAACTCCTCAGGCTTTACTCGAGGATTGTTTTGTCAATTGAAAACAGACTTGGCTTTTGCTAAGATGTCACAGTTAAGAATAATCGAAAGCATGTACTCCGAAAGATAGCTCTAAAAGATATCCAGATATTTGGACCAATGAAAATGTTACCGAAAAAACTTAAGCTTAGGGATTTTTAAAAATTTTAATTCCAATATAGTTAACATACAATGTTTTTAGTTTCAAGTGTACAATATAGTGATTCAACAATAATAAGCTTAGGGATTTTTAAGGGTTATCTGATTGGTCCAAACTCTAAAGGATGCAAAGTAGCTAATTAGAATAACATCGGAATAACCTTGACTTTAGGTTCTAAAAATGGGAAGTCGTGTAGTACAAGGGAAAGAAGGACCCTAGTTTCATACTTCCATAGGTGATAGGATTGGCCCTCAGTACCATGTAGGTGAAGTTGGTCTTGATAGATTCCTGCCTCTCTGTATTTCAGTCTTTGAGAATATCTTGAGTCCTGTTTCAGAAGTTGCTCAAGGTTCCAACACTTTACAAAATATTTCAAATAGTTTCCTACATAGTTTTGCTTAGTGCAAATGCTGAAAGAAGTTGGTTGTTTGGACCAGTTTGCAGAGGTTGTCTTCAACCATACATTGGACCTCATGGGATGGGGAGAATGCTGTGTTGGAGACTGCCTATACTTAAATTGAGTACTGGCATAATTAACAGTTGAACTGATTACAGGTTTTTTGTTTTTAAGAACATCAAAAACAATCTTTAAAAAGCTCTTATTAGCTCTTCATTGAATTCTATGGTCCTACTTCACTGTCTAGTTCAAGGATGAAGAGGAGATATAGCAAAATCAAGAGGATCTTTTCGAAATACAGATGTCATAGTTTTTTGTAGTTAAGAGCCTTAGTTATTTAAAAGCAGATTTTTCCATTTAATGAGTTACATGCTTCCAAACATCTGTAGTCCTGGTATATCCCAAACACATCAAAGTTTGAAAATGGTACCTGCGCAATGAAAACTTGCTTTTTTACAGTCTAGGTACTGTGATAAAAATATGCAGCCCTAGTTTCTAGAGTACGTAGGGCTCTGAGAGTACAGGTAGACGAGATAACTTCTGTATTCCTGAAGGAGACTAGCAGGGTACCAAGCATAAAGAAGTAGGAAATAACAGGGTTACCTGAGGGTAGATTAGCGTGGCTGGAGTGTAGGAGGTACATGGTAAGTAGTAAGAAGTGAAACTAAAAGTGAATAAAGACTTTCATTTAAACATGGAAGATTAAGATGCCTGTTCGTCTCCAGTCTTTCTTAAACCTTCCTAGAAAACAGTAGAAGAATCAATGCATAAACCCCTAAGGATAAAAAAATGGGATAGGAGTAAAAGACACAAAAGAAAGCAACAAACTTTTGGAAGGTAAGAAGCTAATGGGTAAATGATTCCTAACTTAGCAGGCCAGAGAAAACTGGAACCTGGGAGCATTGAAGAACCTTTGAAAGGCTCAGGCCTTGGATTTACCAGGTACCTCGGAGGTAGGCATATGAAATAAAACTGAGAACAAAAGGATTGGTTAATTTATATGAAAGATCATTTTAACCACTCCCACCCTATTCAGGGTTTAAACCAAGAAAGAGGGACACTGTGGTATTCAGGAAAACAGGAAATAATGAAAGGAGATCCCAGCATGAAGCTGTGGAACAGGTCTAGGCCTACAGAGTAAACTGTCTAGATTAGACTAGGATGAGGTCTCTAAAAGATGTTTTGAAGCTAAAAGGATTGCTTGAGTGCCTGAAATGTCTGGGTGTACAGAAGTTTACATGGCAGAATGAAGATAAAATAATGATGCAGAACAGTTCAGCATTCAATGAAAACCAAAACTGTGGAAGAAAGGACAGGTATTAAAGCGTACTTCTTTACTTACCTGTGATTTCTACTTAACATGTCTACAAAAATTATTTTAAAAAAAATACTTCGTATAATGTGTTTAGGAGCAAGAAAAGGTTTATCAGTCCTTGCAGGAATATGGGTTTAGATCCAGATACTTGGAGTTTGAATCCTGTCTCTGCTCCTTGTTTCTGTCCAAAAAACAAAAACAAAAAACCCTTCTGTGCCTCATCTGTAAAACGGGGGGGGGGGGGGGTAGAATAGCACTTCTAAGAGTTGTAAATATGTGAACACTTTAAACAGAGCCATGTTTTACCAATTATAAGGAAGAGGAGAATGAAGACAAATGAACTGTACAAAAAGTAAAAACCAAAGTATGAGCATGTCATTTAAAAATATGGTTGTAAATAAAAAGATGAGAATTGAAAATGGTTACATCTGGGGAATACAAGCCAGGAATATGGTGGGCTGGGGCAGGAGACCGCGTGTCCTCATTGTAAGGCTTGAGTGTTAACTTTTTGAATTTTGTACATATATGGGAAAACTGAAAAAGGATGAGCCTTTTGTTTGGATTTTAACTTGAACCATAAAGCACTGTATTATTTATTATAGAAATCTTCAAATTTATTTGGAGGTTGAGAGAACAGTATAATGAACCCATCTCCTAGCTTCAACCGTTATGAACTCCTGGCCAATCCTGTTTAATCTAAACCAGGATCCCTAAGCACCACTGGATTATTTTGAAACAAGTCCCAAACCTTATCTCATTTCAACCAGTAAGTGGCCTTAGTAGCTATGGTGGATGCACTGCTCCTCCCTTCAAGAAAAAAAAAAAAAATGACCAGCTGCAAGGAATGAATGGAATTAGCTGAAAACTTTTAGCAACAGCACTTTGGAGACCTGCCACAGTGTTTGAGCAAAGACCACATTCTCCCAGTATCATCCAGCCAGCGAGCAAGCATAGCCTGGCAATTTCTGCCCACTGTGGAACCCTATGGTCAGTTTCTGTACCATAGCTCACCATTGGACTGGTCAAGACTTTGTCAGAGTTGTACTGCATTCTGATGCTTTTCTTGCTCAGCCATCCTTTCTTCTTTCAGAGTGACAGACCTACATGGTCTAAGGGGTTTTGCTTATAGGTTCACTTTCATCTTAACATCTCAGAGCATTCAACTGGCTATCTGCTGAAAGGATTCTTTTTAAAGTGTGTAAGAAAAGAACATACTAGATCTCAGACTGATTTTCTTTAAAAGGTGTTTGTGCATTGGACCTTAGGCTGGTGTTTGAGAATTTAGCATTCAGGAGGATTTTCATCATTCCCTGACTTCAAAAAACAAAAAACTCACTGTGCCTAACCTGCAAACAGTATGGTTTATGCTGAACACCTACTTCTAGGAGTGCTTATGTGATCAGCCCCTAATAAAAAAATCCTGTATTCTTTAATATCCGTGGTAGATAATATTGCACATCTGTTGTCATAATTTGCTGCTGGAGGATATAAGCACATTTTGTGTGACTCTATTGGGAGAGGATTCTGGGCTTGTACTTGGTTTCCTTTGGTTTTACCCTATGTGCCTTTTTCCTTTGCTTTGTATCCTTTCATTGTAGTAAATCATAGCTGTGGAAACAACCATATGCTGCCCTGTGATAGAGTCCTGTGAGTTTCCCTAGTAAATCACTGAACCTGGAGATGGTTTTGGAGACCCTAACAAACCAACAAATCCCACATGAAATTTGTAATGATTCATAAATGTGAAATAACCAGTCAGTAGTCTTGTCTTTTCAAAAACTATATTTAGGTTGTCCAAATAAGGATCAAAACCAAGATTTACCCATTACATTTAATTGATGGGTGAAATCTGTAAGTTCAGACTTAACCTATTTTTTCCTCCTTGCTCATTTATTTGTGCAAGTGACAGTTTATTCAGTTTTCCCAGAATCTGGGCTTTACTGATTACATCCCTATAGTGGTATTTAACTTTTCTCTGTTAATGTTAGCTTCCTGAAAGCTTATACTTCTGTCTAGAGGTTTGATTGGATTCTCATTCTTTATCTGATAAGACTCCTTGAGAGATGGTGTTTACTTACCTATTGTATAATATGGGGAGGCACATAATACCTGCTTCTTTCCTCTGTTGGGTTAGGGGATCTTAAGGTTCTTTGTTGTCATCCTGATCCATTTATTGTGAAATTTGCTATTAGATTTTAATGGTTTAGCAGCCATTAATCTTTACCTAGATGTACTATTTTGTTGTGTTGCAAAAAGGATACCTATCTTTCCCTCATTTATTAGCTGTAATTCTTTCATAAGGAACTTTAACAGTTTTATATATAAAAAGATAAATTATTCCTGAACTTTTTGAGTGTTAAGTTCTTTAGCATCCTCCAAAGTTTGACCAGTAAGATGTTTAAAGTATCATTATGAACTAATAGATTTTAACACATGTTTTAAAAGTTCTTGGTGCCCAAATTGTCCCATCTCTGGCCTGTGAAGGCTCCTTCAAGTTGAACTTGACATATGCAAAGAAGTGAGGGCTTCTTTGCATTCAAGTATAGTAGGATGTCCCAAGGCCTTCTACTTCCTGCACAGACCTGAATTCAGCCATTTCTTCAAGGAGCCCTAGTTCTTTCTAGAGATGGTATATAGAGCACGTAGTCTGGGCTGCTCATCGATACTTGTTTAATCATGTTTCTAGGTCTTATCATTGGACACAGCCAGGAAATACTTAAATATGCCATATTGGAAATATTGGTATTTCCAATTAAAGGGTTACAATTTAATCTCTTTAATCTTCCATTTCTTATTTTTTCTCTTATCTCGAAAATCATGTTTCCTAATAATAACCCCAGTGACTTGCTTTATCCTACTCATTGTAGTTTCAGGCTAGGCAGTAATAATATTGCAAACAATATGATTACTGAAAAGGTGGTGGTGTTTTTTACTTTATGTCCTTAGGAAATAACCCTATTTAGGATGTATTATTAATCTAGTGTTTTTAAGTCCCTTGTAATGGTTCCTCCCTATGTAGTTAAGCCACCATGCTTTTGTTTTTTTAGGGATTTCTTATATTTTTCAAATCCTGCTTTATAATTGTGAAAAACATTACATGGTTCTATAGGTAAATCTCCAAAACAAGATACATGAGGAGAAACAGAATGTCCGTCATGGTTTCTTACCTCTTCTATTTCTTATCTCTTTTTATAGTCACTATATTTATTAGTTTTGGTGTATCCTTCTGTTTTAAAATATAAGCGTATATAATTATATATTCACATCTATTTGTGTATGTATATATATGCATGTGTGTATGTATAAATATAATTTGTATTTCCACACACACTTATTAGGAAGTAAGTAGCACACTATGAACACTTTGCATCTTGCATTGTTTTGTTACCATAGCTCTCCGTATAACTCCATCGTATATAGTCTATTCCTTTTTCACAGGAGCATAATATTGCATTATGTAATTGTACCATATGCTATTTCAAGTGGTTTTCTCCTGTAGGTGTTTGATTGTTTGTAGTCCTGCTGTTACAGATACTATAGCTATACATAGCTTTGTGTATGTCCTTTCATGGGGATTTTTATTTAATGTTTGGGATGGATTCCTAGAAATGGAATTCCTGCGTCAAAAGGTAAACAGGTAATTTTGTTGGCTATTGCTAAATTCCCCTCTACAAGGGGATAGTACTACTTTGTATTCCCATCAACAATGTATGAGAATACTTGTTTTCCCGCAACTTATGAACAGACCATTAACAAACTTCACAAAATATTTTAAGTAGATCTGTGTCTTAGACTTCAGCAAAAGTGTGATGTGGGTTTAAGATTTGATCCTAGGGGCGCCTGGGTAGCGCAGTCGTTAAAGCTTCTGCCTTCGGCTCAGGGCGTGATCCCGGCGTTCCGGGATCGAGTCCCACATCGGGCTCCTCCGCTGGGAGCCTGCTTCTTCCTCTCTCGCTCGCCTGCTGTGTTCCCTCTCTCGCTGGCTGTCTCTCTGTCACATAAATAAATAAAATCTTTAAAAAAAAAAAAAAAAAAAAGATTTGATCCTAAAGACAGGGAGCTATGTTAGGCCTTGATGGTAGGCTTAGAGAAATGCAGGTCTTTGTTAAGGGGGTATAGTTATATTAAAGAAATGTTAAAGGTACAGCATAAGGAGGACTTATTAACTGGATGAAGGCATTATTAGAGGAATTGGGGATAATTCCTAACTTTCTGGGAGTATAAATAGTTTCCTCTAGAGAATACTGAACATAGATTATGGGATGGAGAATTCCATCTTGGATGCCTTGAATTTGAGGTGCTTCTAAGGTATCTTTTAGAAATGTAGTTGGATATATGAATCTGAAGAAAAAAAATGGGGGTTATGGTGGAGCTTATGTGTCCCTATCCTATGTGTCTTAGGATGCCTGTAGATGAAGATGCCCAGGAAAAGAGTACTCTTTGAGCACTTGGCATGTTCTTGACTTTGATAAGAGAAGTTTTATGTGCCCCTTCCATGTTTGTTTTTATACAGAGCATTGACTTAATATCTCTTTGGCTAGAATTAGAAAAAGTATACTTTATTTTCATGAGTTAGCTTTTATAGACTAGTGCATACATGTAGAGTATATGTATATATAATTCTGTTATGAAATTGTACAAATTTCCAGGGCAAATATAGCTTAAATTCCCTTGCTCTGATATATGGGATGATTTATTTTGCCTTATCTCTGGTAAACATGATTTTATATACAGTTTTGAAACTTGGGTCATGATTTCTACTTGAGATATTTCCTTTCTTAGTATCTACTTAGGCAAACTTTGACAAATTAAGGCAAATGGAGAATTTTTTTGCCGTCGAAATATACTTTCTTACTGTATTAAACATACAGAAATACATAATATGGGGGCGCCTGGGTGGCACAGCAGTTAAGCGTTTGCCTTCAGCTCAGGGCGTGATCCCGGCGTTCTAGGATCGAGTCCCACATCGGGCTCCTCCGTTATGAGCCTGCTTCTTCCTCTCCCACTCCCCCTGCTTGTGTTCCCTCTCTCGCTGGCTGTCTCTATCTCTGTCAAATAAATAAATAAAATCTTAAAAAAAAAAAAAAGAAATACATAGTATGAAAATTATATTTTGGCATCATGACATTATAGCTGAGAAAAGAATCTTACTTAATAGTTTTCTGTCTTATGTGGTCTTAAGAATATTAAAGCAGGAAACAAGTTCACAAACTTCAAAAGTAGAGAAATCCAAAAAAAAAAAAATCTAGTTTAACTTCATTTCACAGATTAGGAGAAATATTGGTTATTTTTGTGACCAAACCAGTGTGAAACAATATGAGTGTATAAACACCAAGTGTTGGGCCAGAGACCTCTAAATTTAGGTTTGACCATTAAAAAATGGGATTGAAATGGGAGAAGAGCAGAACCATAGACATGATTTTGTACTTGTCAGTTTCTTTAGAATTATTTCTGTGGGATAATGACAATATTAACTGTTTACTTAACCCATTGTGTACTGTCTTAAGCACTTTACAAGTCTTCACATTTTAGTTCTGGAAACAGCCACATGTGATATTGTTAGTTAACAGTAAGGTACATTTTACTACATTTTACATATGACAGGTTTAGTAAGGAGACAGAGTTTTCCAAAGGATATCCAGTAGTAAGAAGCTGAAATGGGGGGGGGGTGCCTGGGTGGCACAGCGGTTAAGCGTCTGCCTTCAGCTCAGGGCGTGATCCCGGCGTTCTGGGATCGAGCCCCACATCAGGCTCCTCGGCTATGAGCCTGCTTCTTCCTCTCCCACTCCCCCTGCTTGTGTTCCCTCTCTCGCTGGCTGTCTCTATCTATGTCGAATAAATAAATAAAATCTTTAAAAAAAAAAAAAAGCTGAAATGGGAATTTAAACCCAGCCAGTGAAGACACGAGGATGATAAAGGACTCAAAACCTTTTTATATAAGTTGAAGGAAATCCACTTAAAATATTTTTACTTAAAAGGGAATATTGAGGGTGGCAGGAACATTTAGACTGTCCAGTATTAGGTCTTTTGTGAACAATGTATAAATTTCTTCGTGGGACTTAGGCATAAAATGAGTTCCAAAGCTTATGTTTGATCCACTATCAAGTATTTTCTCTTCCCTGTGTCTGAACTGTATGAAGATAGAATGGCTTTTCTGAGGGTTAAAACTGTCCCCTTATCACTTACTGTCCAAGCAGAGGTTACATGCTTATTTGGAAGGCTTGTGGTAGAAGGGAGTTATGGCATAAGAAGGGAAAAATGGACCAGATCCATACTGAGACCCTTTGCTAATCCTGAGATTTTTCTTTTTCAATTAACTAAAATATGAAGAGACTTTGTTAAATTGGATGATTTAACTAAAGGTGATAAAACTAAAGATCCCACCTGGGATTTATACCCATTTACTTTGAATGAGTTATGTATACTGTGAGCGTCCTAGGCTTGCACAGTTCTTGGTTTCTTGAGAAGAACCAAGGCTTTCCTGCTAGAGCTGCTTCCAACTTTGGACCCACTTACATTTTGAGCAGGCCACTCGGTTAAGGGTTAATGGTCTTTTCTTTTTGTTTCTACCTTGTTAATACTGTCACACTAGGGTATGATATTTATTCTTATAGCACACTAGGTTTGTCAAACTGGAACATGCTTTTCAATTGCAGGTTTTGTGAAAATTGATTGCTGAGCCTCATTCCCAGATTATCTGACTCATTAGATCTGAAGTGGAGACAGAGAATTTGCATTTGTAACATGTTCCCAGATGATGTTGATTTTGCTGGTCTGGGGCTCATACTTTGAGAAACACCATTTTGGTAGTTTGGCCTACCTCAACAGATTGAGCTTTACAAGAATAGGAACCAGACTTCACTCATTTCTTTGTCCCCCTACCACCAAGAAATACATAAAGGTAACAGGTCTTAATTTTGTAGCAACTGTTAACTGTTTCATTGCTCTCTTTGGCTTGTTGATACCAGAAGTTAGGCCTAAAATTTAGGAAACTTCTAAAGCTTTAGGTTTGGGTCAGGTTTCGTTTTAAGTTAAGCTTACCTTTAGAAACACAAAATCAAGATTCTGCTAGAATTATTTCACATGGGTCCACTTTTTTTTTTCTTTTTGCCATTACTAGGCTGCATGGCTACCTGTAAGGAAAAATGGAGGTTATGAAATATACTGATTTGTACTAAGTTCATCTTCTTATGTGTAAAGCAAGCAGCAGATCTCAATGAACTGATTTCTGAGCTCAAGAACAGGTCAACATCTAGTTCTCTTAAAGTAATTTTTAAGCTAAGGCTAGAATGTGCAGCAAGAAGAGCTCGTATTTTTTACCTACTCCTAGCTCTTAAGCTAGCAAAGAATGTCTTATGAAATTGTTAGCAAGGACTGTTTATCCTGGCAGTTACAATCATGAAAAAATACCGTTTAAGTGAAATTAAGAATGTTTAGGTTTTTATGTATTTGCATATACTTTTAGTCTTTGGTAGTAATCATAAGCAGCATTCTGTGATTCTTCTCTTTTTCTCTCCTCAGATATCCAGAAAGTGGTACGGTAGAAATAAATGTCAAGGATCTTCGACCACGAGCTAGAACCAATTTGAAATGGAATGAACTAAATGTCGGTGATGTGGTAATGGTTAATTACTCTGTAGAAAATCCTAGTAATAGAGGATTTTGGTTTGATGCAGAAATTACCACATTGAAGACAATCTCAAGGACTAAAAAAGAACTTCGTGTGAATATTATCTTAGGGTAAGATTACTTACACTGATGTCCTTTAGCTACTGAAGTAATCAAGGAATGTAATATTTAGGCATTATGCACATTGTCCTTAGGTAAAAAAAAAAATGGAATCTATGAAAGTTAGGAATTAATGTACTAAAGGGGAACTTTTTAAAATACGTTCTTGAGATTTTTGTATTAAGGATGGCCCTTAAATGTCCATCACTGCTTTAATGCTGGATATGTTATTTAGAAGCATCTTGTAAGTACCTGAATATTTTATTCGAGAAATCCTTGCTTACTTCATAGGTTTCTTATAGGTAATATACAATAGTATTTCAATAGCTGTGGTTACTATGAGGATCTATGTTGATATAATAGCAGTGAATATCAACCTAATCAGCTGTCTACTATACTTGTAAGACTAGCTGAAATTATCCTTTATACTAATTTTCTTCCGTTTACAGAATTTAAGAAGCTGAGTAAAGAGAATTCAAAATGTAAAATATCACTCAAAATGCCAAATTTCTCCACTATTTCCATCATTAATTCTTTTATTGGGGCGCCTGGGTGGCTTAAGTTGGTTGAATGTCTGCTTTTGGCTCAGGTCATGATCCCAGGGTCCTGGGATTGAGTTCCCGCATCGGGCTCCTTACTCAGGAGGGAGCCTGCTTCTCCCGTTGCCTGCCGTTCCCCCTCCTTGTGCTCCATAACTCTGTCTATGACAAACAAATAAGTAAAATTAAAAATATATATATTTTGGTGTTTCACTCAAGTAATAAAGTACCATGCATTGTTTCACAACTACTTTTTTACACATAGGAAAATATTATCACCATCTTTCTGTGTCCAATTCTTTTTTTTCCTTTTTAATTTTTTATTATGTTAGTCACCATACAGTACATCCTTAGTTTTTGATGTAGCGTTCCATGATTCATTGTTTGTGTATAACACCCAGTGCTCCATGCAATATGTGCCCTCCTTAATACCCATCACCAGCCTATCCCAGTCCCCCATCCCCCTCCCTTCTGAAGCCCTCTTTGTTTCCCAGAGTCCATAGTCTCTCGTGGTTCATTCCCCCTTCTGTTTACCCGCCCTTCATGCTTCCCTCCCTTCTCCTACCGATCTCCCTGCTATTCCTTATGTTCCATAAATGAATGAAACCATATGATTATTATCTTTCTCTGCTTGACTTATTTCACTTTGCACAATCTCCTCCACTCCCATCCATGTTGCTGTAAATGTTGGGTAATTGTTCCTTCTAATGGCTGAGTAATATTCCAATGTATATATGGACCACATCTTCTTAATCCATTCGTCTGTTGAAGGGCATCTCAGCTCCTTCCACAATTTAGCTATTGTGGACAATGCTGCTATGAACATTGGGGTGCATATGGCCCTTGCGGTCACTACGTCTGTATCTTTGAGGTGAATACCCAGTAGTGCAATTGCTGGGTCATAGGGTAGCTCAATTTTTAACTTTTTGAGGGATTTCCACAGTGTTTTCCAAAGTGGCTGTACCAACTTGCATTCCCACCAACCGTGTAAGAGGGTTCCCCTTTCTCCACACCCTCTCCAACATTTGTTGTTTCTTGCCTTGTCCATTTTTGCCATTCTAACTGGCATAAGGTGGTATCTCAAGATGGTTTTGATTTGAATTTTCCTGATGGCTAATGATTTTGAACATTTTTTCATGTGTCTGTTAGCCATTTGTATGTCTTCATTGGAAAAGTGTCTGTTCATATCTTCTGCCCATTTCTTGATTTAATTGTTTCTTACGTATTGAGTTTGAGAAGTTCTTTGTAGATCTTGGATACCAGTCTTTTATCTGCAGTATCATTTGCAAATATCTTCTCCCATTCCGTGGGCTGCCTCTTAGTTTTTTTGACTGTTTCCTTGCCTGTGCAGAAGCTTTTTATCTTGATGAAGTCCCGCAAGTTCATTTTTTCTTGTGTCTCTTGCCTTTGGAGTTGTGTCATGAAAAAAGTTGCTGTGGCCGATGTCGTAGAGGTTGCTGCCTATGTTCTCCTCTAGGATTTTGATGGATTCCTGTCTCACATCGAGATCTTTCATCCATTTGGAGTTTATCTTTGTGTATGGTATGAGAGAGTGGTCAAGTTTCATTCTTTTGTATATAGATGTCCAATTTTCCCAGCACCATTTATTGAAGAGACTGTCTTTTTTCCACTGGATGTTTTTACTGTTTTGTCAAAGATTAGTAACCCATAGAGCCGAGGGTCCATTTCTGGAGTCTCTATTCTGTTCCCTTGGTCTATGTGTCTGTTTTTGTGCCAGTACCATACTGCCTTTGTGATCACAGCTTTGCAGTACAGCTTGAAATCCGGCAACATGATGCCCCCAGCTTTGTTTTTCTTTTTACATTTCCTTGGGCGATTCGGGGCCTTTTCTGGTTTCACACAAATTTAAGGGCTGTTTGTTCCAGTTCTTTGAAAAATGTCATTGGTATTTTGATCGGGGTGGCATTGAAAGTGTAGATTGCTCTGGGTAGCATAGACATTTCAACTATGTTTATTCTTCCCATCCATGAGCATGGAATGTTTTTCCATCTTTTGTGTCTTCTTCAGTGTCTTTCAAGAGTGATTTGTAGTTTCTAGAATATAGATCCTTTACGTCTCTGGTTAAGTTAATTCTGAGATATCATATGATTTTTGGTGTTATTGTAAATGGAATCCATTCCCTAATTTTCTTCAGTCTCATTGTTCGTGTATAGAAATGCAACTGATTTCTGAGCATTGATTTTGTATCCCACCACATTACTGAATTGCTCTATAACTTCTAATAGTTTGGGAGTGGATTCCTTTGGGTTTTCCATATAGAGTATCATGTCATCTGCGAAGAGAGAGAGTTTGACTTCTTCGCCGATTTGAATACCTTTTATCCCTTTTTGTTGTCTGATTGCTGTTGCAAGGACTTCTAGTACTATGTTGCATAATAATGGCGGGAGTGGGCATCCTTGTCGTGTTCCTGATCTTAAGGGAAAGGCTTCCAGCTTTTCCCCATTGAGAATGATATTTGCTGTAGGCTTTTCATAGATGGTTTTGATGAAATTGAGGAATGTACCCTCTATCCCTACACTCTGAAGTGTTTTAATGAGGAAAGGATGCTGTATTTTGTCAAATGCTTTTCTGCATCAGTTGAGAGAGTCATATGGTTCTTGACTCTTTTCTTGTTGATATGATCTATCACAGTGATCGATTTGAGAATGTTGAACCACCCTTGCATCCCAGGGATGAATCCCACTTGGTCGTGATGGATATTCCTTTTAATGTACTGTTGGATCCTATTAGCTAGGATCCTGTTGAGAATTTTGGCATCCATATTCATCAGGGATATCGGTCTGTAATTCTCCTTTTTGATGGGGTCTTTGTGTGGTTTGGAGATCAAGGTAATACTGGCCTCATAGAATGAGTTTGGTAGTTTTCCTTCTGCTTCTATTTTTTGAAATAGCTTCAGGAGAATAGGTATTATTTCTTCTTTGAATGTTTGGTAGAATTCCCCAGGGAATCCGTCAGGCCCTGGACTCTTATTTTTGGGAGGTTTTTGATCATTGCTTCAATCTCTTCAAAATTAATCGGTCTGTTTAAATAATCAATTTATTCCTGTTTCACTGTTGGTAGTTTATAGGTTTCCGGAAGGCATCCATTTCTTCCAGGTTGTTTAATTTATTGCCATATAGTTGTTGATAAAAGTTTCTAATGATCCTTCCTATTTCATTGGTGTTGGTCATGATCTCTCCCCTTTTATTCATAATTTTATTAATTTGGGTCCTTTCTCTATTCTTTTACATGAGTCTGGCCAGTGGTTTATCAATCTTATTTATTCTTTCAAAGAATCAGCTTTTAGTTTTGTTGATCTGCTCTACTGTGCTCCTGGTTTCTAATTCATTGATATCTAATCTTGATCACCTGCCTTCTCGTGCGTGGGTTAGGCCTGTTCTTCTGTTCCAGCTCCAGCTTCTTGAGGTGAGAATATAAAAACTGCAGTTTAGATTGTTCTGTTTTTTTGAGTGAGGCTTGGATGGCTATGTATTTTCCCCTTAGGACTGCCTTTGCAGTGTCCCATAGGTTTTGGACCGATGTGTTTTTGTTCTCATTGGTCTCCATAAATTGTTTAAATTGATTTTTAATCTCCTGGTTTCCCAATCATTCTTAAGTAGGATATTTCTTAGTTTCCAAGTGTTTGAGTTTCTTCCAAATTTTTCCTTGTGATTGAGTTCCAGTTTCAAAGCATTGTGGTCTGAGAATATGCAGGGAATAATCTCAGTCTTTTGGTATCAGTTGAGACCTGTTTGTGACCCAGCATATGGTCTATTCTGCAGAAAGTTCCATATGCGTTCGAAAAGCGTGAGGATTCTGTTGTTCTGGGGTGTAGTGTTCTGTATGTATCTATGAGGTCCATCTGGTCCGGTATGTCATTCGAAGCTCTTGTTTCTTTGTTGATTTTCTGCTTAGGTGATCTGTCTATTGCTGAGAGCGGAGTGTTGAGGTCCCCTACTATTAATGTATTATTATCTATATGTCTCTTTATTCTGGTTAAGAGTTGGCTTGTGTGTCTAGCTGCTCCCCTGTTGGGGGCATAGATATTTATAATTGTTAGATCCTCTTGTTGGATACACCCTTTAAGAATAATATAGTTTCCTTCTGTATCTCTAACTACAGTCTTTAGTTTAACATTTAATCCGTCTGATATGAGAATTGCTACCCCAGCTTTCTTTTGAGGTCCGTTGGCATGAAAGATGGTTTTCCATCCCTTCACTTTCAGTCTGGATCTTTTCTTTTCTTTTCTCTTTTCTCTTTTTTCTCTTTTCTCTTCTCTTCTCTTTTCTTCTCTTCTCTTTTCTTTTCTTTTCTTTTCTTTTCTTTTCTTTCTTTCTTTCAAGATTTTATTTATTTATTTGGCAGAGACAGCCAGGGAGAGAGGGAACACAAGCAGGGGGAGTAGGAGAGGAAGAAGCAGTCTCCCAGTAGAGGAGCCTGATGTGGGGCTCGGTCCCAGAACACTGGGATCACGCCCTGAGCCGAAGGCAGATGCTTAATGACTGAGCCACCCAGGCGCCCCACAGATGTATCTTTAAATTCAAAATGAGTCTCTTGGAGACAGCATATGGATTTGTTGTGTCTTTTTATCCAATCTGCAACCCTGTGGCATTTATGGGAGCATTTAGGCCATTCACATTGAGAGTGATTATTGAGAGATATGATTTTAATGATGTTGTGCTGCCTGTGAAGTCTTTGTTTTCTATACATTGTAAATTTCTGTCTATATCACTCTTGGGGTCTTTTTACTTTTATAGAACCCCCCTTAATATTTCTTCTAGGTCCGGCTTGGCGGTCACATATTCTTTCAGTTTCTGACGGTTTTGGAAGGTCCTTGTCTCTCCATCCATTCTGAATGACAGCCTTGCTGAGTAAAGGATCCTTGACTGCTTGTTCCTCTCACTTAGTGCTCTGAATATGTCTTTCCAGCTTTTTCTGGCCTGCCAGGTCTCTGTAGACAGGTCTGATGTTATTCTGATGGCCCTCCTTCTGTAGGTGAGGATTCTCTTCCCACTGGCTGCTGTCAAGATTGTATCCGTGCATCTAAGATTTGTGAATTGTGCTATTATGTGACGTGGTGTAGATCTGTTCTCATTGATCTTGGGAGGGGTGCTCTCTGCCTCTTGGACATGAATGCTTGTTTCCTTTGCCAGATTAGGGAAGTTCTCAGCTACAATTTGTTCAGATATCTCTTCTAGACCTTTCTCTTTCTCCACTCCCTCAGGGATGCTGGTGATTCTGACATTGGAATGGTTCATTGAGTCAGTAATCTCCCGTAACGTACATTCTTGAGATTGGATTTTTTTAAGCCAAATTCCCATTTTTTCCCTTTTTTTCTATCATCCCATCTTCCAGTTCACTAATTCCTTCTTCTGTCTCATTACCCTGGCCATCAGAGCATCCAGTTTAGACTGCATTTGATTCATAGCATTTTTAATTTCTCCCAGATTCGCTCTCATTTCCGCCCTTATAGATTCTATATTCTTGTTAATATTTTCATTACTATCTTTTTCCCGCCTATACATCATCTTGACCATTGTTACTCTGAACTCCATTTCTGACAATTGGGTTATGTCCATATCTATCAGTTCTGTGGCAGAGGCCACAGTCTCTGTCTCCTTTCTTTGTGGGGATTCCTCCTCATGGTCATTCTGATGAGGAGAGGTCACGGGGATGCACAGAGCCCAGATTATTGACCAGGACCCAGGCAGTGTACACTTGTTTTATAGGGACCTTAGGGATGTGGGCTTCTTGTTTTTTCAGCCTGCCTTCTGGGTGGAGGGGCCAGCCACGCTGATACTCAGGCAACCCTGTTTCGGGTAGAGTCTCCGTGTCCCCTGGGAGGGGGGATGGGGATGGGCACACTGTGAGCTGATATTTCCGGGCTTTTGTTCTCTGGCGGCTTTCCCTGGCGGTTTTCTGTGACTCTTCTGAGAGTCAGAGCAGCCGTGGCCGTGTCCTAGTCTCTGTTTCAGAACAGAGAGATCGCAGTCTGCTCTCCACTGATCCCTCCTGGCCACTTTAACTCTGTTTCCGTCGGTGCTGCTAAAAACCCCTCAGTGGCCGGTTGTGCGCCCCACAGCCACTCTCTCAGCCCCCGCTCCCAGGGCTGGCACATCTGTCTCCTTTGTGCTTCTAACACCGCCAACTGCCCTGGGTTCCCACGTGCGCTCCTGAGCTCCCTGTTTCAGTGTGGTTTGTGCGCTGCGGAGTTCCAGTTTTCAGTCTGGTCTACTCGCGCTCCCGAGGTCCCGGTTTCAGTCTGGTTTGAGTGAGTCCTCCAGAGCTCTGGTTTTCAGTCCGGTTGCGCGCATGTTCCCGGGCTCCCGGTCTCAGTCTGCTTTCTCGCGGGTACCGGTCCGCAAATCTGGCCCGCTCTTCTGTGCAGGTGGCTACTGCTTCCTGGTGCCCGAGCCTCGGGGCTCCCTCCCCCTTCCGTTTATCTTCCGATATTTGTGCGCAGATTCACGGCTCCCCGCTTCGTACCTCGATACTCAGTGCCAGAGATGTTCGTTTGTAGAGATCCAGGTGTATCTTCCTAGTCTCAGGCTGATTTCATGGGTGTTCAGGATGATCTGGTAGATATCCAGTTCGATTCAGGAGACCAGCTGAAAAAAAGGTCCCCTACTCCTCCACCATCTTTTTTCATCCTGTGGCCAGTTCTTTTGAATAGAGTTTATTGGTTGAACAGTCACTAATTTATTTTTTTTAATGTTTGTTTAATTGTTTCTACTTCTTACAGTATTTAAGTGAATAATTTCATATATGAATTTTGTGCTTTGCTGTGTTTTTTTTTTTTTAGAAGGAATTCTTATGAATACATTTTTGTCGCGCATTGGGGATTCTAGAACAATCCTGGCAGTTGTGTATGTGTGTGTATAGGAAGCAACCAGGGCGCCTGGGTGGCTCAGTCGTTAAGTGTCTGCCTTCGGCTCAGGACGTGATCCCAGAGTCCTGGGATCGAGCCCCACATCAGGCTCCTCTGCTGGGAGCCTGCTTCTTCCTCTCCCACTCCCCCTGCCTGTGTTCCCTCTCTCGCTAGTTGTCTCTCTCTCTGTCAAATAAATAAATAAAATCTTAAAAAAAAAAAAAAAAAGAAAGAAACAGCCATACTAAGATTCTTGTCAAGTTCTGATTAATAGAATTATTATATGTTATATATAATATATTGAATAGATATATAATGTGGATTATATGTTAAATATAATGGATATATTATAACAAATCAGCTTAAGTATCTTCTTATGATTAATAATACAGAGTAGGGGTCAGTTAACTACAACTCAGTGGTTGCCTGATTTTTATGAAAATAGTTACTGGAACATAGTAATGCCCTCCATTTACACATTATCTATGGCTATTTTTGCATTCAGCATTGTTCAGTGGTTGCAACTGAGACTCCCTGGCTTGCAAACCTAAACTATTTACTCTCTGACCCTTCATGGAAAACGTTTGCTAACTCCTAAGATAAAAAGAATGTTGTGAGGTGCTGAAAATAGCTTATATTTTAGAAAACAGTTTCAGAACTTTCTACAAACAAAAGTGTGATTTTGTTGCCAGGTAAGGATGTAACTCAGGCTTCTAAGCAACTTGAAAATTGGTTATGGATGCAAATCATGAAGAAAAGGAACAGGCCTCTACATAAATGGGTTATATAGGGGACCGTATAACGTACTTGAGTGTAAGAAGTACAATACAGCATGTGTATATGATAGGAGGAGATAACAGTACTCAATAGCATAGAGTTTAAAAAAAAAAAAAAGCTTGCTCTTTAAAAAAATTTTCCCTGTGTGATTCTGAAGTATAGTTAGAGAGGAGCACCCTGGCTTTAGGGACTAGAACTAAGATTGAGTGGAAATTATCGATGGTCAAATATTGGCTCACTAGAGAGAACAGTTATGTGATAGCTATCCCAAAGAGTAAAACACATTGTCCTGTAAAATATTATGTTCTCTGTCATGTAAGTTTTTACTAGACGTGTTAGTAACATAAGAGCTTAAAAAGGAGTCAGTGTGGCATGTGGCTGTGGATAGGATTTTTTTTTTTTTCATGGTTAGAAATCTTTTTACTGGAAAAAGTGGATAAATAGCAGAATATGAAGGTCTTAATGTATTCTGCTGTTGACAGCTTTGGGCTGTTACAGACTGTGCTGTCGTGACATCATCATACCTGATGCTTATGTGCGTTAGTTTTTGTAGGCTGCATCTTGCCTAGAAGTAGAATTGCTGGGTTGTAGAACCTGTACATCTTGACTTGATAGATACGACCAAATATTTAAGTAGCTCTATTAGGTTACACTTCTACAGCAGTATTAGAGGTCCCATTGCTCTGCATTCTCCTCCACACTTGATTTTGTCACACTTGAATTTTTGCTAAGCAGAGGGGTATATAATGAAATAGTATATCATTATGGTTTTGATTTGCATTTCCTTGACTAATGAGATTGATAACCTTATGTTTGTTGGCAAATTTAGATACCTTTTGTGAGGACCCTGTTCCAAACATTGTTTTGTTGTTAGTCTGTATTACTGATTTTTTTTAAGAGTTCTGATTATGAAGACTCGATCATTTCAGTTATGTGTAGAGAAAATATTTTTGCTTTTATAGCTTTTTTCATGTTTTGAATAATAGTCTTAATTTTAAATAGTTTATTAAATTTTTCCTCCTGATGCTTACACATGCTATGTCTTAAACCTTCTGGGTTTGGGTGGGGAGTGGGGGCTATGGGTGAAGGTGGTCAAAGGGTACAAACTTACACTCCAGGGATATAATGTACAGCATGGTAACTATAGTTAGCAATACTGTATTATATATTTGAAAGTTGCTGAGAGCAGTTCTTAAAAGTTCTCATCACAGAAAGAAATTACAACTATCTGAGGTGATGGAAGTTAACTTTTTGTGGTAATCATTTCAGTGTATACATCTATCAGATCATTGTATTGTATACCTTAAACTTACACAGTATATGTCTGTTATATCTCAGTAAAACATGGAGTGGGCAGGGGAGAAACTTTTCTTACCCAAAATGCATTAAGATACTCTTCATTATTAAAAAAGCTTTGTGGTTTTGCCTTTCTTTAGTAGGTCTTTAATCCATTTGAAGTAGGTTTTGAGGTAAGGGTTTGACTTCCCTTGATATATATGGATAATCATTTTTCCTGGCAGTGCTTATAAAAAAGCCCATTTTTCCCTCACTGGTCCTCAGTATGACCTCATATCAAGTATGTAATTTGATGCATCCATCTGGTTTCCATTCTGTACCATTGGTCTATTTTGTGTATCCTAATATCAGTTCCACATTTTAATAATATGACAGGACAGGGCTTCCTACCTTGTTCTGCAGTAGTTCTCTGTTTTCTTGGGTCTGTGTGCTTTCATTTCAGTTTTCCAAACCATCTGGGTAATTTAAACATAAAAACCATTGGGAGTTTAATATACTGTGTTGACTCTAACCCAGAAATGTGCTTTTTCTCCATTTATTTAGGTCTTTAATGTGTTTTTCTCATATTTTTATTAGGTTGAACCATATAATGTGTTTTTATAAGTTCAAAATAATTGATTGATGGCAGTTATATGGTAGAACTTAATATTCTCCAGAGATCTGATCAGATATGAGTCTGTTATCCTTTCTTAACTTTAGGTATTACTTATTGTTCCAATAAATGCAATTTTGGGGGTGGGGGTCACTGATATACAAGTAACCTTTGATCTTGGATCTAGTAGCCTTACTAGATTTATTAGTTTTTATTTACATGTAGATTTTTTGGGGGGAATTTTTGTGATTGTAATCATCTCTGAATTATGACGTTTTTGTCTTTTAATTTTTTTAATTCACTAGCTGCCCTTTAGTACATTGTTCAAAGGATGTGGTGATAACAGGCATCTTTTTTCTCCCTTACCTCTAAGAAAAACTTTTCAAAACTTCACCAATAACTATAGTACTTGACATAAGCATTTTGTGGATATGCTGTCCTGGGTTTGCATTGGCAATATTTTGTGTGGAATTTTTGCATTTGTGTTAATGAGTAAAATTTGCATGTTAGTTTTCCTATCTAGCTGTTCTTCACAAATTATTCGGTTTTTATAAAATAATTAGAATATTCTTTGTCTTTTGGTGAAGTTTTGTGTCCTTTTCTTGGCTGATTGGTAGAACTTTTCAGTAAAGTCTTCTGGGGCTGAGCTTTCTTTGTGGGAAGGATTTTTATGATTGGCTCAATTTCTGTAATGATAGGGAGACTCTGATTTTCTATTTCTTGAAATAAAATTTTATTTTTTAGGTACTCGATTTTATCTAAATTTTATTTATTGTCATAAGTTTATTTAACCTCATCTTTTAATGTGCAGTCTTTATTGTGATGTTCCTTTTTTTATTCCTGAGTTTGGTTTGTGACTTTTTAATATGTCCCCCCAGAGGCTTATGAGTTTTATTAGACTTTTATAGATAACTAACCTTCAGCTTTGATATACTCTCTATTACTATATTGAAGGTACAAAAGGAGAAATAAATATAGGACATCATTTTTAATCTAGGATATTTGATAAGGGAACTTGGAGTTAAAGTTCATGCTTGTTTCTTTTCTTTAAAGATCTCATCCGTTTGTCAAAGAGAGGGGCGGCGGCACAAGTAGGGGGAATGGCAGGCAGAGGGAGGAGTGGGCTCCTCGCTCAGCGGGGAGCCCAGTGTGGGGTCCCGTCCCAGGACCCTGGGATCATGACCTGAGCCGAAAGCAGATGCTTAACTGACTGAGCCACCCAGGGGTCCCTCTATTTTAAATTTGTGAGTACCAAAAAGTGAATATGCTTAAACTGTCTCATGATCAAATTCTATTTTTAGTGTCATTTTCTGTTTCTATTTTAGCTTTGAAGAAAATTCAGAACAAAAGTTTGTGGAGTTTAAATCCATTTTCAAAATACTTTGTTCAGTTACTATTATGATGCATATTGCATTTAATACCATATGAAGTTATATTAGTTTAGATATTTTTAAGTAGAATTTGATTTCTATAACAAGAAAATAATTTATCTACAGCTAAAACTGAACTGGATGGATGTACTTTATGTTCAGTGCCATTTTTTATAGGGCTTTATTTAACTAAATTTTATCCATACTCATTTATTATCATATCTCTTCAGTGATATTTTTAACATTCTTATACAGTACAACTTTGGTGTCCATTATCAAGTTATAAATCAAAACTCACTGTATTATAACCTATTGGCCTCCTTGTGGTGCTTAGTCATATATATATATAAATATGTTTCTGCTTCGGAGCCTTTGCACTTGCTGTTCTCTCTGCCTGTTCTGCTCCACACAGATACTCATTTGGCTTGCTCTGTCTCTTGTCTCAGTTCTTTGTTCAGACATCACTTCAAAAGACATCTTTCTTGATTGTGTTGTATAAAATTATATATGTGCATGCCAGGCATAGATTCCTTGAACTCTTTCCTTACTCTTATTTTTCTTTATAGTATTGATTATCATCTGACATTTGTCTCTCTTGGCCTACTTGGAGTAATTTCCTATTCTTGCTGTAATAAATTACCACAAACTTAGTGGCATAAACAGATAACTTACCATTTTACAGTTCTGTAAGTCAGGAGTCTTGTATGGATTTCACTAGGCTAAAAGTGTCAGCAAAGATGTGTTACTTTTTGGGGACTCCAAAGGAGAATTTGTTTCCTTGCCTTTTTCAGATTTTAGAGGCCCCCACCATCCAATTCCTTGGCCCACTGCCCACTTCTTCCCTTTTTAACATTACATATAGGACTCTTCTAAAGTTTCCCTGTAATTACCTTGGGCTACCTGCATAATCCTATTTCAAGGTCATTAACTTAATCATGTCCACAAAATCCCTTTTGCCTTGTAACATAATATTCCCATGTTCCCGTACTTAGGACCTAGACATCCTGTGGCACCCATTATTCTGCCTGTCCTACTACTGAAACATTAATGCCCTGACTTTTGTTGGCTGCTGTGTGCCAGGCCATGTTCTAGGAACAAGTTATAATGAGTATTCGGTAAATAGAGTATTTCACTGAATCTGAGATTAACAGGGTTTTTTTTAATTTTAACATCTCAAAATGTATCTTAAAATTGCTATTGGAATGAAGTTGGGTTCTTTCAGAGATTTGAGTTTGCTTCTACTAGGCACCTTGGAGTACCATGTAACTTAAAACCTCTAAGCTTCTTCAGGTGGTATGAATTCATATCTGCAGAATGGCATGAATCATACCTTTGTGGTTCAATTCTTGGGATACTTTTCCTCCTTTAACTCAGTGATAACATTGAAAGAGGCATGTTTATTTTCTGTCTCTGCCTGCAAGGTGGTTATATCTTAAACTGTGAGAAAACCATTTGGTATCCTAGCTTTGAAGGTCCTTCTTAGACATCTCATTTCAGACTTTTTTCTTTCTTATAATTTCATAAAATAGTGTGTCTTATAGTTGTTGGCTTCCATCTAGAGTACCAACTTTGGGGGTGGTTCTTAGACTACCCATTGTAGGCCAATTTCTTTTTTGGTAGTATAAAATAATATATTTTACAATTGTTCGTTTATTAGGTTCAAATGAAATGTAGTATTGAAGGAATATTCATGTTTTTGGTGTGATTTAGGTTTCATCAGCTTTGTGCAGAAGACAAGGGTGTGGTAAGCCTTCAGCTAAAATGATAAATGAGTGAAAAAATAATTCTAGTTTTGAAACTGTTTTTGTGATATTTATTGAAGCACCTAATGAAATATATGGAAGGTTTCTGTTTCCAGGTAGGATGGAATAGCTGGCAGTAATTAGCATTTTTACAGTTAGAAAATCCAGATCAAATACCATTATCATCTGTTTGAAGGCAACAGAGAGGCAAAGAGAACTACCAGGGCCTAGGGACTCTGGAATGGGAAGAACCTTAGAAGACAGTTAGTTGGTTTTTATAGTTGCTTTTTGCCCTGGGAACTTTGCTAATTATGGATGCAGAGCAGATCTAATTGAAAGCAACTGGGGGCATGGTGGAGACAGAAATCAGAACTTTGGGTAGATAATGGGGATGGCCTGTTTTCCTCACAAAACTTTTGCTAAACACTGGGGTTTTGCTGGGCAAGAGGCTAAAAATGTAAGTAAACAGCACGGTGGAATTTTCAGCAGTCTTAGAAGGCAAACATGGATTTGGGGATCACTGGTGGAATGATCCCACAGAGTATACAAAATGCTCTTAGTTGAAAACTGTGGATGGTTAAGACAAATATGTAGACTAAATCTCACCAAGACTATAAACAAGCCTTGCATCAGCATAGTTGCTGAATAAAATGTTAAACCACCACAGTATCTCCCCAGCAGAAGGAAGATTGCTCCTTCTTTATGGTACAGAAACATCTGAAGCCTCCTCTAATGTTTATATTTATAATGTTGAATTCCGAGGTTTGGTTTGCTAACATCTTTATCTTGGCTTCATTTTTTTGTAACCTGTTTTCATTAGAAATGGATTTCTAAATTGAGCATTTTTTTATATGTGTTTTCAGATGCTGTTCCATTGTATTCTAGCATACATTGTATCTGATGAAAACTCAGCTTATATTCTCTTTGGTTTTATCTTTAGTTTTCAGCAGCATTATGCAGCATGCCACTGTGTTTTCTTTTTATTTATCCTGCCATGAAGCCAGAAACACTACCAAAAGACAGGGCCACATAGTCAAAAACCAGAAGAAAAACCAACAATAAAAATGAAACTGATCTTGGGGCACCTGGGTGGCTCAGTCAGTTAAGCATCTGCCTTCTGCTCAGGTCACGATCCCAGGGTCCTAGAATTGAGGCCCAGGACAGGCTCCCTACTCAGTGGGGAGCCTGCTTCTCCCTCTCCCTCTGCCCACTTGTGTGCTTGCATGTTCTCTCTCTCTTTTTCTCAAATAAAAAAAAAAAGTATATATATATATTTTATGTTGCTCTTGATAATTAAAAGTTCTCAGGGATTTTAGAATAATTATGATTAAAGTGCTCAAGAAAATAGATGAGAAGATGGAGAATTTCAAATGAGAATTAGGATCTATAATCACATGGAATCCATGAAATCACTCTAGAACTGAAATATACAGTATCTGAAACTAAGTTCATTAGATTGGCTTAATAGCAGAAGATAGGAGTAGTGAACTCAAAGGCAAGTCAGTGAAAAATTTGGATAAATTGACATATGAAAAAAAATAGAAAAGACTGTTGGACATATGGGACCTGGTAAAAGGGATGCATTACATGTACTTGAAGTTCCCAAAGAAGAGAAGGGTGAAAACAATGTTTGAAAATATAATAGCTAGAATTTTCAAAAGTGAGAAGATATCAGCCCAGATTGAAGTCCTACGAACCCTAAGCAGGATAAATGTAAAGAAAGCACAGAGGCATGTTATAGTAATGCTGCTAAAATCTAAAGATAAAAACAAAAGGAATATGAGCTGAGTTTTCATCAGAAATAACAAAAGCTCTAGAACACAAGGAAATAGCATCTGAAAATACTACTAAAAAAAAATCTCAACTTAGAAATACATTTCTAATGAAAATAGATTACAAAAAAAGTGAAGCCAAATAGTGATGTTATCAAACCTAACCTAAGAATTCGGTACCAATAGACCTGCACTAAAATACTAAGGAGTTCTGTAAGCAGAAGGAAGGTGATTTCAGGTAGAAATATGGAAATACAGGAAGGCATTAAAGAACAGAGGAAGGGTAACTATATGAGTAAGTGCAGACTATTCACAACACTAGTGAAGTTTATGTGTAGAATAAAATGCATGACAACAATGCAGAAGTTGGGGGTTGATAAATGAAGCTGTGAAATTCTGACATGCTCAAGGAAGTAGTGCAGTAAAACTTTGATTTCTTGGGTTTATTTACATGGTATATTCTCTAAGAACCACTAAATTAAAATATTTTAATAACATTGAATATATGCAATTTATTAATATATATAATTTAATATAACAAAATATAATTTTAATATAACTAAACTATTAGCAAATTAATAGGGTGAAATGGAATAATTATTAGAATAAACCAAAAGAAGGCAATCAAGAAGAGTAAAAGAAACAAAAAGGTAGATAAAATGGGAAATAGTAAAATGGTAGAAACAAACCCAAATATGTCAGCCATTTATGTTAACTAAATGTGAGCTAGATATTACAGTTAAAGATGAACAGGATTAAAACAAAAACAAAATCCATATGCTGCTTATAAAAAAGATTCCTTAAATATGAACTCACATAAGTTGAAATTACAAAGATGGATGGGATTCCAGGTAGATGACAACAGCATAGATTTTTAGTCTCCCTAGATGTCCTTATACAAACACATAGAACAACTAAAATATCTAATCCAAAATTCATGGGCAGCATCTTTAACCATTCAGGGTGTTGTGGTATCCCCTAAAGGAACCAAAATAACTGGTGGGATAAATAGCTGAAAGCTTATAAGACCAGTGTGGTAGCGGTAGCTGTGCAAGAGGTAGGAAAGGGTAACTACCCAAGAACTCTGAAATGATAAAACTAGTTCAGCTAACTGTTTTGAGAGGAGCAGCTATGGTGGCCATTTCTCAAAATGACCCCCAGTATTTCCTGCTTCCTGGTATTCACACCTTGCGCACAGTTCCCACCCACATTTTACTTAGGGTTACTCTTGTGATCAATAGAATATGGCAGAAGTGATGTTTTACCACGTCCAAGATTCAGTTATAAAAACATTGAAGCTTCCATTGGGCTCTCTCAGATCACTTCATTTGGGGGAAGCCCTCTGCTGTGTTGTGAGGATTCATACATCCTAGTGGTCTTGCCCTAGTTGAGCCTTTAGATGAGACTGTAACTCTGGTCAACAGCCTGACTGAAACTTGACAAGATCTTGAGCCAGAACTGCCCAGCTCTGCTGCTCCCCAAATCCTGATTTGCAGAACCTGAGGTAATTTTTGTCTAAAGCTGCTAGTTTTAAGATGATTTGTTATGTGACAACAGAACTAATCCAGCAACTGAAGCTAGAAGGGGTATGCACATCAGTTTAGATGAGTACAAGCAGTTGGCAATAAGATTTTGAAGGGATTAGCTACCAGCGAGCTCTTGAAATTATCTAGCTAAAACTGTTCCAGGACAAAGCCCCATATAGAAAAACTACTGGAAGTACAGCCCAAACTGAGTAGAACAGGGACAATAAAGATAAAAAGAAAAAAGATTCAGTTAAAAATAGGGAAGGAGAATAGAGCCAGGAGATTTAAGCTTCCATAGTAGTAGTCCCTTTTAAAAATAATTTGAGGCATAATTTACATACAACAATATGTACTATATATTTTTTGTACTATATATTTTAAGTGAATATTGGCAAGTATGTATACCCATGCCACCACTATAATCAAGATATAGAACGTTTTCATCACCCCAAAAAGTTCTTTTGGGCTCCCTTAGGTATCTGCACAAACCTCAGCCCCAGACAACTACTCATTTGCTTTTTGTCAGATTAGATTTTAGTTGCTATAGTTTTGAATGCTTCTCCAAAAAATAACAATTAAAAAGAGTGAGTTCTGTGGAACTCTATAGCTGTGAGCTAATAAAGCTAAGTGAAATTATACCCTCCAGAGGTTCAATACATTTAATTTTTTTTTAAAAGGCATTGATGTCAAATTACATATTAAATTAGAAGAAAAAGGAAGAAAATGTAAGGATGTTATCCTCATTCCTTTTAGGGAAAGTGTCACAGAAAGACATGCATGAGTCAAGAAAAGATGGACTAGGGATTTTAAGTCTAGCCAAACTGCCTTTCAGAATAAAGGCTGGAGACAAACTATCATTAACTTGGAAGAACTAGGGGAGCTATTCTCATGAACGCTTCCTGGGAAATGTTCTAGAGAACTAGCTTCAGGGCCATCAAGATTACTGAAGAAAATTAGACAAAAAGAGCAGTGATAAACATCAAAAATATTTTTACATTTAGGGACACCTGGGTGGCTCAGTCAGTTAAGCGTCTGCCTTCGGCTCAGGTCATTATCCCAGGGTCCTGGAATCAAGTCCCACATCAGGCTCCTTGCTCAGCTTCTCCTGCCTGCCGCTCGCCCTGCTTGTGTGCTCTCTCTTTCTGACAAATAAATGAATCTTAAAATATTTTTACATTTAGAAGTTAGGACTAAAGGAGATACATAAAGAAGAAAGCGTAGTATGTAATGATTATATGATCTGACATAGATAGAACTGTAAGATGTGGATGAAAATACACAAAAGAATTTAAAATTGTGGGGCGCCTGGGTGGCTCAGTGGTTAAGCGTCTGCCTTTGGATCAGGTCATGATCCCAGTGTTCTGGGATCGAGCCCTGCATCGGGCTCCCTGCTCAGCAGGAAGCCTGCTTCTCCCTCTCCCACTCTCCCTGCTTCCGTTCCCTCTCTCGCTGCCTCTCCCTCTGTCAAATAAATAAATAAAATCTTTAAAAAAAAATTTAAAATTGTTTTCAGTAATCATGATGACAACAAGTAAGAATGTCTCGTGTGTAATGTGGGATAAGGCAAAGAAGTATTTGTAACATTCTAATTTAGACATCCCTGGTATCTTTGATAACTAGTATTTTCTGACTGAGGAGAAAGGAGAAATAGACACATAATTGTTTTTAAAAAAGTAAATTTACCCTTCTGTTCAGAATTTGAACAAAGCATTTATATGAACTCATGAAGTATCTTGTATGTGTATTCATGTGTATGTTTAAATTTTGTAGCTCTGTCCACTGAAGAAGCCTTGAAACAGTGATCAGCTTAGTTGCAGAAAGCTTTTCTAGTGCCTGAAATATAGCTTTGAAATATTATTTCTACCCAAAAGAAATTGGGATTCCTTATAGATAGGACTCCAGGCTAGAGGCAGAAAATGTGCAAGATGAATTTGGAACATCTTGTCTTAGGGATAACAAGGAAACCCACAAAGACTGTTAAGTTCTTGTCAGATTTGGGAGTCAACTGGAAGTTCCTATTGGCCAAAGATAGACAGTTTGAACATCAACAAGGAAAATAGCTACAGTGGTTTGAAGCACCTCAGATATTTATGTGAATTCCTGGTAATATAGAATTGGTGACCTATATAGGACATTAGGGAACTATTTAAGTTGCCAAAGAAAGCACTTAATCCATATTTTTTATATCATGTATCACTGAGTCACCAAATAATTGATGAGGTCAAGTTTCTTTCTATTGAACTCTAGCAAAAAAATTAGGAAAGCTAGAACTGGAATAGCAACACTTTCTAAACCCCAGTGAATTAATCTTAGTATTGAGTATTGATAGCTGCTATCATCATAGGAAAAGACAACTAAATAAACTAGGTGCTTCCTAATAGAATAGACCTATACATAGTTATACCAAAACATGAACCTGGATTTGATTAAGCATTTCTAAATGCAAGGATTTTCATTATTTTGTGTGTGTAAAGGGCCAGATAGTTTTAACCCTCGACAGCCAAATGGTCTCCACCATCACAGCTACTCAACTCTGCCATTGTAGCACAAAACCAACCACAGAGAATGCATAAGTGAGCAGGTGTAACTGTATTCCAGTAAAACGTTATTTACAAAAGCAGGCAGCAGACCAGGGTTTTTGACCTGTACTCTGGATTCAGCTACCAACTTACTGGAAATGCAAATAACAGAAAAAGCCTATTTAAACTACACTTTGGGAATGCAAATATCAGAATCAAGATATTGGGCCACTCTATAGGACAAATGGTGGTGGTTCTTTAAATTGTAAAGAAGGAAAAGATAATGTGGGAATTGATTAGAGTCTTTAAAACACAGGCAAAACTATATGATATGCTTAGGCAGACAGGTTTTGTAAGACTGAAGAAAATTAAGGTAAATATAATTCTTAGAAGGGAATAAAAGAGATTGAGATTGGGAGGGAGCATGGCAAGGGCTTCTGAGGTAAACCTTTCTATCTCCTGTCATGGTTGGTGACTACAGACTATACATCCTGTAGTCTGATTAAACTATACATAGATAAATGCAGTTTTCTGCATTTGTGGATATCTGACATTAAAAGTTTTAAAAGTTTTACATGTGAAAACATGGGAAAAGTCATCAAGCAAATTCTAACCAAAAAAAAAAAAGTACACTTTTGATATAGAATGCATTACTAGAGGTAGAGACATTTTATAAGGTGATTTAAGAGTCCTAAATCTGTATGTACCCAGTAACATAGCTTCAAAAATATAAACCAAAGTTGACAGAGTAAAAGGAGAAATCTATATATAAATCCATAATAATAGGAAACTTTGAAGAAGTGTATGTAAACAGGTATAAATTGTGTCTGTGAGGAATATGGCTTAATATCTGAAGGACTTTTCTTTTTAATAAGTCATCTTTTTTACCCAGAGACTTACTGTATTTACTGGAAATATGTTTAAATCTTTAATTTTGATTGATAGAGTATCATTTTACCTAGTGTTTAAATTTACAAGATACCTATCTTCTAGCCAGATAATCTAGGTGAAGTCTGTAACTTTTTTTTCCTAATATTACACTTAAAGTTACACTTAACTGTGAATAGTAACTAATCACTGTTGGACTTTCCTGCCATTGGAAACAATAGCTCAAGGTGATTAGAATAACTAGAATCCCAATTTTAAATCAACAAAGTTCAGTGGGTTTCCCAAATGACTCTTAATTGTTTGTACATGGTTTAGATTTTGCTGGCAAAAGTTAACTTTTCTTCTTTTTTCAAACAGGGGTTCTGAAGGCAAATTAAATGACTGCCAGATAAGATTCGTAAATGAAATCTTTAAGATCGAGAAACCTGGAGCTCATCCCCTATCATTGGCAGATGGAAAGTTTTTAAGTATGGATTTTTCTTATGGGTTTAGACTACATATGTTGTACTCGATTGGTATTTTAACCACCCAGGAAATAACTTTTGAGAAAGTATAAAACTGTGGATCATACAAACATTTTCAAAACAGTTTTGATCTAAGATCCATTTTGGTTTAGTGGATTTAATGGATTTTTCTCAAGTCACAAAATTTGTTTTCAAAAAAATATTTTCTTGGCCTTTTATTGCTGTTTTCTTGTTTTCTTGACTATAGATTCTGTCCAGATAACCACCCAAGATTGGTTTTTAATAACGAGACTTATTTTTATATGAGTAGAGTCTGACTGACAGTAGTGCTGGTTGAGCCTTGAGTTTCTGAGGTAATAAATGAGGTTTAAAGAATTGGGAGAATATTGGAATGTAGCCCTGTCTTTTCACTGTACATATTGAATTTGCTTAATATCATACAGCTAGTTGGTAACAGAGGTAGGACTAGATTCTATCTCTTTTAATTCATGGTTCAATCACTATTTTTCCAGCCAGGAGTCTCAATATCTAATATTGTTTTAGAAAAATACTCCAGCTAAGACTTCTCCTTAACCTTTTCTTACCTAATTGTGCAAGATAATAACAAGACAATACCTTTAACAGGTCAGTAAATAGACTTTCATGGCACCAGTTTAAGCCATTCTCATTTTTTGAGACTGCAGTGCTGATATATCTAGATTTGAATTAAGAACCTTCAGGCATACTGTGTTTGAGTACTTGTATGGTTATATCCTAGAAGTGAAGGTAACTTGAGTAAACCTATTTCTTTTCTCTTCTTTTCTTTTTTCTTTTTTTTAAAGATTGATTTATTTTATTTTAGAGGCGCAGAAGGGGAGAGAAAAAGAGAGAATCTCAAGCAGACTCCCTGAGTGTGGAGCCTGAAGCAGGGCTTGATCTCACAACCCAGAGATCATGACCTGAGCTAAAGTCAAGAGTTAGATGCTTAAACAACTGAGCCACCCAGGTGCCCCTGAATAAACCTATCTAATGTGACTTAGTCATTCTCAGTAAAACACAGTACAAAACCAAGATAGATGAGTCTTTCTGTTATTTCTTAGTACATCTGCATGTATTCTGTTCTCTCTCATTCTCCATATCTTTCCTCTGCCTAATACTAATCACATTATAGCTACAACATTAAACTTGTATGTAAAGAAATCATTTCACAGCGATAGCCAGATTGCCTTTGATTACAGCACTCTCCATACCAAAAATCTAAACATGTCAAGGCATATTTTTAGGTCTGTTATGCATCCATTACTTATATGTTGTCACGGCTCCCGTAGTGGAAGTGAAACAAAATTGTAATCTGCCATTCATTAGCAAGAATAGGCAGTGACCAGTCAGAATGATAGTACTGAAATCTGTGCCTTTTCCCTTCCTCCCCTCTCATTTCTCCAGTATGGTTCCCCATTTCCCTGATATTGCTAGATCAGTTCTGATATGGTAAATTTACTCACAAATGTATTGTGTACATTTGTTAGAAATTCAAAATCTAGAACAATATTAATTTAAATATAGGGGCTCATGGGTGTCTCAGTTGGTTGGGCAACTGCCTTCGTCTCAGGTCATGATCCTGGAGCCCCAGGATTGAGTCCCACATCGGGCTCCCTGCTCAGGGGGGAATCTGCTTCTCCCTCTGACCCTCCCCCATCTCATGCTCACTCTTTCATTCTCTCTCCCTAAAAAAAAAAAAAAAAAAAAAAAAAAAATTAAAATATAGGGACTCCCAGGAAGTAATCACTCTAACAATGTATATCATTCTGAACATCTTCCACTGTGTACATAATTCATCTTTGTGTCTTAAAAGTAAAATTCTTCAGTTTCCTTTTTGAATTTCATATACCTGATGACCTCTGTATTATAGTTCTTATAAATTTACCTTATTTTAAATAAAATCTTTCCAACTATTTCTCTTGACATTTAAATTAATTTTTGTATTATGAACATTAAGATTTTTTTGTGTACGTATGTGTATCTTAAAATTTCAAGAAATACTTTGGCAAAAGCTGTTTGGATTTAGATAGGTTGGGGGGCAATAAATGGTACACCTCTTACTTGCCAGAGTTCTGAACCAATTGACAAATAAGATAAAAATCAACTGAATGAGAAATACTTTTTCTATTACTGGTAAAAAGTATGTTGGGGGCATAGCTTGAATGGGAACCAAAATGGGCTTGCTCACTCCATAAAATCAGCCTCCCTCTCCTAGTTTAGCGCACTCAAGGAAAGGTTTAGGTCTGCAGAATACATGGTATTTAATAGTTCCATTTATTAAGTAGTTAGATCCAAACAACTTTGTGCAACAGAATATTGTATTCCCTTGAAATCCTAAGATAACTTATGGTACCCTCGTGAGTTCACTGCATTGCCCCTGGAACTTTGAGTCTGGTCCATACAAATTTTAAAGGCAAGAGTAAGAGTATATGTTACCCTCTTGCATGTAGTGATGTCTGCTGTGCCTGGGCTTCATCCCTGTTATTTTGATAAGTACAGAACGAAGCTCAGGCATTTATTCTTAAAGCCCCACACTTGATTATTCTTTGTGGTTTTTTTCCTATTAAAAAAGCTGTATGCTATTTTCATGTGTTTTTCTTTGTAAGATTCAAAGATGTAAAAATGATCCTAACACTGGGCTTGTTATAATTTTATTCTTAATAGGGAAAAATGATCCTGAATGTGACATTTGTGGTGGAGATCCAAATAAGAAATGTCGTTCTTGCTCCTGTCATATATGTGGTGGAAAACAGGAACCCAACATGCAGCTTCTGTGTGATGAATGTAACATGGCCTATCATATTTACTGCCTGAATCCACCTTTGGATAAGGTCCCTGAAGAGGAGTACTGGTATGATTATCAGGGTTTTGTTGTTGTTGTTGTTGTTGCTGTGTTAAGAATTGAATGTGAAATATGTATTTGAACCACCAAAAGATTTCTGAAGATATATAATGTGTATTAAAGTGCTTAAAATTTTTATAGCCATTGGTTACTTGGCATTGATAACCTTATTTGGTTATTATAAGGGCTTGGGAACCGGTCTCTAGCTCCACTTTTTTGATCCTTGCAGTCCTTCCTCTAATATGGAGTCTGCATTCTTTCAAAAATGCAAATCTGATTGTGTTGACTCCTTTACATCACCCTACAGGGCCTTGCACAATACTTTTTTAGTTGATTTCTCCAGGTGTATTTCTTATTTTTCTTTCATTTTCCCAAATACTCTGTACTCTAGCCAGATTAAATATCTTTCAGCTCCTTAAGTAAGTCTTGTTCTTTCTCTCCTCTGGGCTTTTATGCTTGACACATATTCTCTGAGAAGCATTTTCGTCTTTCTTTAACCTTCAGGATGAAGGTTTTCACTTAACTATGACTTCATCTGGGAAAGCCTTTGTGGGTGGTCCCCTCAACCCCCCAGTTATTCTATTTTTAAAAATTTTTTTGTGCTTTTTAAAAATTGTTTTAAAATTTTTTAAATTTAAATTCAATTAACATATGGTGTATTATTAGTTTCAGGGGTAGAGTTCAGCGATTCATCAGTCTTACATAATACCCAGTGTCCTTACATCATGTGCGCTCCTTAATGTCCATCACCCAGTTACACCATCCACCACCCCTCCAGCAGTCCTTAGTTTGTTTCCTATGATTAAGACTCTCTTATGGTTTGTCTCCCTCTCTGATTCCGTCTTGTTTTATTTTTTCCTCTCTTCTCCTATATGATCCTCTGTTTTGTTTCTTGAATTCCACATGTGAGTGAAATCATGTGATAATTGTCTTTCTCTGATTGACTTTGTTTCGCATAATATCCTCCAGTTTCATCCATGTCGTTGCAAATGGCAAGATTTCTTTTTTTTTGATGGCTGAGTAGTATTCCATTGTATATAGATACCACATTTTCTTTGTCCATTCTTCTGTCGATGGACATCTGGCTCTTTCCTAGTTTGGCTATTCTGGACATTGCTGCTATAAACATTCAGGTGCAAAGTGCCCCTTCATATCACTACATTTGTGTCTTTGGGGTAAATCCCTAGTAGTACAATTGCTGGATCATAGGGTGGTTCTGTTTTTAACTTAGAGGAAGCTCCATACTGTTTTCCAGAGTGGCTACACCAGCTTGTATCCCCACCAACAGTGTAAGAAGGTTCCCCTTTCCCTGCATCCTCGCCAACATCTGTCATTTCCTGCTTGTTAATTTTAGCCATTCTCACTGGTGTGAGGTGGTATCTTATTGTGGTTTTGATTTGTATTTCCCTGATGACAGGTGATGTGGAGCACTTTTTCCTGTGTCTGTTGGCCATTTGTATGTCTTCTTTGGAGAACTCTCTGTTCATGTCTTCTGCCCATTTCTTGATTGGCTTATTTGTTCTTTGGGTATTGAGTTTGATAAGTTCTTTATAGATTTTGGATACTAGTTTTTACCTGATAAGACATTTGCACATATTTTCTCCCATTCTGTCAGTTGTCTTTTGGTTTTGTCGATTGTCTCTTGCTGTGAAGCAGCTTTTTATCTTGATGAAGTCCCATTAGTTCATTTTTACTTTTGATTCCCTTGCCTTTGGAGACCTCTCTAAAGAAGTTGCTGCAGCCAGGGTCATATAGGTTGCTGCCTGTGTTCTCCTCTAGACTTTTTTTTAAAGATTGTTATTTATTTATTTGCCAGAGAGAGAGCGTGCAAATGAGCATAAGCAGGGACGCAGCAGGTAGAGGGAAAAGCAGGCTCCTTGCTGGGCTAGGAGCCCCATACAGGACTCAATCCCAGGGCTCTAGGATCATGACCTGAGCCAAAACCAGATGCTTAACTGACTGAGCCACCCAGGCATCCCTCTCCTCTAGGGTTTTGATGGATTCCTGTCTCACATTTCTGTCTTTCATCCATTTTGAGTCTATTTTTGTGTATGGTGTAAGAAAATGGTCCAGTTTCATTCTTCTGCATATGGCTGTCCAATTTTCCCAACACCATTTGTTGAAGAGACTGTCTTTTTTCCATTGGATATTCTTTCCTGCTTCATTGAAGATTAGTTGACCATAGAGTTAAGGGTCTATTTCTGGGTTTTCTATTCTGTTCCATTGATCTATGTGTCTGTTTTTGTGCCAGTACCATACTGTCTTGATGATTACAGCTTTGTAATAGAGCTTGAAGTCAGGCATTGTGATGCCGCCAACTTTGGTTTTCTTTTTCAACATTCCTTTGGCTATTTGGGGCTTTTTCTGCTTCCATACAAATTTTAGGATTATTTGTTCCATCTGTGAAAAATGCTGTTGGTATTTTGACAGGGATTGCAGTGAAGGTATAGATTGCTCTACGTAGCATAGACATTTTAACAGTATTTGTTCTTCCAATCCATAAGCATGGAACATTTTTCCATTTTTTTGTCTTCCTCAATTTCTTTCATGAGTGTTCTATCGTTTTCTGAGTACAGATCCTTTTCTTCTTTGGTTAGGTTTATTTCTAGGTATCTATGGCTTTTGGTGCAATTGTAAATGGGATCAACTCCTTAGTTTCTCTTTCTTCTGCCTCATTGTTGGTGTATAGAAATGCAACTGGTTTCTTTGCATTGATTTTATATCCTGCCACTTGGCTGAGTTCCTCTATGAGTCTAGCAATTTGGAGGTTGAGTCTTTTGAGTTTTCCCGAGTATCATGTCATCTGTGAAGAGTGAGAGTTTGACTTCTTTGACGACTTGGATACCTTTTATCCCTTTTTGCTGTCTGATTGCTGAGGCTAGGACTTCTAGTACTATGTTGAATAGCAGTGGTGAGAGTGGGCATCCCTGTTGTGTTCCTGACCTTGGAGGAAAAGCTCTCAGTGTTTCCCCATTGAGAATGATATTTGCTGTGGGCTTTTCATAGATGGCTTTTATGATACTGAGGTATGTACCCTCTCTCCCTACACTGTGGAGAGTTTTCATCAAGAAAGGATGCTGTACTTTGTCAAATGCTTTTTCTGCATCTACTGAGAGGATCATGTTCTTGTTTCCTCTTTTGTTAATGTGATCTATCACGTTGATTGATTGATTGCAGATGTTGAACCACCCTTGCAGCCCAGGAATAAATCCCACTTGGTCATGGTGAATAATTCTTTTAATGCACTGTTGGATCCTATTGGCTAGATATAGTTGAGAATTTCTGCATCCATGTTCATCAGGGATATTGCTCTGTAATTCTTCTTTTTGGTGGGGTCTTTGTCTGGTTTCAGAATAAAGGTAATACCTCATAGAAAGAGTTTGGATGTTTTCCTTCCATTTCTATTTTTGGAACAGTTTCAGAAGACTAGGTGTTAATTCTTCTTTAAATGTTTGGTAGAATTCCCCTGGGAAGCCATTCGGCCCTGAACTCCTGTTTGTCGGGAGATTTTTGATTACTGCTTCAATTTCCTTGCTGGCTATGGGTCTGTTCAAGTTTCTCTTTTTCCTGTTTCAGTTTTGGTAGTTTATACATTTCTAGGAATGCTTCCGTTTCTTCCAGATTGTCTAATTTGTTGGCATATAGTTGCTCATAATATGTTCTTATAATTGTTTGTATTTCTTCGGTGTTGGTTGTGATCCTCATCTTTCATTCATGATTTTATTTATTGCAGTCCTTTTTCTTTTCTTTTTGATTAAGTTTGGCCAGGGGCTCCACAGTTATTTTAGATGTGCCTATAGTAGTACTTAATGATTATTAAGTGCTTAATATATGCTAGACACTAACAAAGTGCTTTATATGGATTATTGTATTAATCCTGTGCAGTTAATAAGTAGAACCAGGCACTAGGGTTCAATATACTGATCAAAACCTCTACTACTTCTCTTAAATAGTCATAGCTGCAAAATGAAATCATTAGAAAAAAGACTGGGAAGAACATACTCAAAATAAGAATAAACTTTTTCATGTCATACTAAGAAGTTTTTTCTTCTTAACCTCTGGAGTGTTGCTGGTGTGGAGGGTTAAGCTAAGGAATGTCACACTCGGAAATACAGGCGTACTTCAGAGAGAGTACAGGATCCAGACCATTGCATTAAGTAAATATCACAATAAGGCAAGTCAGATGGATTTTTTTGCTTCCTAGTACATGTAAAAGATACTTTTATGCACTATTTTGTAGTCTATTAAGTGTGCAATAACATTGTTTCTAAAAACATACATACCATAATTTTAAAATACTTAATTGCTAAAAACGCTAGCCATCATCTGAGCTTTCAGCAAGTCTTAATCACTGATTACAAATCACCCTGACAATATAATAATGAAAAAGTTTGAAATATTGCAAGAGTTACCAAAATGGACATAGAGACAGAAACTGAGCAAATGCTGTAGGAAAAATCGCACCAATGGACTTGCTCGACACTGTGTTGCCACAGGTCTTAAGTTTGTAAAAAAAAAAAAAAAAAAAAAAAAAAAGACAGTATCTGTGAAGTTCCATAAAATGATGTGTGCCCGTAATAACATCACAATTGGGTAGATGATATTATTGTGAAGAATAGATTGTTTTCCATTGCTTTGGCCTCTCCCCACCTGTTGGGAATCAGGTTGTTATTGTATTACCACAGAGGCTATATGGGTGGGAGAAGCAAAGGGATCTAACTTCTTCCTTTTACCCGCTCCCTCTCCCTTGCATGGTCACAAACTGAATTTTACCATCTATAAACAGTAATTGTATTTCCTCTAAAGTCTCATATATTTTTCTTCCCTTTTGTTTCTGTGGAGGGTAGTTCCTGCTTCTCTAAAATACAAACCCTTCTACCTGCTCTCATAGTTCCATAACCCTTTGCCTTTTTAGGAACTTCACTCCTATAGTTAATTCTCAAATTGCCATTACCAGGTCATTCTCATTAGTATCCTGGAATCTGTTCATTCTTCCAAATGCACACAACCCCTTCGATTGATCCCATTTCTTTCCTTCCTTTATGGCAAAGCTTCTGAAGAGCTATCTGGGATGATTTCCATTTCCTCTTGTCCTTTTCATACTTCAGCTCTCCAGTTGGACTTTGCTTCCCACAACTCCACTATATTTATGTTAGGGTCAAAGACACGTTCCATGTTGCCACATCCAGTGGTCACTTCTAAGTCCTCTCCTTACTTGTACTTCTCAGCCGTCTGTCTTTACAGATTGTGTGATACCATATGACCTAATTTTCATCATACCTCACTTGGCCTTTCCTTCATCTGTTTGTTTTCTCATATCTATCAGATTTAAGAGTTTTCCAGAGCACTACTCACTTGCTTTTTGCTTTCATGCTTGCTTCCTAGATGACCTCATCTGATCATGAGACTTTAAATACCAAGCTAATGGTTCTAAATTTTCAGTATATTTGTACCTAATCTTCCCTGGGTTCTATATTCCTGTATTCATTCAACTGTTTACGTGATGGACATCACAAAATCAGTCCAAGTGGAAATCGTGATTTCCATAAACACGCCCCCTAAAATCCTGCTCCTCTCCCAGTCTTCAGTAAATGCTACAGTCACCTGCTTGTTCAGGCTGAAAAGCTAAACTTCCTCTTTGATTCCCTCTTTGCCCTCCTTAGATATTCTATATCCTCGTCAGTCCTCCATAATCTTTCTCTGCTCTTACTCTTGTCTAAACTATTGTCACTTCCCTGAACTGTATAATAAACGCCTAACTAGTCTCCTTGCTTTCACATCACTATCCTTCTCCCATAGCAGCAGAATGATCTTACTAAATCCTGAATCAGATTACTCATCTATTTAAAATCCCCTAGTGTTTTCCTGTTGCACTTAGATGGCATGTGCTTAGGTTTTATTCTGACCTGGCCCTGCCTGCTCTATAACCTTATTGCTTATCTCTGGGCAGTTTATTTTGCTAAACTTCAGATCTACCCACCTTTATGTTTTTTAAGGCATACCACTCCTTCTTGTGCCTCAGGACTTGTATACTTAATGTCTTTTTGCCCAGAATGCATTCCCTGGCTTCATAGGACTGACTCCTTTGGTCTCAGCTGGAATATTACCTCAAAAACTACACTATCTAAAGACACAATTTCTAATCCCTCTTAATACCCATGTAACCCTGATGTATTTCCTTTATAGAACTTGCCAACTTCTGAAATTGTTTCATTGTATGTACTAGTTTTCTTTACTCTGTACAAACATTTTGATCATATTTATCCCCAGCACCAAAATAGTGCCTCGTATATCTTTTCTATTTCTCCAAATCATGTTGTTCACATATTTAATCTCTGAACTCATTTTCTCACCAGAAATAGTATCTGCTTTGCCACTAAGATCTCTGAAAAATATAGTTTTAAAAGGTTAGCACATTGGGTAAAATCCAGTCTTAGAAAAAATTAATTTTTGGAAGCCTCCTGATTTCCCAATTAGAAAGGATTTTACTTGATAGTATTTATTGCTTTCTCCTACATTTAAATTTTTGCCTTGATTTTGCATCTATGTATCACAACCTAAGTGATTTTCTGAGTCAGAGACTGAATTACATTTCTCTTTCCTCCAATACTAAATAAAATATCTTATAATTAAGCAGTCAGACTTAACTGGTGGGCGTGGATGTCTTTTTTTTCTCTATAGACTATATGGAATAATTATGAAATGGAACGTATAGGCACATTTAATATTAATGGAGGGAGTGACCAGTTGATCTTCAGGATATCCCTCAAGTTTGCATTCCTTGGTGATGTAGGAACAGCCTCATCTGATTCTATAGACATATTTATACTTCGCTTTTTAGGAATGATTTAAGGTAGCTTATAATGATACGCAAGTTATAGTAGGTTGACCAACTGCAAATAGGCTAAAGGACAAAAAATATAGAGAATTAAAACAGAACCTGAGGATAAAGTTAATACAAACAAGCATCCTTGGATCCTGTATATTAGCTGTGATAGAGTATACATTTTTGACTTTGAGAGTTTTAATAACCAGTTTAGATGGGGATGTAACCAATTCAGTTGTATACTTGAACATTCAGTCTAGGATCATCTATTCTTGCTACTTCTGTTTAATAATAGGAACTTCAAATGAATAAATTCCATTCTCTGGGTTAGTGATAAGATCAGAGTTCATGGGCAGTTGGTTAAGCATCTGCCTTAGGCTCAGGTCAGTGGCTCAGTTGATTAAGCATCTGCCTTAGGCTCAGGTCATGATCCCCGGGTCCTGGGATTGAGTTTTGCATCGGGCTCCCTGCTCAGTGGACAGTCTGCTTCTCCCTCTGCTCCTAACTCCCCACTTCCAACTTGTGCTCACTCTCTTTCTCACAAAAATAAATAAATAAAATCTTAAAAAAAAAAAAAATCAGAGTACATGGTGCCATTTGAATTGGACAGCTTTGTCTGGCCTTTGAACTGAATTTGAGATTTTATGATTATAATCCTTTACGTTCTTTAAAGGAGTGATAAGGTTTTGGTTTTGGTTCTTTTTTCCTGCTAGCTTAACCATGTAAATACTCTTATTTAAATATTTAAATATTTTAATATTTTCACATTTAAATATTTTAATATTTAAATGCCAGCTGAAGAGCTATAATATACACCAAATATTACATCTTAAAACTTGTTCTGACCTAGAAAGGCCATTCTGTTACTGGCTTTAATATGGTATTATCAAAATTCCTTTTTCTTTTAAAGGTATTGTCCTTCCTGTAAAACTGATTCCAGTGAAGTTGTAAAGGCTGGTGAAAGACTCAAGATGAGTAAAAAGAAAGCAAAGATGCCATCAGCTAGTACTGAAAGCCGGAGAGACTGGGGCAGGGTAAAGAAGAAAGTCTCCTTTTCTTCTGAGCTATAACGTTTATGACTGTAATGCAAGTTATAACATTTCAATACCAACAGTAGTGGTGATACAAATTATATTTTCCATAGCAGAAATATTAACAAATAACTATATTATTTAATTATATAATTGTTACTTTGTTGTAACTGCTAGCTATATGTTAATGAAATCACATAAATTATATATTGTTAATCATATAGTTAGGTTTCTATTTTATTCTCATTTTATGGGAATTAAGGGCTTTAAGATTTGACATAACCAGTTTCTTAAGTAGCTTGTTCGTTGACTTGTAGGGAATGGCCTGTGTTGGTCGCACTAGAGAATGTACTATTGTTCCTTCTAATCATTATGGACCTATTCCTGGGATTCCTGTTGGATCAACATGGAGATTTAGAGTTCAGGTATGTTTTAAATTGGCTTTGTTGAAAGGGTAAAGTTGGATATAGGTAAAATTGTAGCAATGCCAGCTTCTGTTGATTAAAAGTGGACTAACCTAGGTTTCTTCATATGGCATTCAGTTGTTAGAATGAAAGATTCTCTATAGGATGGGTAGACTCTTCCCCATAGCTTAATACAGAGGACCATACATCATGGAATTAGGCATCAGCTATGCCTTTTCATCACTTTGTTTTGCTATTCTGATAGTTAACATTATTGTTAAGCTTTCTAGAGAATTTTTCTTGCTGAGAATTTAATATTTGCAGTATTAAATTTTTCTTCTTTAAAATATTTGGTAAGTTCTCATTTAATATCATTGAAGTCCAAGAAAGCTCACTTCAGGTGTTTTGTTTAGGGTTTATCTCCCTGAATAAGTTGGTCAGAGGAAGTGCCCAGATACCCAAGGATAAGATTACTTCTCTTTTCCTCTTGAAGGCTCTATTGTATTCATTTCTAACTTCTTTTTTAGAATGGTAATTTTATGATTATAGGGAACTTAAAAGTTATTCATCTTATTTTCTGTTTCTCAGAGACAACTACCTTAAAGTTTTAGTTGTTTCTCCTAGATTTACCTTATTTCTAAATAGCATGTTTCTACTGCTTTTGTCTTCCTATTTTAGTTTATTAATTTCTTTCAATGGAAGAGGAGCATTTAGTTTAACACAGTCTGTATCTTCCCATCCTTGCTATGGTTATATTATAATTTTGGCTAAATCCGTATGCGTGTTTTATGACTTTAGATCTTTAAATACAGTAAAAAAAAATACTACAAATAAATACAGTGTAACATTATAAATACAATAAAAAGTACACTTAGTATATGTTTAATTGCCTTGTGTTTTTTTTGTTTGCCTCATTTTTTGGGGTATACCTGTCACTAATTTATTCCCAAATTCTAAAAGCCCTATTAATACGGTCTCAGATGAGTTTAAGGTTGTTGGCCTGAGCTCTACAAGGATGGATTTGCCATTTAGGAAGTGGGGAAGAGTCAGATTTATTTTCATCAGGATTGGTGAAGTTGGGAATCAAGTGGTCCTGTCTTCTGGAGTACCTGGTGTTTTCAAGACCTAAACTCAGGTTCTGATGCCTTTATTAGCTTCTCATTGACTTCTAACGTGTGTCTTTCCCTACCTCGATATGCAGGCTTGGATTTCAGCTTCTTTTACTCTAAGAACAATTATATGATAAACAAATGAATTCTAATATTTCTCTCAGGGAGTTTGAAGTACACAATGTGACACTGTTCCAGTGAGCCAAAATTGAAGATACATGGGAAGAAGCAGTAGGCCATTGAAGTAGTAGAATTGCATGAGTAAATTTAACAAATTGGACAGCAAGTTTGGGTAACATTGAGTAGTTCTGGCTCAAACATATATGCTCTATGAAGGAGAAGCTGAAGATAAGAATTAAGGTGGGGAGCCAGATTGAGACTCAAGGGTGATATGTAATACTTGGGGCTTGATATACAATATGGCCATTTAATGTATTTTAAGCAGATTTGTTCTTAAAAGTATTGCTCTGTTTGTGATGGGTAGAATCGGGTTTAAAGAGAAAAACTGGAGGCAGTGAGAAAGGATGTTTATAGCATTCATGAGTCAAACTAAGATTATAGCAGTTGAAGTAGAAAAAGATGTGTTTGAGAGATCTAGGAGATAGATCAAATTTATTTATGACCAAAATGGGTTTGAAGAATAGAGGAGAAGAATGAGGCTAAAATGACTCTTGCCTGGGGTGCCTGGGCTCCTCATTCGGTTGAGCATCCTACTATTGATTTTGGCTCAGGTCATGATCTCAGGGTCATGAGATTCTCTCTCTCCCTCCCTCCCTCCCCCCCTCCATTTGTATACACCCTGTCTCTCAAAAAAAAAAAAAAAAAGAATAAAATGACTCTTGCCTTTCAGATGTGGCTAGGGAGCAGTGCAATAATTAAAGAGAAAAAATGAGATAGGCAGGGATCTGGACCACTGATAAAGAAATTCTGTTTTACCGAAGTTGAGCTATAATGACAAGTAGACATAAAATGATATTTAATAATTCTTTTGAAACTTAGAATTATAGGTCTGAGCAGTTTTAAGGTCACCAGCTTAGTACCTAAGGGATATATATAGTTGGGAAGAAATAAAGTTGGTGAGCAAAAGATAGAACTCTGGGTGACATTCAGTTCTTAGTTGGAGGCTTTTAGGGTCCAATAATACATGTGAAAGCATTTTGTAAATATAACTTGACTATTCAAAGTATTTTGAGACTCTCTTTATTTCATAGGTGAGCGAAGCAGGTGTCCATAGGCCCCATGTTGGTGGAATTCATGGTCGAAGTAATGATGGGGCTTACTCTCTTGTCCTCGCTGGCGGATTTGCGGATGAAGTAGTAAGTCACGATACAACCTTGTTCTTTAGAACCTGTCTTGATCGTTCGGTAAAATATAGAAGCTTTTACTAGCATATATCAAATCCCATTTTTTTTTTAGCATAGTTTTTATGTTGAAGTGGTCACTTCTGTACAAATTATAAGATAAATCAATTGGCAGTCTTTAATCTTTACATGTACTGATTTATATATATATGTGGTAACTGATTATTGCAATAAAAATACATTCTTTATAGAACTCACTTTTTTCTAATTAAACTTATTATTTTGGGATGTTGTAGATTGATGTGTAGCCTTAGAAATACTATAGATATCTCTATGCCCTTTACCCATTTTCCCCCCAATGGTAACATCTTACAAAACTAGTACAGTAGTATCACAACCAGGATATTGACATTAATACATTCAGGTCACTGAAAATTTTCCTACCACGAGTATCCCTCATGTTGTCCTTTGATAGCCACACCAACTGCCCTCCCTCAACCCCTCCCTAACCCCTGACAACCACTAATCTGTTCTCCATTTCTGTAATTTTGTTGTTTCAAAAATTTGTAGAAGTAGAGGAGCGCCTAGGTGGTTCAGTCGGTTAAGTGTCCAACTCTTGATTTCCACCTGGGTCAGGATCTCAGAGTCGTGGGATGGAGCCCTGAGTGGGGCTCCGCACTCAACAGGGCATCTACTTGAGATTCTCCATCTCCGTCTCCCTTTACCCCTCCCCTCCCATGCTCACATGCCTTCTCTCCCTCTCTCTCTCTCTCTAAAAATCTTTAAAAAAACTTTTTTTTTATAAGTGGAATCATATAGTATGTGACCTTTGGGAATGGCACTCTTCACTCAGCATAATTCTTAAATTGTGGCATGTATTAATAGTTTATTCCTTTTTTTTTTTTAAGATTTATTTATTTGACAGAGAGACAGCCAGCGAGAGAGGGAACACAAGCAGGGGGAGTGGGAGAGGAAGAAGCAGGCTCCCGGCCGAGGAGCCTGATGTGGGGCTCGATCCCAGAACACTGGGATCACGCCCTGAGCCAAAGGCAGACGCTTAATGACTGCGCCACCCAGGCGCCCCAGTTTATTCCTTTTTTTATTGCTGAGTAGTATTCCATCTGTAGGTATGCCACAGTTCATCTGACCATTCATTCATTGAAGAATATTCGGATTGTTCCAGTTTTTGACTTTTACAAATAACTGCAATAAACATTTAGGTACAGGTTTTTTAATAAATGTAAGTCTTCATTTTTCTGTGATAAATGCCCAGAAATGTATTGTTGGGTTATATGGTAGTTGCATGTTTAGTTTTTTAAGAAACTGCCAAATTGTTTTCCAGAGTGGCTGTACCACTTTACATTCCTATTAGCAGCGTGTAAGTAAGTGATGGAGTTTCTCTGCACTCTTGCCATCATGCGGTGTTGTTGCTTTGTTTTACTTTAGCCATTCTCATAGGTATGCAGTGAGATCTCATTGTGGGTTTAGTTGACATTTCCCTAATGGCTGATGATGATGGACATGATTCACTTTTTTGCTATGTGTATAGCCTCTTTAATGATATATCTTCAGGTCAGTTGCCCATTTTCTAATTGGTCCTATTTGGGGTTTTTTGCTGTTCATTGAATATGTAGTTTGCAGGTATTTTCTCCTAGTCTGTTTCATTAGTTTGTGTTCATGGTATGTTACAGCTGTGTAGAGGCCAAGATGCATGTTTTCAGACAAAGGTAGAAAGGCTTGCCATTTTTCTAACAGGCAGATTTGGCAGTATGTTTACACTAGCATGGCAAAGGAAACTGAAGATGGAACTACGCAGGGTAATTATTTGAGTACTCATTTAATATGCCTATTTTTAAGTTGTATTTTTCAGAAATACAAAGGATGTTGTATAGTTTACTACAGTCAACACTAGATTTTTTTTTAAGGCTCTGTAAGAAAACAAGCCAACTAACAGTAGAATCTTTTTAACATGTTTTTAGCAACAAGCCAGTTGTGTTTGATCTAGACTCTGACATTTGTATGTGAGACTTTCCCAATGTGTAAAATAGAAAAAAATAGTAGCACCATTTTATGTCAAATTTACTGATATTAAATGAGGTAATTTATGTAGTCTTAGCATATAACGAGGATTCAAAAAGTTGCATTGTCTAGAGCAGAGCTTATCTTAAATATACAAAACATAAACATGTAGAGGTGAAAATAAGTACCAGGTAGAATTGAGATGGTTATTACTACTTCCCTTTTTCCTCATCTTTTGAGTATAGTTAATAGTCAAACATTAAACATTGTAGAGAAAAGTACTAATGAGCTGTTAATTATGTATCTTAAGCAATTAATTCTCAGTCTATTAAGTAATGTAAAGAATAATTCATTTTGGAGCTAAAACACATAGGCTTAGATCACCAGCTAAGATATATTTGGAGATGTTAATACATTTTATAAGCATTTTTAATCTTTTGATCTCTTATTGCAGGCAGGTCATATCTACAGAAATGGGTGGAGGAAACCTAAATAAACTTTTCTCATTTGAGAAAAAATTTTGTTTTGAAACCTTTAAGTATAACATTCACGGAGCCCATAATCTTTGTTTTGTCCAGATGAATGGACATGAAACTACTGAATACCTGTTGATAAACTAGTTAATATTTTAGTCTAGTAACTTGAGAATCAAATGCTAGTTTTAGTGCCCTGTGTTAGGGTAACCTCACTAGAGGAATGTGAACTCACAAAGATGATCTGCCTTTTACAGTTGTCCTGAGAAATAGTTTGCTCAAGTGATCAGGAACAAATTCTGGAACCAAACTGTTTTGGGTTTGTGTCCTGGTGCCATCTCTTACTAGCTAAGTGACCTTAGGCAAGGTAATGAACCTCTGCCTCATCTATAAAATAAGGCTTTAAAAAAGTACTTCAGAGGGTTGATGTGAGCATTAAAAGAATCACACGTAAAATGCTTAGCCTAACTTCACAGACACACGGAGTAAATGCTAGGTGGGTGTTATCAGCAGTAAAGTGGTAGTACCCAGTTTTGCAAACACGTAAGGGGTATTTTGAGAGAAGCTGGCAGATTGAAGCTGTACACTAGATAGCTTTGAATTAAAGAATCATTAAAGGTGTCTGGGAAAAGATTAGTGATCTTAACTGTGTTTTAGGATATTTATCTGATAGTCTTTGCGGGGGGTGGGGGGACAGTGAGAAGATTGAGATGAAGGTCTTTTCCTTGATAAAAGGTAGTGGCAGGAATGGGAGCATCCAGCTTGTTGTGTTATGCAGCTACTTTACAACTTGAGAGAAGTCGAGATTGGGAAATTGAGTCACTCTGGGGCAGTAGTATGCCCCCTATATAGATGATGGCTTCTTACGTGAGGTGTTCTCAAATAGCAGGCTTCTTTAGGTTACTGACCCACAGGGGTACAACTTTGTGGAGCATGGACTATAATATGTAACAAATGTGGGCTGATCATTTTTCCTTAGGAAAATTAGTCTGAACTAATATATTGGCTGAATTCTGACAGTCCAGCAATTTTTTTTCCCCTAATAATAATTAAAAGTTTCTGTTGGTGTGATGAATAAAGTATTGATGAGTTAATGACGTAGAATTTTAATTATTCTGACTTGATTATTTGCTGTTTAAGGAATAATCAGAAATGTTTTGTTCTTTCATTTTAAATGCTACTTAGTTTTAAAGCTTAGGTTGCCTCTATTATGCCGTTCTAGTCACCACTACTTTTTCCTTTATAGCACTACCATAATTATAACTTTAAAAGTTGACAGGGGAGCTGGATGGCTGGGTGGCTCAGTTGGTTAGGCATCTGCCTTCAGCTCAGGTCATGATCCCAGGTCCTGGGATCAAGCCCCACATGGGGCTCCCTGCTTGTGTGCGCACACATGAGCGTGCTTTCTCTCTCTGACAAATAAATCTTTTTTTTAAAAAAGTTGACAGGGTTATGAAAATGAGCATTGTGAAGTCAATCCAAGTAACATTTGGAAGACTTTCTGATTAAGAAGTGTTCTGGGCTGCTCTAGGTGTAGTTATTTATTAGATTTCCTTTAAATGGAATACACACTAAAGATGAAATTCCTTAATGCCTTAGTCTTCAAAATATAGACTTCAGTATTAGATCAACAAAAAGTGAAGTCAAGGTTTTTGGACAGATAAAAGCCCTTCTAAAACCATGAGATTTTAGTTATGACTTAATCCAAAAGAAAAACAAGGTGCAAAATAATTGACCTTTACTACAGACAACGATTAAGTAGAGAAAACGTCATTGTTTTAAGTTCAATCTAAACTAATTAAACTCTTGCAATAAAGAAACATTGTTGGGTGGGGGAATGAGCACAATGGTTGAAGAGGAGTAGGAGATACAGTCTTCTAGTTATGGAATGAGTAAGTCATGGGAATAAAAGGCACAGCATAAGAAATGAGGTCAGTGGTATTGTTTTTCGTTTTTTGGGTTTTAAAAAATTTGTTATGTTATGTTAGTCACCATACAGTACATCCTTAGTTTTTGAGGTAGTGTTCCATGATTCATTGTCTGCATATAACACCCAGTGCTCCATGCAATACATGCTCTCCTTAATACTCATCACCGGCCTATCCCAATTCCCTACCCCCCTCCCCTCTGAAGCCCTGTTTGTTTCCCAGAGTTCATAGTCTCTCATGGTTCATTCCCCTTTCTGTATACCCCGCCTTCGTTCTTCCCTTCCTTCTCCTACTAATCTCCCTATTTCTTATGTTCCATAAATGAGTGAAACCATATGATAATTGTCTTTCTCTGCTTGACTTCTTTCACTTAGCATAATCCCCTCCAGTCCCATCCATGTTGCTGTAAATGTTGGGTAGTCGTTCTTTCTGATGGCTGAGTAATATTCCATTGTGTATATGGACCGCATCTTCTTTATCCATTTGTCTGTTGAAGGGCATCTCGCTCCTTCCACAATTTAGCTATTGTGGACAATGCTGCTATGAACATTGGGTGGATATGGCCCTTCTCTTCACGATGTCTGTATCTTTGGGGTGAATACCCAGTAGTGCAGTTGCTGGGTCATAGGGTAGCTCTATTTTTAACATTTTGAGGGATCTCCACACTATTTTGCAAAGTGGTGTACCAACTTGCATTCCCACCAACCGTGTAAGAGGGTTCCCCTTTCTCCACACCCTCTCCAACAATTGTTGTTTCTTGCCATGTCCCATTTTTGCCATTCTAACTGGCGTAAGGTGGTATCTCAGTGTGGTTTTTTGATTTGAATTTCCCTGATGACTAATGATTTTGAACATTTTTTCATGTGTCTGTTAGCCATTTGTATGTCTTCATTGGAAAAGTGTCTGTTCGTATCTTCTGCCCATTTTTTGATTTGATTATTTGTTTCTCATGTTTTGAGTTTGAGAAGTTCTTTGTTGATCTAGGATACCAGTCTTTTATCTGCAGTGTCATTTGCAAATATCTTCTACTATTCCATGGGCTGCTTCTTAGTTTTTTTGACTGTTTCCTTTGCTGTGCAGAAGCTTTTTATATTTTGGGTTTTCCATCGAAGAGAGATAGTTTGACTTCTTCTTTGCCGATTTGAATACCTTTTTTATCCCTTTTTGTTGTCTGATTGCTGTTGCAAGGACTTCTAGTACTACGTTGAATCATAATGGCGAGAGTGGGCATCCTTGTCATGTTCCTGATCTTAAGGGAAAGGCTTTCAGCTTTTCCCCATTGAGAATGATATTCGCTGTAGGCTTTTCATAGATGGTTTTGATGAAATTGAGGAATGTACCCTCTATCCCTACACTCTGAAGTGTTTTAATGAGGAAAGGATGCTGAATTTTGTCAAATGCTTTTTCTGCATCAATTGAAAGGATCATACGGTTCTTGACTTTTTCGTTGATGTGATCTATCACACTGATCAGTTTGCGAATGTTGAACCTTGCATCCCAGGGATGAATCCCACTTGGTCATGATGGATAACCCCTTTAATGTACTGTTGGATCCTATTAGCTAGGATATTGTTGAGAATTTTGGCATCCGTATTCATCAGGGATATCGGTCTGTAATTCTCCTTTTTGATGGGGTCTTTGCCTGGTATGGAGATCAAGGTTATACTGGCCTCATAGAATGAGTTTGGTAGTTTTCCTTCTGCTTCTATTTTTTGAAATAGCTTCAGGAGAATAGGTATTATTTCTCCTTTGAATGTTTGGTAGAATTCCCCGGGGAATCCGTCAGGCCCTGGACTCTTGTTTTTTGGGAAGTTTTTGATAACTGCTTCAATCTCTTCATAATTAATTGGTCTGTTTAAGCAATTTCTTCCTGTTTCAGACTTGGTAGTTTATAGGTTTCCGGAAGGCATCCATTTCTTCCAGGTTGTTTAATTTATTGCCATATAGTTGTTGATAAAAATTTCTAATGATCCTTCCTATTTCATTGGTGTTGGTTGTGATCTCTCCCCTTTCATTCATAATTTTATTAATTTGGGTCCTTTCTCTATTCTTTTGCATAAGTCTGGCCAGGGGCTTATTGATCTTATTAATTCTTTCAAAGAACTAGCTTCTAGTTTTATTGATCTGCTCTACTGTGCTCCTGGTTTCTAATTCATTGATCTCTGCTTTAATCTTGATCACCTGCCTTCTCGTGCATGGGTTAGGCCTGTTCTGTTCTAGCTCCAGCTTCTTTACGTGAGAATATAAAAACTGCATTTTAGATTGTTCTGTTCTTTTGAGTGAGGCTTGGATGGCTATGTATTTTCCCCTTAGGACTGCCTTTGCAGTGTCCCGTAGGTTTTGGACCATTGTGTTTTCGTTCTCATTGGTTTCCATAAATTGCTTAAGCTCATCTTTAATTCCCTGGTTTACCCAGTCATTCTTGAGCAGGATGGTTCTTAGTTTCCAAGTGTTTGAGTTTCTTCCAAATTTTTCCTTGTGATTGAGTTCCAGTTTCAAAGCATTGTGGTCTGAGAAGATACAGGGAATAATGTCAGTCTTTTGGTATCAGTTGAGACCTGTTTTGTGACCCAGCATATGGTCTATTCTGCAGAAAGTTCCATGTGCATTTGAAAAGAATGAGAGGTTGCGGGGATGCACAGAGCCCAAATTATTGACCAGGACCCAGGCAGTGTGCACTTGTTTTATAGGGACCTTAGGGATGTGGGCTTCTTGATTTTTCAGCCTGCCTTCTGTGGGGGGTGGGGGGCAGCCACACTGATACTCAGGCAACCCTGTTTGTGTAGAGTTGCCCTGTTCCCTGTGAGAGGGGGTGGGGATGGGCACAATGCGAACCAGTATTTCAGGGCTTTTGTTTTCTGGTGGCTTTCCCTGGCGGTTTGCTGTGACTCTTCTGAGAGTCAGAGCTACAGTGGCCTTATCCTAGCCTCTGTCTCAGAACAGAAAGATCGCAGTCTGCTCTCCACTGAGCTCTCCTGGCCACTTTAACTCTGTTTCTGTCGGTGCTGCTAAAAACCCTGCCCCATCCCGGGTTCTGTGCCCCACAGCCAGTCTCCCAGTCCTCACTCCCTGGTCCAGCATATCTCTGTCCTTTGTGCTTCTAACACTGCCAACTGCCCTGGGTTCCCCGAGCTCCTTGTTTCAGTGTCATTCACGCATTTTCTGGAGCTCAGGTTTTCAGTCTGGTCGCGCGTGCACTCCCAGTCTCAGTCTGCTTTATCGGCAGCTACCAGTCCGCGAATCTGGCCCGCTTCCCAGTGCAGGTGGCTACTGCTTCCCGATACCTGAGCCTGGGGGCTCCCTCCCCCTTCCGTTTATCTTCCGATATCTGTGTGCAGATTCACGGCTCCCCGCTTCATACCTCAATACTCAGTGCCAGATGTTCGTTTGTAGAGATCCAGATGTATCTTCCTGCGTCTCAGACGGGCTGATTTCGTGGGTGTTCAGGATGATCTGGTAGATATCCAGCTCAGTTCAGGGGACCCGCTGAAAAAAGGTCCCCTACTCCTTCGCCATCTTTTTTCTTCACCTAGTCAGTGATATTGTAATAGCATTGTCTGGAAACAGATGGTAGCTACACTTGTGGTGAGCACAGCATAATGTTTAAACTTGTATCACTATGTTATATACCTGAGACTGAACATGGTCTGTAAACTAATCAAAAAAAAAGAGTGAGCCACTATTTCGATAATATTAGTAGAGTTAATTTGTATACTGATACTCTTCTCAACTGATTTTGAGTACTGAATCAATAACTTAGTAATATCAATATAAATTTGTAATTAATACAGAGATATTTGTGGTCCTAGTTTCTGTAACATCTAGTTCCTTTGGCATGTTTTTTTCACATTTAGTAGACCCTTTATACAAATTTTAGTTTTCAAATTCTTTTCCTTTTTAATAATAGGCTATTATTTCACTGAATGTAATTTAAGTGAACCTGTATAATATGAAATGTGGGGAACTTACTAAGCTGTTAGGATTTTAATTTTGAATTTTAACAGCAAACTTGGGTATGGTGTAGATTGCTGATGAGAAATCAGATATGAAGTATTTACTAAAATGGTATGCTGTAAAATCCTACAAGAGAATATTGATGTTTATTTTAATACCATTGAATTAAACGAAACAATATTCCCAGTCTATAAATCTTATTTTGTAACATCCTAGAGATTAGTCCTTTATGTACATAGCATGAGAATAGCCATATTTGGAGGTACTGGAAGCTCTAACTTTAAAATGATCATGTGATGTAACTTGATATAACTTGAAGATGTACTGCGTACACAACTGCATTTGAGATATTTTGGCAAGTATCTCTCAAGGTACCTTGAAAGAGAACATGTAAATTCATAACATCCTAACCAAATGTTCTGACTGTAAAATAAGAATTGGCAAGATTATACTTGGGTTTAGGTATCTTAATGCTGAAAATCTTTTCCCATAGGACCGAGGTGATGAATTCACATACACTGGGAGTGGTGGTAAAAATCTTGCTGGTAATAAAAGAATTGGTGCACCATCGGCTGATCAAACATTAACAAACATGAACAGGTACTCTTTATTGTTAGAGTTTGTAAAGACTATTTGGGCTTTGTATAAAAGTTTGATTATAGTAATGTAATTTGTAAGTTAGACTATAGGGGAGAATCTTAAATTGACAGTTAAAGATCTAAATTTAAAATCCCATTACCTGATTATATAATTATTTTTAAGCATTCTAACATTTCTTCATACTACTTTTTAAATGGCATAATTCCCAGTCTTAATACATGTGTTTTACATTTAAAAACATGTTGAAACATTTGAAGGAAGGGAACCTATGTAAGTGAAATTGAGGACAAGGTGGCTATCTACTATCCCATAGGTCAAAGTTATGTTTTACTCAACACAGATTTATCTTTTAAAGTAACAGACTTCTTTTTAAAAGAGACTTAACGAATGTGAGATAGGTTTAAGTTCGAGAGCCGCATTTGTGGGCATAAGTGAAACATCAGATAAACTTAATCAGAACTACACTCAGGGTGCTTTTAGAATTTATAATGTCTCTTCAGTGCTATAAAAGAGGATGTTTAATTACAAAAATGACCTTTTCTAAGTAAATACTTACAAAGCATTACAAAAGAGCCACCTTGTGCTAACCTTTGTTCTATAGAAGTATTAATGACATTCCAGCTTCCATGGGAACAAAAAATGATTTTAAAATGTTTTATTTCAAAGGTGCTTGCTAATAGCAATAATAAAGTGACCCAAACCATCAGATAGCAACGACCACATTATAACTTGTCATATTGATAATTTTTTGATCAATTTCATAAAGTTGAAATTTTTATATCCTATTGTTAAGGGTGTTTTATGGATTATTGAGTAAAAATGAGTATTTTTCTTTCTTGAGTCTAAATCACTCGGTTTTAAGTAGTGTGCCCTTAATTTCTGATTACCGTGTGAAGTAAAGAATACACCAATATGATTTCAAGAATTTGTTGCATACCAAATTACATACAATCTGTTTTTATGTCTTCCTTCTATATTATTTCTGACAGTAGGATTATTTAACTGAACCAGCAGAGGAGACAGGTCAGATTTGCTGGTGAAAACATTCCTGAGGCAGGAGTCCAGTCCTTAGCTAGTCTTTTCCTAGCAGAATAGCAGCTCTTCAGGAGGAATGATCTTAAAAGGAGTTAGAAAGATTTTGATGTGTTTTTGTCGGTGAAAGTATTATCTTGAATTTACAAAAGGGCTTTTCACGTTGTCAAATCTGAAAATTATATTTACCTTTTAATAACAATAGATGATTTTGCTTGAATGAGGTTTGTTTCCTAACTTCCTGCACTTGTAATATACATGGTAAATATTTTCCAAGCTTTTAAAGAATCTAATAAGTATAACCCTGTTTGCCATATGTTATAATCTTATTAGAAAATAATTGAAAAGTAGTAAAAATGTTTATATTGAAAGGAAGGTAGTGAATATAAAATATTAACTCAAAAACATTTCCGATTGACTTATAGGGACTCTGACATCTGTTCAGTTAATTTATACATTAAGCTTTTGAGTATGCATAGTGATTGTAAAGACCTCTGGGCAAAGATACCTATATGTTTTATAAACATGAAAACTGGGGTGAAAGACCCTTAGCTCTGCCCCATATTATACTCTTTCCTGACTAGTATATGGTCCAGTGCATTTTCGCTTCTCCACTAAAGGATAGTTTGGCTCCTGCTTCTTGCTTTGAGAAGTTTGTTCCTATTTCTTCTCAGCTTTTCGCTTTATGAAACTGAAGAGGGCAGCAAGGTAACCTAGCCATCCTTTATAAGGGCAGTTAGAAGCAATCGATTGAGCTGCAGAGTAATGGAAAAGCCTTGTTTCACCTAGTTTGATCTTAGATTCTTTTCACATACTTGAACTACCTACATACTTTTGTGAAGCTAGAAGTGAGTTAATAATGCCAGTTAGTGGTGGCAATCATTCTGAATGAAGGTGCCTGTAAGCACCGAACCATTCCACTCATTAATGTGAAAATAGTATTTGTCCTTTTCCTACCTCTTTAAGAAGATGAAGTATATATATCTCAATAGGTATTACATAAATAAGATGGAATACTAGCCCTAGAAGGTTGGTTACATTTTCTTCTACCTCCCAGAGATTTCATGCATCTCCCTTTGAGATAAAAAAAGATAACTTGGTAAACTTTATTTGACCACATTTATAAAGTGGTTTTTTTTTTTTTTTTAAACAAAACACTTTCAGTTTATTTACTTTAACAATATAACTGATCAAGAGATCTGGGTAGATTAGACATTTAGTCATAAGGTCAGTTTTTTTTTATTTGAGCCTGCGTAAAATTATACCCTGAAAAAGTATTTTGTATCATATCTGAATTTACCAAATTGGGTGTGTATGTGTTTTAACCTTACATGTTCTCAGTGGGTTTTTTTTCCACTTAAGTTAGGAAGTAGGTATCTGAGAAGAAGAATACTAATTTTAAGTAGATTCTAGTTTGGTGGGGTTGTTTTGTTTTTTTGTTTTTGTTTTTGTTTTTTGGCAGGATTAAGTTCTCCCAAGAAAGGTCTTCTTACATACCCTTACTGATTAATTACTACTAATTGAGTACACCTGCTAAGATTCAACTAAATCAGGTGCTGCTTCTCACTCTGTTCCTCCTTGTTCACATGTCATCATAAAAATAGTGATCTGGAGGAGCCGAAAATCTTTATTGTCATGATTTAACACAGGCATTTGAATGCTTCAGTTTTATTTAAACTTTTTACTCGAAGTCTTTATATTATCATATTAAACTTGTTCTTTAATAGCTTCTAGACGTTAAGGATTCTCTATCTGGAATGTGGAAAGTAGACCTAGAAAGGTCATCTGTACCTTGCTGACAAATTCATTTTCCTGGATTTCTTTCTACATTATTCCAGCAATTTACCTCACTCCCTTATCAAAAATAAATACTACAACAATCACTTGCTTTAGTTTTCCAACTTTCTCCCTTCCCTCAACAAACGTTATTTTAAAAAAATTCCATGTATTTCTAGTTGTTTTCTATTATACGTGGCACAGATGTTATTACTTTCAGAAGAACCCTACAGGCTATCTGAGAACCAATCCCCTGGCTTGGGGGTGACATCAGAAAACTGATTTGTCTTCTCTGCTGGTGGGGGAAAGCATAATCCTATTATCTGGAATAATATGGAAAGAATCATAGAATCTTAACCATCAGGTAAGGCATAATTCACCTTTTAATTGAGCTAATAATGCGATTATGTACTTAAAGATTACTTGGTATAAAGACTTTGTTTTATTTTTTAGGGCATTGGCCCTAAACTGTGATGCTCCATTGGATGATAAAATTGGAGCAGAGTCTCGGAATTGGAGAGCTGGTAAGCCAGTCAGAGTGATACGCAGTTTTAAAGGGAGGAAGATCAGCAAATATGCTCCTGAAGAAGGCAACAGATATGATGGCATTTATAAGGTGCTCTATCTGGCATGACATCTTGTTAGTCATTCTTCCTGGGCTTTCAAGACAGGGTTGCCAAAGGGAACTACTCTACTGGGTGGGCTAAAGGAAATAGTAGATCACCTTCGTTGGTATTTCTACTTTTTCTGGAAATGTAACAAATATACAAAGTGAGCTCCTAACTTTAATACTTTTCTCTTAATGTTTATTTGAAGTCCATAAGGGCAGAGTTACATTTTGAGTTAAGCTTTTTATAAGTGTATATTCACTATGATAAAACTATTTAAATAATGTGACCATTGTAGATACTGATTCTTATAGATTTTCAAAGTCAAGCACGTTATAATTTGTCAAATAGGTTGTTTTCTTTTAAAAAATGGAGGCATTTACTGCCACCATTTTTATCTATTATGCAGGAATCTATTTGTGAGCATAATCTTGTTAATATTTCAAATTTATAGCAATGTGTACTTATATGGGAACTATCTTAATTAGGAAATAAGGTCAAAACAATATTTTTAGTGAATATTTTTTATTTACTGTTACTACAACAAAGCAAGTATCTTTTGAAGTTGCATTTAGTTTAGTCAAGTGTACTTAAACTAGTAATATATTATGAGTAAGTCTAAATATTTAATCTCAAACTACTACAAAATACTGATTTAGGTGGTGAAATACTGGCCAGAAATTTCATCAAGCCATGGATTCTTGGTTTGGCGCTACCTTTTAAGAAGAGATGATGTTGAACCTGCTCCTTGGACCTCAGAAGGAATAGAACGGTCAAGGAGACTATGTCTACGTTTACAGGTTAGATAACATTTGTCTAGGCTACTTGTATGTTCATAAAAATGCGCACCTCTGTAATATCTTTGTGCCTTAACACTGGATACAACTCGTGGCAATTGATCAGTGGACTTTAAGGGGTGAGGAATGAAATCATGCAAGTTACACAGAAGGAAAACAAGCAAAAAGGTAGCATTCTAGGTGTCAAACTGCCCTAAGACCAAGAATTGTGCTTGGGAAAACCCAGGCCTTCAATGAGAAGTAAAATATTTCCAATTCAATTTGGAAATGACTTGAAGAATGACGGAGAGGGATACATAAAATTTATATAAAGGAGGCCTTAAGAAGGGAAGTTTATCCTAGAGGGCACAGGGGGTGTGTCTCTGGTAGGGGAAGGGGGAGGTGGCTTGTAAGAGTGGTCTGCTTCCTACCCTTCTCACTTTTCCTCACCCCTTTTTTCTCTTCCCCCTCAAAGCTGCTTCTCTGTCCTGTCACCACCTTTAGTGCTTTGCCTTTTTTTTTTCCCCTTTGCCCATGTTCAGCTGTTAACCCATATAAGACTTTGTTGGTTTTGTGTGCATAATGGATGGTATGGCTACATTCCCTGTCCACTGCCTATGCACCCTAGACTTTGTCCCTGACACTGACTTCAGAGCATGGTTTGAGTTCATCCTCCATCGTTCCCCATTGTTGTGCTTCCTGTAAAGACTACCAGCTTTTCATTTCCCCTGGCTCTGCCCACACTGCATGTGTAGGGGCTGAACTATGGGCAAGTGTCTGACCACCCAGGCAGGTGAGTGTGTGTTTTCTAGTGCAAGTCTGTGTCTGTTTTTGTTTTCTTTTTAAACTTGTAGAATTAATTGTTTCATTAATTAAATGAGACCCATCGGCTGCTAAAATAACTGCCAAAATAATTCTTTTTATAACAATATAAAAAAATAACTTGTTAAATCCATTTTTAAAAGATTTTTTTCAGATTCATTGTTCAGCAGAGCAGTGTTCTAGACAGGTTAGATTTGAAACTGTAAGCAGAAGCATGTAAGCCCATCTATTAAGATAAGTGAATAATATCATTGTTGGGGCCTAAAACATGTTGAACTTTAAGTATCAGTGTTATCAACAAAGCATGTCCCCCAAAAAAGGATAGCCACTAAAACACAAATAGGTAGACTTTATTCCTTAAAGTCTAACCTTAGCTGATAAAGAATTCAGTAATTTAGTGGCTTTAGGTGTTCTAAAAGCCCCTTCCCCCCCTTATTTTGGGAGATAAGAAATTTAGTCCTTAGTGTTGGGGGAGGAGTTGTTTTGTTTTTTAAAGATTGGCTCCACAATTGAGTGTAATACCATCTGTATGAGTGCATACTGTGCTCTGTGGTTGATCTTTACTTACCTTCATATCTAGATTCTTCTCTTCCTTAAACTTTTTAAGCCACCTATTCAAATCTCCTGAAAACTTGTCTTTCCTCTTTTAGATCTGAGACTAAGATCATTATTTTATAAAATGGAGTATCTTAACTACATGGTTTTACACTGAATTGGGGATTTTAATAGTCTTCTGTCCTTTAAATGTCTGTTTCCTTTATATAAAGTCTCTCAGTTTAGGTAAAATATAGACTCTTCACCCCTTCCTTTTTTAAATTTCTCAGCAGCATCTAGACACCCCCACACACACTTCTTTGCAAAACTTAAATCTATATTGTACTTTTTTCCCCATCAGTATCCAGTAGGTTACCCTTCAGATAAGGAAGGGAAGAAGACTAAAGGACAGTCAAAGAAGCAGGCCAGTGGAGCCTCAAAAAGGCCGACTACAGAAGGTAGGTAATGATTGCAGACGTAAGTCCTAAAAACATAGTTACTAATAAAGAAAAATATTAAGAGAATAAATTGAGAAACGAATCAGAAATTAAAAGAGATGTTTGGGAGTGGCAGAGAGGCGTGGGACTTTTTGTGTATTGTAGTAGCGTCGGAGCCAAAACGGCAGCAAATGCAGTATTCACAACTCCAAGGGAAGTTAGATGCTGCTTTATGCAGGTTATCTTCATGTTAAACATTACTGGTGCCAGTTAACTCTTTGATCTCATAGTTCTACTTAGAATCACTCATAAGTCTGCTTGTGTATTTTTAAATAAATCTAGATGATTGTCCAAGTGCCTCCAAAGTGTTAAAAACACCAGATTCAGCAGAAGCAGTTGAGGCTTTCCAACTAACCCCTCAACAACAACATCTAATTAGAGAAGATCACCAAAACCAGAAGCTATGGGATGAAGTGCTTGCATCTCTTGTGGAAGGTCCAGTATGTAAAGGTTTTTTTAATAATAATGTTCTAATGTTAACAAATAGTAAAAAATAACATCCTTTGCAAGTCAGTCAAAACTTGATGTTTTTATGTAACCCTCTCATCCAGGGCTACTGCCTTTCAGAAATAAACTAAAGTAATACTTAAATGCTTTTAAATTGATTTTAGGCCTCTTAGTTGTTGGTTTTGGCCTCTCTGTGCCTGAACTTACTCATTTATGTTGAAAGCACTGTTCATGGGAAGAATTTTCAGTTTGTGTAACACAATTTAAAACTCATTGGGAAATTTCTTGCTGTAGTTCAAAGTTATCTGATGGTGTAAATCTTAAGCAGTTCAGCACATGTTTAATAGTGGTAAAAAAAAAAAAACCTGTTGATTTATTTAAATACTTTATATGTTTTGGATTTTTTCCCCCATTTTTTGGTGATCATGAAATTTTAAAGTGAAAAGAAATTACAACTCATGTGTTGATTTTGTGTTAAGCTGTATTTTGCAAATGAAGCTTTCTTATCAAATTCCAGAAGCTGGAATTTTCAGATGTGAATTTATTCCTTCTTTGTTCACTTGCTTTTATTATGTCTATAATTTTACTTAAAATTAGAATATTCCATTTTATTAGATAGTAACCCCTTATTAGGTGTAATATAGTTACTTTTCTGGGTTTTTTCCTCCATGCAACTAATTGTGGATGAGCTTTAGTATCCTCTCTTGAATTTTTATCCTGTCATCTTCTAGTAATTTCTTCTTTCCAGTGTTCCCTTTGTTTCTGTCCATTCATTAGCCAGAATTTCTCGTGTGTCTGAGATGGGGTTAGTTATCTTTCTGTCTAAATATAGAGAGAACTCATTTTTATGTGGCTTTTTATTTGAGAAATGGTTATCAATATTAAGGAAGAATGTTCCCTGGTAAAATTTTTTAAACATGCATTCATATATTTATATATTCACATATGTATATTTATTTATATACATATATTTTTTTTAAGATTTTATTTTTAAGTAATCTCCCAATATGGGACTCAAACTTAGAACCCCAAAATCAAGAGTCACATGCTCTACTGACTGAGCCAGAGCCAGCCAGGCATCCCTATTTATTCATTTTATTGTATTGTATTGTATTTTTATTTTATTTTTATTTTTATTATTTTTATTTTCTATTTATTTTTGAGTAATCTCTACCCCCAACGTGGGGCTCAAACTCACACCACCAGGATCAAGAAGCTTATGCTCTGGGGCACCTGGGTGGCACAGCGGTTAAGCGTCTGCCTTTGGCTCAGGGCGTGATCCCGGCGTTACGGGATCGAGCCCCACATCAGGCTCCTCCGCTATGAGCCTGCTTCTTCCTCTCCCACTCCCCCTGCTTGTGTTCCCTCTCTCGCTGGCTGTCTCTGTCTCTGTCAAATAAATAAAATCTTTAAAAAAAAAAAAAAAAGAAGCTTATGCTCTACAGACTGAGGCAGCCAGGTGCCCCTGATTTTTAAACTTTTAGAAATGGGTGAGATTTATCAAATACTTTTTGTTTTGAGAGAGAGAGAGTGTGCCATGGTGTGGGGCGTTGTAGGGGGTGATAGAATCTTAAGCAGGCTTCACACTCAGTGAGGGGAGCCTGACCAGGGCTTAATCTCACCACCCGGAGATCATGACCTGAGCCAAAGTCAGGAGTCAGACGCTTAACTGACTGAGCCACCCAGGCGCCCTTCAAATACTGTTTAGATTTATATTGGAGTCATTATTTCCTTTGCTTATAAATGTGAGATGTTGGGTTATTCTTGGTAAAACGAGGCTTACATGTTTGGAGGACAGAAGGAAAGTGATTTAATTCTATGCGAAGTGTTACTTGCTTTTTAGCCAAGATATCCAGGCATAAAGAGAGTCTGATTCTAGTAGGTCATTTTCACTTAGAGAAAGCAAGAAACAGCAAACAGTTGTTGATAATAATCTAATTATTCTCTGGTGAGAGGATACAGCTGGTTAGGGATAACTCAAATGAGCTCTAGTTCCTGGGTGGGCAGGAGACAAAGTACTAGATATAGGTGAAGGAAAAAGCCACCTAAGGGTACATGGAAGTTCTTTTGCACATCCGTTGACTGGATTGGAAATGTGTATTGGGCTTCACTGTGAGACTTTTAATATGTATGTCCTGTTTATCAATTTAAAAAAAATTATTGAAGTGATTGTGTCCTGTGAGACTCAGTAAATGTATGCAAATCAAGTACACTTGTCAGCTCTTCTTTCAGTGTAACTTTTATATGAAATAGTCACCAGTTGACAGTTCTCAAACCGCCAAAAAAAAAAAAAAAAAAAGACAAAATAATATTCAGTAGGTTATCCCACTATTGGCAGGATCTTACATGCCTGGGTGAGATGATCGTGACCTTGCTGCTAGTGATTACTCTGGATGTTTATGTAGTATTGCCATGGGCAGATTTTATGCCTATTCTCTTCAGATAAACCAGGAATACATTTATTAAGCCAGAAAAATCAGGAGTTGGCCAATGACGACTTTTAAATAAATGCATTTATTATATATGTGTTGTACATTTTTATCCCAATACCTTCCCATCCTTACCTACCTCTTGCTACTCTCTCAGGCAAAGTGCTTCAGCTATAGTATGACCTCTGTACTATTTAAACACACTCAACCTGTTCCTCCTTCTAGGCCATTATACCTGTACGACCTCTCTGACTAGAAAATTCTCTTCTCTATACCTTGATGTGGCTCACTCATTCCTGTAAGTCTCTGAAAAATCCTAGTCCTCAGAGAAGCCTTCCCTGGCTACCCTAAGAGAGCCACTCTTTACTTATGCTTTAATTTGCTTTGTTTGTTCAGTTATTACTATCTGAAATTGATTTTTTTTTTTTTTGCCTGCTCTCCTAAAGGAAGATAAAGTTCCATGAAAGTAGAAACTTTGCCTTTTTCTCACCTCTACCCAGATGAGTATCTAGCACATTGTAGGAACTCAGAATATCTGTAGTGCCTCTTAAAGGGATCATGGAGATACCAGGGAAATTATCAGTCATTAACAAACTAGTTTGTCATGGGGAAGGGAGGTTGGTGTTAAAGTTTGAGTTCTTTCCATATCTCTCCTACATGGTACATTCTTTCAGTGTGTTTTGTAATACTTGTTGATAATTCACTTTTATAATGTTTGTAAATAAGTTTCAAGATATAACTTTGAAATGGGATCTTTGATTTAATTTTGACCTGAAATTCTTGTACATTCTGCTTTTTTACTGACCAAAAAAAAGAAGACATAAAAAGTACACTCTCGTACTACCAAAATAACTGAATTAGCCTTGTAACTATTTAAAAAACTACTTATCCTTCTAGTTTAAAAGATACACTTGGGTAATATGGAACCAGTAATGGCTTTTGATGAGTATAGGAGTACCCGTTTGATCATCTTTGCTTAAGATGGCTCTATCTTTTTTTTTTTTTTTTAAGATTTATTTATTTATTTTAGAGAGAACACACATGACAGCACAGGGAGGGGCAGAAGGAGAGAGAAACTTTAGCAGACTCCTCACTGAGCTCAGCCTGATGTGGGGCTTGATCTCAAGACCCTGAGATCATGACCTGAGATGAAACCAAGGGTCGACTTCACCGACTACACCACCCAGAGGCCCCAAGATGGCTCTATCTTTTATAATTTAGTCCCAATTCGAGTAAACATTGGCATCAGGAAAATATAGGATGTTTTTAGACTGAGGCAAAATACCATAGAAGATAATCCTAGGAAAATAAGTATGTTGATTCTTCAGAGTATTAGATACTACAGAGTATTAGTGCTTTTATTTTTTTTTTTTTAGCTTAAAAAATATTGAGGTTTTGTAACAGCAAAAGATTGAATAAATAATATGTGTTCATATACTGGAATTACTACCCAGCTTTTTTGAAAAAAGATCTGTATGTAATGACTTTGAGACAAGCTGTCCATGATTTTTTTTTTCTTTCAAGTTTTTATTTAAATCCCAGTTTGTTAACATATGTCTATGATTGTTTTAAAGGGAAAAACAGTGATCTCTGGAATGTGAGATTTAAGGGGAACGTTCACTTTTTAATGCCATATATTTTGATTTTGCACTTTTCCAGTCCAGTTCTAAGATTTAAAACTAATGTGTATATCTTAATGGAATGGAGTTTCTTCAGTTTTATATATTTACTTATGGTTACCATCACTTTGTTTTTAATACAAAATGTGTTATAGTGACAAAGACATTTTTCTGTACTTACTTAGAATTTTATTAATATTTTATGAAATGCTAACCTTTTTTCTTTCCCTTGGGTACCATTCTAGAATTTTCTGAAAAAATTGGAACAATCTTTTATGTGTGTCTGCTGCCAGGAGCTAGTTTACCAGCCTGTGACAACAGATTGCCTCCATAATGTCTGTAAAGTAAGTAGATTGCTTTCTCATTTACCCTTGTTTAGGACAAAAGGGTACACTAACCTCCAAACATGTTTTTAGCATGTAAAGCATTTTTCCATGCAGCAGAACAGTTGTGGAACCTTGTCAGTTAAGAAACATTTCATTACATTTTGTCAGTAATGCATGTTTCAATTCTACAGTAATAGCACATATGTATCATGTTTGGAGTTACTGAGGAGAGTTGCAGTGGAGAAGAAAGTAAGGTGGTGTTGCTGTTCTCTATGTTAGAGCTTATGTACGTTTCATATATTATAGTGCAAACTGAATTCCGTCTACACAATGGAATCTAAAACAGATTCTGTTTGGCAGCATGCCCAGAGGAGTTGAATATTGTATTATTAGTGTGGTGTAAAGGGAAAAATTGAGTTTTAGTCAAACCAAGGTTGGAATCCTGCTCTACTGCTCAGTGGTTGTGTGCCCTGACCTAACTTCTGAACTTTAGTTTTGTAAAGTTTCTTTTGTAAAATGGAAGTAAACCTTCTGCATATGTGTTTGTGCCTGACCTATATATTTCTGGAAGACACATTCTACATTTAAGTGATTTGATGAAGTATATAACTTAGTTCTAAGCAGGGGAATCCTAAATTTTTTTTTAGGTGTTCTGTCATGAAAGAACAGGATTAAAATCCAACATAGAAGATGAGGCTAGTGGAAACTCTACATAAATTCTAACACTCTCATTTTATTGGATGAGGAAATTAAAGGACACAAAATTTAAAGTCATTTACCTTAAGTCTCACAATATGTGCTAGAAGTGGAACTTAAAGCCATGTCTGTAGACTAGTTTTCATAGTGCAGATTCAAGCCTTAACAGTTGTTGTTCATCCTAAATTTCTGGTTCCTATTTAAAAGTGTAAGTCATTGACTTTTCTACACGCTGTTACTCTTATGAAATTGGGTATGTTTTTGTTTTTGTTGTTTTTTGGTTTTGCCTTAGGATTGCTTACAGCGCTCCTTTAAGGCTCAAGTTTTCTCCTGTCCTGCTTGCCGGCATGATCTTGGCCAGAATTATCTCATGATTCCCAATGAGATTCTGCAGACTCTACTTGACCTTTTCTTCCCTGGCTACAGCAAAGGACGATGATTTGTCTACTTTACTGTGTTGCTCTTGATGGCTTTTTGGACAATAAAGAATCTAAAATGGTTGGGGGGGAGGGGGCGGGGAGGGTGGAAGCGCAATGGTGGACCATATCTCTCACGTTCTGAAGCAGCTAATCCTCTTTCCTACATAGCCATTATCTTGTGTGTGTAGTAAGAGGCCCATTTCTCAACTGTCTTTTAAATATCAAAAGGTAGTTCCTGTCAGTAACAACTAGTTTTAAATGAGTAAAAAGTCAAAGCCTCAGCTCTAGTTGATATCCAAGTTATGATTTATTTTGCAACTACCTCAGGACAGAAAAGACTTATGGGGATTTTTTAAATCATTGAGTAATTAGTTAAATGAAATTTTAGCTACGCACTGCCTCCCAAATATTAGTTGTGCCTGGTTTGTGTAATTTGATTTTACAGAGGAAATGACACTCAAGATCTTTGGAACGCAGCTTCTGTATTGTGCATAATACATTTTTAATGTCTTCTTCCATTACAATGTGTTTTGCAAGGACAGGTTCATTTTTTAGCCCATTTTGTGAGCTCCATTGTGCTTTTTTCTGGTGTTTTATGCAAGTTGACTACTAATGACTAATAAGAACAATATGAATGCATTGTTGCTGCATTAGTGTAATGTGGTGTGGTTTTGCACTTAAAAGAGGTATTCAGATGCTCTAGTTGTAAATGTTCATGAAAGCCTCTTCTGTACTAGTCAAACTGCTTTTAGTGAGTCTCACCAGTGGTTTTACATCTGCAGAGCATTGAGGGCTGGGCTGACTTTTGAGAGGACTGAAATTGCTTCATATTGTGATCCTAAATTTTATATTCACTATATTCCCTAAAGTATACCTTAATAAATATTTTATGACCAGAAAAATAGTTCATCTTGCTTCACTTTTTTACATTTGTCTGGCTTATAGTACGTATTTTTAAGAATTAATCACTTCCAGAATATTTCATTATATATTTTAAAACAGACGTTTTCTAGAATTCTCTACTCTTGATTTTTGGCAATAAGAGCTAGTTTGAAATCTTAGACACTAAGACAAGTTTCGCCCTGGGTTTGATTTTTTTTTTTTCACTTTTACTAAATTAGAAAAATTTCCAAAATAAGTACCTAGTGACTGTTCTTTTATTTATTATCTATTACGACTTCAGTCTCGCATTCAGTTTTAGCATTATCAGTGCTCCTTATTTCACAGCCATGAGAAAACATCTTTCTAGTCTCCGAAAGTATATTGTTATATTTTCATCAGAGTAAAGATTTAATATCAGTTTTCCTGCTTCAGAATTCAGAGCTACATATATAGCGCCAATATTTATTGAATATTGCTTTGCACTAGTCACTTGTACGTGTTTATGTGTGTTCATTCAGTCCTGACAACCCTTAGAGGCAGGTACAATTATCCCCATCTTACGGATGAACATCAGAGGTACAGAAAGGTTAAGAAACTTGCCAAAGTTCATACATCAAGGAAGTGGCACAGCTGAGCCCACAGACACTGGCGGTCTTTACTTCTGGACTATATAAGCTCTCACATTTGAATATAAGCCAAACTAGTTGGGGTGCTTTTCCTGCTTTCAATTAAATTCAGAATCAGGTCCTAGGGAACACTTAGAGCATAGTGATTGGGAGCTGTTTTTACTTAGGGCTAGTTATGGACATTGGAATCATTTTCATTTTGAAGAATCACATAGGACCTTTTTATATTGAAATGAATCATTAAATTGCATCATCTAGTGTTGTATTTGGCACTGGCCCTCTCTCTGTGTGAAGGGTGGGGAACAAACATCTCCCAGTTTCAGCTACTTGAACTGGTTTAGTTCTGTTTTTATTAGCAAAATAAGTGATTCCCACAGTTAGGCTATGTTTTGTCTTAACTTTGCTATAGTATTATGGACTAGGAAAGAAAGTAGATTCTAGCTTAATATGTTCAGGAGCCAAGAATGGCCCAAAACTAAGCAATTCTATGTTGCTTTTAAACTTTTTCAAAAGACCTCAGATTTTTTTACATAAATAGTTTAGTTTGATATAGAAGATGCAGACGTTTAGGAAATAACGACAATACCTTTGCCACACATGTAAAAAAATAAAATAAAAACCCCGAAAAACATTAATAGTTGTTATATCATCAAATATGTAGTAAATGTTCAAATCTCCATTGTCTAAAATGTCACATAGATATTTTAGGTTTATGTCAGAATCCAGATAGGGACCTTACATTGTTATTAATTGCTATCACTTACCTGTCTTTTAATCTGTATCTATCCCTTTAATTTTCCTTTACTTTTTGCAATTTGTATGTTTAAATTATTCTGGAGCCTGACAGAGTAAGATTTTGCCGACTATAACCATGTGGTATGGTCTAACCTGTTACTCTTTATTCTGTGTAAATTGGTAACTGGAATTCAAGCATGACCAGATTCAGGTTTGATCCACCCCCCCCACACACACACCCCACTCACCCCCCAGCCAAGACTTCTTCATAGGTGGTATGGTTATCCCTTTAGGTGGTATATAGTATCTGGTTGTCTCTTAGGCTCAACTTTTGAAAGAATAGCTTCTCACTGGATTCTGTTACATGTAGTTGGTTACAGTGATTGCTGTTAAGTACTCAGGCACTTTCATATGGGTAGGATTTTTTTCTAACTAGGAAAAAAAAAAAAAACTAAGCAGGGCCTCTAGTTGTAGAACTCATTTCTAAATAATACCATTCATTCAACGAATATGTGCATGCTAGTATGTTTAAGAGTATTAGGTAAACTTTGGGGAGCTGGCTATCTAAAACATCCTAAGTTCTCTCATAAGCTTGTTATGACAGTTTGGCTAACAGAAGGGGGACTTGCCTCTATAACTTAAAGCTTTGGGTTTTAGTATAGAGCCTACATATGAACTGGATAGAGATCTGCTCTAACTTGCCCACTGTGTACTACTTCTTTTCTGTTTATTAGGGACCAAACCTTTTCCCATTCTTCAGAACACCCTGAAATACAGAGCTCATGACTGTACCTCATTTTAAGGAATTAAGCTTGATGATCCACTCATCACCAGCTTACACTGGGAAGAGTTTTCTGTGCTTTTGTACTGATACTGACTGGTCCACACACCAGACATTCGAGTCCCTGAAGGAACTGATTATTTAATAACCTGGATTAATCAGTACAAAGAAAAAAATTCAAACACCAAACAAAACATCAAGAACTAGCTAGAGGGACCAGGCAGGCAGACCAATTACAACTATTAAAAAGTGAATGAAAGAATGAATTTTACACTATATCCTCAAGTATAAAACTGCATTACATTGCTAGAATAACAATAAGGTGCTGTGTGAAGAGTAGTTTGAGATTAAAATTCATGGAAGTAAATGATTGAAAACAAAATGCAACAGACAATGGACAAAATCTGAACGTATTACTGGGTATTCCATTATATATGGATACTCCACTGTTTGTTTATTCATCTGGTGATGGATATTTGAGTTTCCAGGATTTTGCTATTATAAATAGCTGCTATGAACCTCCATCTGTAAGTCTTTGGGAAATAGTTTGAAAGTTTCCTATAAAATGTGTTCTTACCATACAACCCATCAATTTCATTAGTATTTACTCAAAACAAATGAAGAGATGTTCTCAAATGGTTTATACCATTTAACACTCCTGCCAGTCATGTATGAGAGTTCTGGTTGCCCCACATTCTCACTAACACTTTTTGTCCTCTTCATTGTACCATTGTAACCATTCTGGAGGATGTGTAGTTTCTGTAGGACATAAGAGTGGATTGAATGTTTAGTGACCAGAATGACAGGTAGTCTATCAGTACTGTTCTTCTGGTATTTCTGGCTCTGGAGTGCATGTGTTAGGATTGTACATCTTAGCCTCCTTGTGGTTGGCTAGGGTCGTGTGACCAGTTAATCAGTGAGCTGTTTAGTAAATGCTGTGTGTCACTTCTGGGCAGAGTGTTTCATCGCCCTCCAGAGTTGTGGGGGGGTTTTTCCTCCCTTCCATGGAGATCAGTAGTACCCAGGCTTACTTACGATGGACAGGTAACCATGAGTGAGAAGTACATCTTTAACAACCTAAGGTTTTTGAGTTCACATGACCTAGCCTATCCCAATTGATAGAAGCATTCCTAAATTCCTCAGTTTCTCGGTAGACAAGGAATTGAATTTTTTAATTAGTGTTTTAATAATTTAGAACTAGAACATCCACTATGTTTAAACTAATTGTTTTCATCTCTTAAGTCAGTTGACTACAAGTTATTGATTGGTTGATGGTGTGGTAGGCAGCCTCTAAGATGGTCCCCAATTATCCCCAGCACCTCATCTTCATTCCCTATTGTAACCCCTTTGAGTGTGGGCTAGACTTTTTTTTTTTTTTTTGAGCTTTATTTTTTTTTTTTTTTAAGATTTATTATTTATTTTAGAGCACTGGAGCAGGGGAGGTAGGGGGAGCCTTTTTTTTTTTTTTTTTTTTAAGGTTTTATTTCTCAGAGTATGAGCACAAGCAGGGGGAGTAGCAGGCAGAGGGAGAAGCAGGCTCCCTGCCGAGGAAGGAGCCTGATGTTGGACTCAATCCCAGGATCCTGGGATCATGACCTGAGTCGAAGGCAGACATTGAACCAACTGTGCCACCCACACGTCCCAAGAGGGAGAGTCTTCAGCAGACTCGACGCTGAGCACAGAGCCCAGCGTGGGGCTCAGTCTCACGACCCTAAGATCATGACCTGAGCTGAAACCAAGAGTTGGACGCTTAACCGACTGCATCACCCAGGCACCCCTGGACTTATTCTTGTAATGAATAGGATGCAGCCAAAGTGATGGGATATCACTTCCAAAGTTAGGTTAAAACTAACGTGGCTTCCACTTTGGGTACCTTCTCTTATTCACTCAGAGAAGCTAACTCCTGTGTTTGGAGCTACGTTTTGGAGAGGCCCATGTGCCAAGAAACTCTTGTCTCCAACCAATAGCCAACAAGGTCCTAAAGCTGCTACAGGAGTGAGCTTGGAAGTGATTCTCCCACAGTTGAGCCTTGAGTGACTTCAGCCACTCCTTCCAGTTGAGACACCCTGAACCAGAGGTGCCAGCTAAGCTGTTACTAGATTCCAGACCCACAGAAACTTCAATAAGGAATGTTGTTTTAATCACTAAACTTTGGGGTGATCTGTTATGTAGCAATACATGAGTAATACAGATAGGGTAGCCCTAAGTGTCAGTTTGCCCAGGACAAACCCAAGTTGTATTTGTTGTTCCAGAGTTGTTATGAATACAGTTCACTTTTCCTTTTGTAAAGGAAAATAACACCAGCATTTTTCACAGAACTGGAACAAACAATTCTGTAATTTGTATAGAACCAGAAAAGACCCCAAATAACCAAAGTAATGTTGAAAAAGAAAACCAAATCTGGAGGCATCACAATTCTGGACTCCAAAAGCTATATTACAAAGCTTACTCATCAAGACAGAGTGGTACTGGCATAAAAACAGACACATAGATCAATGGGACAGAAAACCCAGAAATTGACCCTCAACAGTATGGTTAACTACTCTTCAACAAAGCAGGAAAGAATATCCAATGTAAAAAAGACAGTCTCTTCAACAAATGGTGTTAGGAAAATTGGGACAGCAACATGCAGAAGAATGATACTGGACCACTTTTTTTTTTTTTTTTTTTTAAGATTTTATTTGGGGTGCCTGCGTGGCTTAGTTGGTTAACTGTCTGCCTTTAGCTCAGGTCTTAGGGTCCTGGGATTGAGCCTGACATTAGACTCCCTGCTCAATGGGGAGTCTGCTTCTCCCTCTTACTCTCTCTCCCTCCCCTCCACTTATGGGTGCATGCTTGCACTCTCTCTTTCAAAATCTTTTAAAAAAAGATTTTATTTATTTGCGAGAAGGCAGGGGGAGGGGCAGAGGGAGAGAGAGAATCTCAAGCAGATTCCCTGCTGAGCAGGAAACCCTATGTGGGACTTGATCCCAGGACCCTGAGAACATGACCTGAGCTGAAGTCAGACGCTTAACTGACTGAGCCACTCAGGCACCCCTGGACCACTTTCTTACACCATACACAAAAATAAATTGAAAATTGGTGGAAAACCTAAACGTGAGACAGGAATCCAAAATCCTACAGGAGAACACAGGCAGCAACCTCTTTGACCCTGGTTGCAGCAACTTCTTGGTAGACACATCTCCAGAGGCAAGGGAAACAAAAGCAAAAGTGAACTATTGGGACTTAATCAGGATAAAAAACTTTTGCACAGCAAAGGAAACAGTCAACAAAACCAAAAGACAACTGATAGAATGGGAGAAGATATTTGCAAATGTCTTATCAGATAAAGAGCTAATATCCAAGATCTCTACAGAACTTTTCAAACTCAACACCCCAAAAGAACAAATCCAGTCAAGAAACGGGCAAAAGACATGAACAGACATTTCTCCAAAGACATACAAATGGCTAACATATACATGAAAAACTCCATATCACTGGTTATCAGGAAAATGCAAATAAAAACTACAGTGAGCTATCACCTCGCACCTGTCAGAATGGCTAAAATCAGCACAAAAAACAACAGGTGCTGGTGAGGATGTAGAAAAAGGGGAACCCTCATGCACTCTTGGGAATGCAAACTGGTACAGCCACTCTGGAAAACAGTATGGAGGTTCCTCAAAGTTAAAAACTGAACTACCCTATAATCCAGCAATTGCACTGCTAGGGATTTATCCAAAGGCAACAGAAATAGCGATTCAAAGGGGCACATGCACCCCAATGTTTATAGCAGCAATGTCCACAATAGCCAAACATGGAAGGAACACGAATGAATGGATAAAGATGTATGTGTGCGTGCACGTGCACACACACACACACACACACACACACACTATGGAATACTACTCAGCCATCAAAAGGAATGAGATATTGTTATTTGCAACAGTGCAGATGGAACTAGAGGGTATTATGCTAAGCAAAATAAGTCAGAGAAAGACATATGATTTCACTCATGTGGAATTTAAGAAACCAAAAAAGATGAACATAGGGGAAGGGAAGGGAAAATAAGATCAAAACAGAGAGGGAGACAAACCACAAGAGACCCTTAACTCTAGGAAACAAACAGGGTTGCTGGAGGGGAGTTGGGTGGGGAATGGGGTAATTGGGTGATGTGCATGAAGGAGGGCACTTGATGTAATGAGAACTGGGTGTTGTATGCAACTGATGAATCACTAAATACTACTCCTGAAACTAATAATACACTATATGTTAACTAGAATTTAAATAAAATCTAAAAATATATAAAGTGCCCCCGTTTAGGGGTCCCTGGGTGGCTCAGTGAGTTAGGCATCAGACTCTTGATTTCTGCTCGGATGATGATCTCAGGGTCGTGGGATCGAGCCCCACATTGGACTCCACACTCAGCAGGGAATCTGCTTGAGATTCTCTCCCTCTCCCTCTGCCCTTTCCCCCACTCATGCTTGCCAAACTCTCTCTCTAAACATAATATATATATTTTTTAGGATTTTATTTATTTGACAGAGAGTGAGCACAAGCAGGGGGAGCTGCAGGCAGAGGGAGAGGGAAAAGCAGACTCCCCACGGAGCAGGGAACCCAACGCAGGGCTCAATCCCAGGACCCTGAGATCATGACCTGAGCCAAAGGCAGATGCTCAACCAACTAAGCCAGCCAGGTGCCCCCAACTAAAATCTTTTTAAAAAATAAAGTGCCCCAGCTTAGGTAAGATCATCTTATTGATAGACTCAAGGTCTCTAATGACTGGTGTGGGATCAAGCTCCAAGTCAGGCTCCACACTCAGCATGGAATCTGCTTGTTTCCCTCTGCCTCTCTCTCTCTCTCTCAAATACATAAATCTTTAAAAAATATCTCTAGGGGTCCTGGGTGGCTCAGTCAGTTAAGCATCTGCCTTCAGCTCGGATCATGATCCCGGGGTCCTGGGATCGAGCCCCATGTTGGCTTCCTGCTCAGCAGGGAGGCTGCTTCTCCCTCTCCCTCTGCCTGCTGCTCCCCCTGCTTGTGCTCTTTCTCTCTTTCTCTCTCTCTGATATAAATAAAATCTTAAAAAAAAAATCTCTAATGACTAGAGTGCCTTGGTGGCTCAGTCAGTTGAGCGTTGGTCTCATTCTTAGCTCAGATCTTGATCTCACGGTCTCGAGTTTGAGCCCCACATGGGGCTCCACACTGTGCGTGAAGTCTACTTAAAAAATAAAAAAATAAAAAGATCTCTAATGACCTCAACCTGAATTCACTTTGTTTCTGAAAGTATTCTTTCCCTCATACCCAAGAAATTAACTCAATAGCATTCTTTCCTTGAGAAGATATAGGTATTTTTAAAAAATCTTTGGCGAATTGCCGTAGATGAGAAATGATACTGGCGGAAAGCATAGCAAATTTCGTTTGGAGGGCACTTGGGTGGCTCAGTAGGTTAAGAATCTGCTTTGGCTCGTGTCATGGTCCCAGGGTCCTGGGATCGAGTCGGGCTCCCAGCTCGGTGAAGAGCCTGTTTCTCCCTCTCCCTCTGCCGCTCCCCCTTGCTTGTGCTTGCTCTCTGCCTCTCTCAAATAAATAAAATCTTTAAAAAATAAAATTTCTGTTTGGGTCTTCTGTATATCTCTTGTTCAAATTCGGATTTTCCTGGTCTTGAGATGATGAGTAATTTTGCATTGTATCCTGGACATTTTGAGTATTATGAAACTCTTGTTCCTATTTAAATCTTCTATTTTATAATAAAGACAGTCAAAACGTTTTTGTTCAGAATGCGTATTCTGTCCCACTTACGTGGTTCATTGTCAATTTAATTTTCTAAGCTTTTGCATTGCTATTCTGGTCTGCATCCACTTGAGTGCTACCCAGAAGCCAATCTGAAACCTGGGCAATAGTCAACTCATAGTTCATTTTGCTGTGTTGATTATGGTTAATTTCGTGCATGGTCTGCTTGAGGAATCCCCGAAGACTTCATATACAAATTTAAAGGAACCCTTTCCCTAACTCCATTCTCTTTGTAATCCTCCCTCAATCTCCAGTGGAGATAGTTAAGGTGCTGCCTCTTTGTAGCTGCTCACTTAATGCCGGGCGGGGATGGTCTCCTCCCCATAGGCCTGACCACATCAGCGACGAGGGGGCTGGGTGTTCACCAGGAGTGGAACAGGTAAAACAAGCTAGGTTTTCCTATAGGTCACCCTTTTCCCATTCCTTTGACTTTGAGAGCAGGCTTGTTGGGGCACCAGCAGGGTAGCTGTGCCCATTGATGTTTTCAGGTTGTAGACTTCCCTTGCACCCAATGCCAAAAGAAGGTAAAAAGAAGACAAAAGAAGAACTCCAGGAAACTTACTGCCAGATCATTCCTCAAGTTCCAAAATGCCTAGCTAGGCTTTTTTTTTTTTTTTTTTCATTTTTCCCCCTTTCAGAGTCTTTTTTGATTGTTGCTTTATGTATTTCATCCATGGTTTTTAGTTATATTTAGCAGCAGGGATAGAGTGGAATATACTTACTTCATCTTGTGTGAAACTTGAAGTCCCCCAAGTAGCCTTTCAAAAGCGGATTTTTTTATCTACTAAGAAACCAAAACACATTTAACATTAAAGGAACTCTATTTGAGAGGAAACTAACATTAAGCACTTATGTATCAGACACTATACTAAGTAATAAAACTGGCCAACAAACCAACCAAGAAGATAATTTCCTTTTATTATAAAACACACTTGAGCCAGGGGAAGGAAAATAACATCTATGCCATGTTCTATGCCTGTTGGGGTTTTGGTTTTTTTGTTTTTGTTTTTTTTTAATTTATTTACTAGAGAACTCGAGTAGGGGGAGGGGCAGAGGGAGAGAAGCAGATTTCCTGCTGAGCGCAGAGCCCAAACTCCAACCAGGTGCTGAATCTCATAAACCTGAGATCATACCTGAGCCAAAACCAAGAGCCAGATGCTTAACCAACTAAGCAACCCAGGCACCCCTGCCTGCTTGTTTTCAAAATATGAAAAATTCCAAAGAAATTGTAACAAACACCTTGCATATAGACTACTCAATATCAATCAATGTTAACATATTTGTTTTTTAAAAAGGAACAAAAGGGGCGCCTGGGGGGCTCAGTCATTAAGCATCTGCCATCTGCCTTCGGCTGGGGTCATGATCCCAGCATTCTGGGATCAGGCCCGCATTGGGCTCCCTGTTCAGTGGGAAGCCTGCTTCTCCCTCTCCCACTCCCCCTCCTTGTGTTCCCTCTCTCACTGCCTCTCTGTCAAATAAATAAATAAAATCTTAAAAAAAAAAAAAAGGAACAAAATACTACAAATGAAGTCGACAACTTTCATTTGTCGTCCTGCCCATATTCCCCTCCCCCACCCCAGGAAATTATCCTGACTTTAGTGGTGCCTTCTCAGTTTACTTGTTGTTATGTATGCATAAAATATAGTATTTCAAGTGTTAAGTTTTATGTACTGTAAGTTTTATGTAAATGGTATTCTGCAATTTGCTTTTTTCAACAACTTTATGCTTTAGGTTAGTTTTTTGTTTTAAAAAAGGTAAATGTATTATGATACTGAAATATTTAGACTTACTCCTGTCATTGCGTTTTGTTTTCTATTATCTTTATTATGAAGAGGGCAGGTATAAGGCCTTTCTTACCTTTCTTTCTTGTCCTTACCTTTAAAGAGGGTTTGAACCTGCGCTCTTCCCCTTGCACTGGACCAAGAGTTATTCACATATTAAATCAGTTATTTTTTACTCACATTTTTTTATAATTTTATTTTTTACTTGAGAGAGAGCAGGGGGAGGGGCAGAGGGAGAGGGAGACAAGCAGACTCCCCGCTGAGCAGGGAGCCAAAGCAGGGCTCCATCCCAGGATCCTGAGAATACGACTTGAGCTGAACAAGAGTCAGGTATGTAACCAACTGAGCCACCCGGCTGCCCCAATTTTGTACTCATTCTTAAGTTTTTAACATACCTATACTTTAGAGCATATAAATATTTATAAAAATGGCCATTGTCTATGTTTTTTTCCTGAATAAGTATCTCACCCTATTTTTATTACCCTTCAAATACCTTTTCTATTTTCCATTTGTTTATTATTTTAGTTAGAACTCTTTAAAACCTGAGTTGTTCTTTAAAATGTGTGACTTACTGATGTCCTGACGAGTTTTGTCTGTTTCTTTGCTCACTATTTCTTGTTGAATACTTAAAGATCTTTTTGTTCCATAGGCCTTTCAGTGAATGTCTATTTTCAGTAAATTTTCTCAATCTTCGCATGTCCGAAAATGTCTTTATTTTTCACACTGTTAGAGAGAAACATTGGTTTGGTTTAGGTCTAGGTTATAGTCACCTCTCTTCAGCATCTTAGAGACATTCACTGTGTTCTGACACCGTGGTTGCTGAACAGTTGGATGTCAATTTGTCATCTCCTTGAAGGACGTGGTTACTTCAGTAGCTTCTGAGTTTCACTGAAATCCATCTAGGTGTGGATTCGTTCTTATTTGCTTGTGTTGGGACTTACTATATACCTTTAAATTGGGAATGCATGTCTTCATTCTGACAGCTTTTTACTTTCTCCTAAAAACATTGCGCTTTTCCTGTTTCCTCTGTCTCCTGGAGTGATCTGCTTTACCTTCACATCTCTTACATTTTTCATCTCTTTACCCACTCTGTGCTATATTCTACGTGATTCCTCATATCTTTCTTATAATTCACTGAATTTTCTTTTTTAGTCTAGCCTACTGTTTTTTTGGTTTTTGTTTTGTTTTTTAAAGATTTTATTTATTTGACAGAGAGAGAGCACACACACACACAAGCAGAGGGAGCAGGAGAGGGAGAGGGAGAAGCAGGCTCCACACTGAGCAGGGAGCCTGACATGGGGCTTGATCCCGGGACCCTGAAATCATGACCTGAAGCTGAAGGGAGACACTTAACCGACGGAGCCACCCAGGCACCCCAGCCTACTATTTAACTATCTAAATAAGTTATATTTTATTTTAAGAACAATTTTCTTCTAGTTTTGTTTTCATATTTATCTATTCTTGTTTCATAATCTCCTGTTCTCATTTATGGATTTTAGTCCTTCTGTTTTCTCTTTGTGCATTTAAAACATATTTATTTCAAAGTTGTTTTCTTTCTGTCATTTCTGGTTCCTGAAGTAAGAATTCTGCCATTTGTTGGTGCTTAATGTTGAATTTCATTCTGTTTTGTAAATTTGTGAGCTCATCTTCTCTGGCATTTTCTTCTCAGATAGTTTTCCTTATGGCTTATTTCTGTGTGCAGTCACTTCCTTTGGAGAAATTTTTAGATTGTTTCTTCTGGGGCCCTTATAGGTTTCCTGAAACTGAACTAGTTGTTATGTGAATTTTATTGGATCTTTGTTTTCACCCATGGCCTCGGAGGGAAAGCTTGTTTCCTGCTATGACCTTGGGCTGGTAGATACTGATATTTCAGTTCTGGTATTGGAACAGGGCTTTCCCAGTCCTGAATATGCCTCATTTCTGCTCCTTACTATCTATTATAAATGCAGCCTTGATTCCTAACTTTCATTCCCTGGCATCACTGAAACCCCAATCCTAAGACACACATCTAGTCTAGCCTCCTCCATGGCCCAGGTGGATTCAGGTCCTATGGGTTCTCTCTTCATTTCTGCCACCTCAAGGTTTCCTTTTCTTCCTCAATAACCAGTTCTTATTTTACTGTTTCTTGTTTGTTTTTTTTTAATTGGGGGGAAGAAGAGTATTTTCCCAACATGTCCATTTGCAGCAGGGATGGCAACAGTTCCCACATGTGTGGAGTCTGTGTCCAAAAAGAAGAGTGCTGTCAGCATTTTTTATACATTATTTGGCTTCTCATACACACTTTGTGAGGTAAATGGCATTTTGTCCATTTTACAGACAAGGTAAAGTGATTTCAGAGAGTTACTCACCCTAAGTCACAGGTAGTCGGCAGCAGATAGAATTTAAACTCAAGGCTCTGTGTTACTTTCTACTACTTTTTCTGCTTCACTGTGTTGTTTATTTATTACAGTATTTACTTTTAATTTATACCACATCCTTTTGCCCTTTGAAAACCAGGTTCGGACACTATCTTAAAGAGAACTCATGTGCAACCTGACTGAATTTCATCTAAAAATATCCAAATGGTTATTGCCTAGTGCATATTTCTTCTAGAGCCTCTTCTCATTTTCATACTATAAAAACCCTGGATTTCATTCTTAAAGGCAACTAGTTTCTGGGAAATACTGCAATTGTCTTAAGAACTGCACTGAGCCTTTTTAACTGTGACACCTTTTAGCATCTCCTCCCAGAACTACCTCATGCTTAGGAGCATTAGACTTCAGATTCACAGCAATTTTCTGAATGGCAGGTACTGTCCTAGGCTAAAGCCTGTCTTTTTGACAAAGTACAGAAATAGTGCTAACCCTCCACAATCCACCCCCTCCCTCCCAGCATGGCTGGTACCACATACTATACTCACTCCTTTGCTATTTGCAAGTTTATTTAACAGCCTACCCAGCTGTCTCTTTCCATGGAAAGTATTTTCCTCATTGTCTCTTGGAATGCATTTGAAGCAGCTTCTTTGAACCAATAAAAACATCTAGTTCTTCTATTCTGGGAACTTTAATATTCCTCTGTAGTTCATGTTGGATAGAATGTTGAACATAAGCAAGTTATTTTTTTCTTTCCATTCTTTATGCCCAGACTTTAAAGAAAGGATCTGTTTGCATCTAATTCTACTTTGGCTGCTCCTACTGCAGCAAGTAACAGTTTTGGATCAAGTTCCCAGTGGTAGCACTGTTGGGGGGAAAGTCTGCATATTTTTAGGATGACTGACATTGCTCCTGGTGCTGTTGGATTACAGCACCTTTTTTCTGGAAATTTATAACTTTGGCTGTTACTTAAAGCACTTAAATCTTCAGAATCTCACCAAGTTGGTTTTTTTTTCTTCAAATAATCTTCAGAGGTGCTATTGTAGATATGCCACTGAATGATAACACTTTTATTGGTAAGGTTAAAGCACAGTGCAACAAACAGATCAAAAGCACACTGGTTCTGAAAACCGTAGGCCTCAATAAGAGAGGTCCAGACACCCAGAGTCAGATAGGGCCATTAAAAAATTTTGTACTTGATTTTTTTCAACCCTCCATCAATTCTGTTGAATTTAGAAGAAATTACAGGCAATCTCCAACTTGCATTTTAGAAGTTAATTTGTAAAAGAATGATGGCAATGATCTTTGACTTGATGTAGGTTGAAAATGCAATAATCTCATTTGTATGAATTTGTACAAATACTACCTATAGGAGCAATGATACAGAGGAAAAGGGTAGCTTCCCAGGTTAGCGTATAAAAGCCTATTAAACCATAATTTAGCAACACAGCTTTTATAGAAAATGTATCCCTTGCCAGTCCCAGGCACCAGAGTACATCCCCTGTCCCAAAATGACTACATTTTTCCAAATTTTGGGATGGGGGATCTGAGAGCACAGATTGTAGCTTCTTTAATATCAGAGAATTATCTCCATCCCCAGTGAGTTGTATGTATGAGAGGTGGGGAGGAGTTATGGGGAAAGCCCTAGATGAAAGGAACAACATAGACAAAATTGGGTGGTTAGAGCTTGGCAAGTAAAGCAACAGCTGGGAAGCACCCCTGAACTGGAAGGACTCAAGGGCATCAGGAGGGAGGTGGGGAGGGGAAGATCCAGTATTCAGTGAAGCAAGCAATGAGAATTGCATATGAACAGGAGCAGAAAGAAAAGGGCAGCAGTAGGAAAAGCACATCATACTCTGATGTATATAAACACACTACACAAATTATGCATATCAGGGTACCTGTGTACGTATACAGTTGGTAATGAACAAGTGGATCTTCAGCACCTCAGCCTCCCATTCTGGGTTACTGCAATCGTCCTGGAAAGTTTCCACCAACCCTATCCTCAGGGCTTTGCTGCAGTCTGGGCTCAGTTTTCAATTCTGCAGACATTCAAACCCCAGGGCATTCCCTTCCCTGACTCCCACTTCTCTACCTCTGGCCTCAGGCTTAGGCTCCCGTAGCTCAGCAATCTTGTTACCTAGTTGGTTTCCAAAAAAGACTTCCCTTCTCTGTTCTTTCAGGGTCCTCCCCTCTCACACACCTTTCCCTTCAAATCATGGGCTTCTCTCTCTACCCCTTTACGAAGAGGCCACCTGCTGTTTGACCTATGCCCCTCCCAGACTTTGCACTCTGCATACTTTTTAACCACCCCCTTTCCCCATTCTTGCTCCCTGTCCTCTTCCTAATTTGACGGAGTCCTCACTTTCTGACCCATGCCTTATTTCTCATGCTCTTAACTCACTTCTCTTACTTCCCACTCTGGAGAGCCTTCTCCCATCTCTCCTACCCCACCACTTCCTGACTCTTCTGTCTGGTCATTGAGCTGATGATGGTATTTCCCTTCCCACATCTTAATCCTTTCATTCTCCCCATCCCTACCAGAGGCCCTTCTCTACCTCCTCCCCCATTTCCTTCTTGCATCTTTCTCCCACTTTCTATCCTACTCTCTGCCTTCTTGTTGCCTATTATAGGTCCTTCCCTCTCTTCCCAACCCAACAACCTCCACCACCCCATTTCTTCTCTCCTTTTCTTTTTCCTCAATGCCCTTCACCTGAGTCAGGGTTCCTTTCTTCTCTGAACCCTATTTTCATTCCCTGTGATCTTGACTCTAGGCTAAAACCCCTCCTCACCATTCCTGACTCCTAGAAGGAGTCCCACACCTCTCCCCAATCTCAGCTTTTATTCCTCATCTTCTCTCTCCCCTCCATTTTTCCCAGGAATTCAATCCTTTACATACGAAAATAACCAAATGCTGCAATGGAGATACTAATGTGCTTCAAACATGCTTCTCTCTATTCCTGAACACTCCTCCTACCCTTTCCCCACATCTAGTTGTGGCTGGCTTCTTTCTTTGTTTAGATTTTAGTTGAAAAATCACCTCCTCAGAGAATACTTCCCTACATACCTAATGTGAAAGGGTCCCAAATCCCCCACACATACCATTTGATTTTTGTTTTCTAAGGAATATTTAATACTGAAGTCTTGATTAATGTGTTGTCTACTTGTCCATCTAGTATTGGTGCTCCATGAAAGAGGTATCATTTAGAATGGTGCCTGGTACAAAATGGCTCAGTCAGAATTTGCAGAATAAGTTCGGGATTCCTGGGTGCCAGACACTATGATAAGTGCTCACTTTGTGTTATCTCATTTAATCCTTACAACAAGGCTGATTAAGTATTTTATTATTGCTATTTTACACCTTAACAAACTGAAGTGCAGAAAGGATGAGTTTGCCTATTGTCTGAAAACAATTGGCATATCTGAGAATTTAATCTAGATCTGTATGAAGTCACAGCCCATGTTCCTTCTACTTTCTCTGGCCGTCAAGAGGAAAAGGGTGCTTAGGAATGGAAAGAACAGGAAAGGAAATGCATCTAGTGCAAGGTAGGTCAAATGGGGGTTGGAGTTCCACTCCTGGAGCAGGGAGTGCAGGGACTTACAGTATAAGACACAAGATTCTGAATGAAAATGAGAATAAGAGCTACACTTACAAACACTTACTTTGTGTGAGGCACTGTTTGGAGCAATATATTGAAACTTCACCTGGGAGTGGTAAGTAATATCATTTTACAGGTAAGAAGATTGAGGCTGAGAGATGCCATGTATCCTCTCTAAGGTCATACAGCTAGGATATGGGGAAGCTGGGATCTGACTCCAGAGCAAGTACTCTAATCGCTATCCCGCACTGGAATGTTCTCCAGAATAGACCATATACTGGGTCACAAAACAGGTCTCAACCGATACCAAAGACGGAAATTATTCCCTGCATATTCTCAGACCACAGTGCTTTGAAACTGGAACTCAATCACAAGGAAAAATTTGGAAGAAACTCAAAACACTTGGAAACTAAGAACCATCCTGCTCAAGAATGATTGGATAAACCAGGAGATTAAAAATCAATTTAAACAATTTATGGAGACCAATGAGAATGAAAACACAATAGTCCAAAACCTATGGGACACTGCAAAGGCAGTCCTAAGGGGAAAATACATAGCCATCCAAGCCTCACTCAAAAGAATAGAAAAATCTAAAATACAGTTTTTATATTCTCACCTCAAGAAGCTGGAGCTGGGGCAGAAGAACAGGCCTAACTCATGCACGAGAAGGCAGTTGATCAAGATGAGAGCAGAGATCAATGAATTAGAAACCAGGAGCACAGTAGAGCAGATCAACAGAACTAGAAGCTTGTTCTTTGAAAGAATAAATAAGATCGATAAGCCACTGGCCAGACTTATTCAAAAGATTAGAAAAAGGACCCAAATTAATAAAATTATGAATGAAAAGGGAGAGGTCACAACCAACACCAATAAAATAGGAAGGATCATTAGAAACTTTTATCAACAGCTTTATGCCAATAAATTAAACAACCTGGAAGAAATGGATGCCTTCCTGGAAACCTATAAACTACCAAGACTGAAACAGGAAGAAATTGATTTTTTAAACAGACCAATTAATTATGAAGAGTTTGAAGCAGTGATCAAAAACTTCCCGAAAAACAAGAGTCCAGGGCCTGACGGATTCCCTGGAAAATTCTACCAAACATTCAAAGAATTTCTTCTAATACCTATTCTCCTGAAGCTGTTTCAAAAAATAGAAACAGAAGGAAAACTACCAAACTCATTCTATGAGGCCAGTATTACCTTGATCCCCAAACCAGGCAAAGACCCTATCAAAAAGGAGAACTACAGATCGATATCCCTGATGAATATGGATGCCAAAATTCTCAACAAGATCCTAGCTAATAGGATCCAATAGTACATTAAAAGGGTTATCCATCAAGTGGGATTCATCCTGGGATGCAAGGGTGGTTCAACATTCACAAATCGATCAGCGTGATACATCATATCAACAAGAAAAGAGTCAAGAACCATATGACCCTCTCAATAGATGCAGAAAAAGCATTTGACAAAATACAGCATCCTTTCCTGATTAAAACACTTCAGAGTGCAGGGATAGAGGGTACATTCCTCAATTTCATAAAAACCATCTATGAAAAGCCTACAGCAAATATCATTCTCAATGGGGAAAAGCTGGAAGCCTTTCCCTTAAGATCAGGAACACGACAAGGATGCCCACTCTTGCCACTATTATTCAATATAGTACTAGAAGTCCTTGCAACAGCAATCAGAACAAAAAGGGATAAAAGGTATCCAAATCAGCAAAGAAGAAGTCAAACTGTCTGTCTTCGCAGATGACATGATACCGTATATGGAAAACCCAAAAGAATCCACCCCCAAACTACTAGAAGTTATAGAGCAATTCAATAATGTGGCGGGATACAAAATCAATGCTCAGAAAGCAGTTGCATTTCTATACACGAACAATGAGACTGAGGAAAGAGAAATTAGGGAATCCATTCCATTTATAACAAGCACCAAAAATCATACGTTATCTCGGAATTAACTTAACCAGAGACGTAAAGGAGCTATATTCCAGAAACTACAAATCACTCTTGAAAGACATTGAAGAAGACACAAAAAGATGGAAAAATATTCTATGCTCATGGATTGGAAGAATTAACATAGTTAAAATGTCTATGCTACCCAGAGCAATCTACACTTTCAATGCCATCCCGATCAAAATACCGAGGACATTTTTCAAAGAACTGGAACAAACAGCCCTTAAATTTGTGTGGAACCAGAAAAGGCCCCAAATCGCCAAGGAATTGTTGAAAAAGAAAAACAAAGCTGGGGGCATCACAATGCCAGATTTCAAGCTGTACTACAAAGCTGTGATCACAAAGACAGCATGGTACTGGCACAAAAACAGACACATAGACCAATGGAACAGAACAGAGAACCCAGAAATGGACCTTCGGCTCTTTGGGCAACTAATCTTTGACAAAGGAGGAAAAAACATCCAGTGGAAAAACGACATCTGTTCAGTAAATGGTGCTGGGAAAATTGGACAGCTACGTGCAAAAGAATGAAACTTGACCACTCTCTCACACCATACACAAAGATAAACTCCAAATGGATGAAAGACCTTGATGTGAGACAGGAATCCATCAAAATCCCAGAGGAGAACATAGGCAGCAACCTCTTTGACATCAGCCACAGCAACTTTTTTCATGACACATCTCCAAAGGCAAGAGAAACAAAAGAAAAAATGAACTTGTGGGTCTTCATCAAGATAAAAAGCTTCTGCACAGGCAAGGAAACAGTCAAAAAAACTAAGAGGCAGTCCACGGAATAGGAAAAGATATTTGTAAATGACACTACAGATAAAAGACTGGTATCCAAGATCTACAAAGAACTTCTCAAACTCAATACACAAGAAACAAACATCAAAAAATGGGCAGAAGATATGAACAGACGCTTTTCCAATGAAGACATACAAATGGCTAACAGACACATAAAAAAATGTTCAAAATCATTAGCCATCAGGGAAATTCAAATCAAAACCACACTAAGATACCACCTTACACCAGTTAGAATGGCACAAATTGACAAGGCAGGAAACAACAAATGTTGGAGAGGACGTGGAGAAAGGGGATCCCTCCTACATTGTTGGTGGGAATGCAAGTTGGTATAGCCACTTCGGAAAACAGTGTGGAGGTCCCTTAAAAAGTTAAGAATTGAGCTACCCTACAATCCAGCAATTGTACTACTGGGTATTTACCCCAAAGATACAGATGTAGTGAAAAGAAGGGACACATGCACCCCAATGTTCATAGCAGCATTGTCCACAACAGCTAAATTGTGGAAGGGGTCGAGATTCCTTTCAACAGATGACTGGATTAAGAAGATGTGGTCCATATATACAAAGGAATATTACTCGGCTATCAAAAAGAACAATTTCTCAACATTTGCTGCAACATGGATGGGACGGGAGGAGATAATGCTAAGCGAAATAAGTCAAGCAGAGAAAGACAATTATCATGTGGTTTCACTCATTTATGGAACATAAGAAGTAGGAAGATCGGTAGGAGAAGGAAGGGAAGAAGAAAGGTGGGGGGGGGGGGTAAACAGAAGGGGGAATGAACCATGAGAGACTATGGACTCTGGGAAACAAACTGAGGGCTTCAGAGGGGAGGGGGTTGGGGGAATGGATAGGCTGGTGATGGGTATTAAGGAGGGCACGTATTGCATGGTGCACTGGGTATTATAAGCAAGTAATGAGTCATGGAACTTTACATTGAAAACTAGGGATGTACTGTATGGTGACTAACATAATTTTTAAAATATTATTTAAAAAAAAAAGCTTACCGGATCAGAGAGCGTGGCCAAAGTGCTGGTTGCTTCCACTCCCGAATAGCCTCCTGCTGTAGGATCCTCAACGAAAGCAAGGGAAAGAGGGATTTTTCTCAAAATGGTAAGAGTTGCACAAAAAAAATGCAAGGTTGACTAAGTCCACTTCTTACCCACCTTCAGCCTCCCAACACCCATCCTTTAAAGTCTGAACTGTGAACAAAGAAAAATGAGAAGTACTACCTGGAACATGTTAGAAACGCAAATTCTCTGGCCCTGCCTAAGAACTGTATCAAACTGTGGGGCCAGGGCTTAACAAGCCCTCCTAATGGTCTATACACACTAAGGTTCGAAAATCTGCCCTCAGACACATCCCTGACCTTGGCCAGTTTAGGACCCTAAGCATTCTGACCCAGAGCCCTGTGAACCTCCAAAAGTGCTACATCTCAGCTCCCAAACTACTTGTCCCAGATGGCTTCTTGTACCCAAAAGTGGCACCTAACATCCTTTATTGGGATGATAGGCACCAGTTTTGTCATTGGAAAACTTGGCCCCTATATTTATACAGAGGTTTCACGGGATTTCTACATTGGCCCTTGCCCTCTATCAAACACAGCACCAAGGCAATGACTGCTCCAACTTGTCCCAGGACTGGGAGAAAGCAGAAGGGAATGCCCCATTCATATGAAGTATGTGCATGTCTACCTCAAATCCTCATCTTCAAAACTGCCGAAAAGGCACGTTCTACACAACACTGTATAAGTAGTTAATGCTACTAAACTGAATAATTTAAAATGGTAAATTTTAAATTTTACAATAAAATTTTAAATTTTACAATAAAAAAGAGGTGGGGATGGGAGGGGGGCATCCTATACAAAGCCTGTCTAGAGGCCTTGTCTTTAAAGCCTCGCATTTTGTACTTTTACAACTTGCAGCAGGCATTGGAAATACTGGTTTCCACGATGGTGTCCCTCTTTAAGATAAAAGATCATTCCTTTACTCAATTCCTATTTCTTGCTTTTGAACATATACTGTGTGGAAGACCCTGGCTCAGCACTGGGAATCCAATGATGAATGAGATATGGTCCCTGCTCTCAGGGAACTTAGTCTGGTGAGGCAGAAGAAAACCAAGTAAACAGGGTAATTACTACTTGTGCTAAGGGTAAAGGAAAGCAAGCTGAGGGCTAAGATACAAAATAATAGCACATTTCACAGACGTGTAGAAGACCTTTTTTTTTTTTTTTGCTAATTGAATTCTTTATTTCTTCACACAATCCCTAAGCATAACAGTCTCTTCCTATTGAAAATAGGGCAGGTTTTGGTGTGAACCAGTTAGGCCCTGGGAGGGCTCAGAAGTTGATTCCCACAGATACTCACCCCTAGACTATTCAGGTGTTGCTTTTTCCCAGAAGCTCCTCTTCTATTTAGATCCAGGATATTCTTAAACATGCTTTGGGGGGGGGGGGTGCAGTAAACAACAAAGCATAAAAATAGATTCAGGGCAGTCTTCCAAAGATGCTCCAGACTCCAGGCCTAGGACATCAGGTCATTTGATCCAGTGGCCTCAGTTTCTTTATCTGGAAAATGGGTCTAAGCTACCACTCATCCTGCTAACTATAGATTTTGGGATAAGCAAATAAGATGAGAGAGAAAAGTAATCTTTCTTAACCATCTACCAAGGACGAAGCGCTTTACCGGCGTCATTTTCAAGAACACAACAGCATTACAAAATGACAGCTTGCTGGGCATACGAGGCTGTGATTGTTTGAAGAGGACCAGCCTGGGCTCTGAGGCCCATCCAGATTCAGGGCTGGGCGTGGGTGAGAGGAGGGACCCATCAGTGCCTGGCCTCCAAGTCTAGGCAGAAGCTGGCCGTGGCAGGGAGGCCCGCGTTTCTGAGGTAATGCGACTGGCCTGGGCTCACCTTGGTTTCCACTGTAGGCCCTTTCCTGTAGCCGACCTGTTCCTTGAAGGGGGCCAGGAAGGGCTGTTCGGCTGACCACACATAGGAACCTGGTTCCGCTTGCTCATAGCTACTCGGGGCGGGGGAGGGGGGGCACCAGCATGGGAAACTGTGGAAGACCTTAAGGAAATACTAAAATGAACAAACAGGAGCCAGTAAAGCAAAGATAGCAGGGAGAGTGCTCCAGGTGGAGGACACCACTGAGGCAAAGACCCAGAGGTGGGAAAGATGGGCATAAGCACCAGGTGAACATATAAGCACCTTAATAGTGAAGGACAATTTGAATATTTAACCACCTGCATTTGCCTCAGATATACTTTACAGTGACGAAGAAAAGAGCTACTGTTCACTCTGTTTTCATATGCTGTCCTTCTTCCGAAGGGGCTATTCCATACCCTGATGGCTAGTCTATGCTGCAAGCCTGGTTTCCAGCACAGGAAGGGCACAGTCTCCAGGTATATAGTGACTGGGGCAATGTGGTAACCTGTTTTGACCAGATGCCACTGGAGTTGTGCAGCTTGGGTTTAAATTCAGGTTCTCCCTCGGTGTGACCTTAGGCATCTTGCCATACCCTCTTGTGTAAAAGTGGACTACTGTGAGGTTCCAATGAGATAACACATCTTAAACACTTAGAATAGTACCTGACCCCAGAGAAGAACTCAATAAGTATTAACCATTTAATTATAATGTGAAAAAAACACATGGATCCCATCACTTCTCTACTGCTTAGTTAGGCTGAAATAAACTGTTGTACAAGTGTTTTAAGTGTGAGAATAAGTGGACCACTGGCAGAGGTTTCAACAGAGCACTAAACCCTCTCTCCACATGACTATCACAGGAGCTTGAGTAACAGCTGATGAAGCTGCCATGCAAAGAACCAAGTAACCAGGAATCGAGCAAGTACGCACAATCCGGGAAGAAAATCGGAAGCAGTTGCTGTTTCTAGGGGAAATTTATTTTGTGGCAGAATGCTAGTTGTGGGCCCGAAACCCATTTCCCCCTTTTTATTTATCTAACAAACTCCTGATTTTCTTTGACGCACTAACATACCCAGGTAAAAGACCTCCTCATACTACCTTGCAGCTAGAAGCGGCTGAAACAATCCCTGGCCAGATAAAAGCAAACAGAAGTTACTGGGTCGAATCTCTGGGAAAGCATTTCAAAAGAAGTCAATGTGGATGGAATTTGCCTTTTGTCTTTTGTTTTTCTCCCTTTTTCCTATCTAGAATGGTTATGTGATGTCAATATGCAGCCTCAATCTTAAGACCATGAGGATGAAGACTCCATACAAAGGAAGGCACAGCAGGAAGACGGAAGGAGCACTAGACCTTGGCTTTTTATCTCTGGACTTAGTGTCTAATGAGAAAAACTGCTACACAAAATTATCAGTTTTGTAAAATGTAAAAACGGCTATTGGCCTGGGTGTTCTCATTGCCCTTCAAATCTCTCTGAACCTAGGCTATGTGGAAATAAGATTGAAAATGGACCAAGAAGGCATTCTTCAAATTGAAATGCTTTTATTAGAATACTAATAATTGCAGATAAAAGGAAACCACACATGGGAAAGGGAAAACACTCAGAAATACTATTACAGATTAGGCAAATTAGAGAAACATTTTCTTCAGTGTATACAAAATGTAAACATTTGCCCTGGGATTTGCCCACCTCACAGATGGCACAGTCCACAAGGACTTATTTGGAACAAGAATCTATCAGAGTCTACAGTATAACCTCTATAATGTCTCTGCACTTCCTACGCTGAATGTTAAAGTCCCTAGCCCACCCCAAATTTTCTATGCAAAAAGCTAAATGGCTTTCAATCAAGGCAACTTGAACATCAACTGCTACATGTGGAAGTAGGCACTGAGGCATATCAGTCTTCCAGTGAGTTTCCACTCACCATGCTAATGGTATTTACATTTACCTTGACAGAGATTACAAAAATATACACAGTGTATAAAACCCCAAGTTGAGTCTGGGATGGAAAATTACATAGCTCTTGCTCATCAAATGCTCCAGAGAAAGACATCAAGTCAGTCGCTTGAAGTTAGGGAGACAGGACTAAGAAGAGGCCCTCTTCTGTTCAGAAAATGGGGACTCATAAACTTCCATGGGTGGGCAGGTGCAAACCAGGTGCTGATCTCCATAGATGTCATCAATCCGGGCAATGGTTGGCCAGAATTTGTTCTCTGGTTTCACAAAAGGCTGCAAGGGACAAAAGTTGGAAATATTCTGGGGTATTCTGAAACATTTCTCTTGGGGAAAGAGGAGATTGCAGTGATGTCCCCACAGCCTAACCGCAATAAGTGCCCAAAAGTATAAGAAGGTAAAACCCACACTCCTATTTTTATTTATGGTAGCCAAAATACAGAAGCAACCCAAGTGCCCAGTAGATGACAAAGATGTTATGTAAGTGTATGTACGTATACACACACATATACACACTGGAATATTACTCAGCCATGAAAAAGAATGAGATCTTGCCATTTACAACAACATGGACGGACCTAGAGAGTATTATGCTAAGTGAAATACATCAGACAAAGAAAGACAAATACATCATGATTTCACTTACATGTGGTATCTAAAAAACAAAAAAGAAACAGACCCATAAATACAGAGAAATGATAGTTGCCAGAGGGGAGGGTGTGGGCGATGAGCAAAATGAGTGAAAGGGAGTGGGAGGTACACGCTTCCAGGTACAGAATGAATAAGTCAGGGGGATAAAGGGTACAACATAGGAAAGAGTCAATAGTATTATAATAGCATTTTTTATGGTGACAGATGGTAGCTACACTTGTCAGCATAACGTGTCAAGTTGTCAAATCACTACATGGTATACCTGAAACTAATGTAACATTGTGTGTCAACTATATTCCAATACCAAAAAAAAAGCTAAAAGCCACCCCTTAATTATTGTCCCCCAAAATCCAACTTTTGACTCTTGTCTCCACCCTGCCAAAGAGACTACGGAGTATCTTTTTCATGTAAGAATCAGAAAGGAAACAAAAACTATATTTGGTACATTTGGGGCTATCTCCCTGTTGGATGATAGTAGAAATTTGACAGAGACTCCTATTTGGTCTTCCTCAACCATGAACCAGGTGGCTTCCCAAGCCTATGGCTGACACTCCGACCTCAGAAATCTGAAAGCCAATGCCTGTGTTCTGCATCACTTGTCATGACCCATTTAAGAAAGTGTCCCACGTAGGGGCACCTGGGTGGCTCAGTTGGTTAAGCTCAGCTCATGATCTCAGGGTCATGAGACTGAACCCCACATTGGGCTCTGTGCTCAGTATGAGTCTGCTTGTACCTCTTCCTCTGCTCCTCCCCATCCCCTGCTTGCTCTCTCTCTCTCTCACTGACTCAAATAAATAAATAAATAAATAAATAAATAAATAAATAAATAAATAAAATCTTTATATTAAAAAAAAATCATCCCACGTGTAGTTACTATAATGAGGCTGCAAGGATGGGCGCCCCTTCAGATAGGTGATGGCCCTTCATACGCACGTGAACACTATACCAGCTGGCCCATTCAGCTTCAGAGAAGAACTTACAAGTGGGAATGCTGCCACCTCTCTGGAATAAGGCCGATCCCAGTGGGAGGATGTGACGCAGGTCAGGGAATGTGGAGACATCTGAGACAGACAACACAGATGGGAAAGGGATCAGAGTAGAACACTGCCTTCTCCTCCTGTGCTTTGTTTCAGCCAGTGAGCTGATGGAAGCCCAGGGACACAGGGCTGTTTTGTTTAATTTCAATTTAAGGGGGAAGAATTGTGATAGGAAACTTTTTATTGTGAAATATTTGAAATATCAGAAAGTTATGGTAATATATTAGAACATCTACCACCCAACCAACATAAATCAACATTTTGTCATATTTGCTTAACCTTTTAAAATAAGCACTGCAGAGGGGCGCCTGGGTGGCTCCATTAGTTAAGTGTCTGACTCTTGGTTTTGGCTCAGGTCACAAGCTCGGGGTCCTGGGATTGAACCCTCTGTCAGGCTCCACGCCTAGCCGGGAGTCAGCTTGAGATTCTCTCTCTCCCTCTGCCCCTTCACACCCCCATTTGTGCTCGCTCTCTCTCTCTCAAAATAAATATGTCTTTAAAAAAATAATAAAACAGGGGTGCCTGGGTGGCTCAGTTGGTTAAGTGTCTGCCTTCAGCTCAGGTCATGATCCCAGGGTCCTGGGATTGAGCCCCACATTGGGCTCCCTGCTCCGCGGGGGGGTCTGCTTCTCCCTCTGCCTGCCCCTGCCCCTGCTTGTGCTCTCTCTCTCTGTGTCATAAAATAAAAATAAATAAATACAAACAAACATTGCAGATACAATTGAAGCTGCCTATATATATCCCTCCATCTCATCTCTTACGGTACTCCCCAGTGATAACCACTATCTTAAATTTGGTGTTCACCATGCTGATGGTTTTTATACTATTACTGCATATATGCTTAAACAGCATATAGCATAGTTGGGCACATTTTAAAATCTTATTATCATCCTGTGAGTATTATTCTCCACTTGTTTTTGTAACTCAGTATTATGTTCTTTAGATGTCTATTGCCATTTTTAAAAATGGCCTAAATCCTTAGAGAATCAGCAGTATCCACAGAAAAGAGAAATAATAATAAACAAGATGCCTTCTCCTGCCAGCCATTGACCCAGGTACCCGACCTTTATCTAGCTGGGCACTCTGGAACTTGCCTGGGCTTCCCCAAGCACCTCAGACTTGTTCTCTGGCTTGGGGCCACAACAGCACAACCACAGGCTTCATAGTATTTTCAATTCATGACCACCACCCCTCCCCGCCCCCAGCTTAATAATTCTGGACCTAAAGAGAGACAGTTCACAAGCTCACAATAAACATGTTTCGGATTTTCTCCAAAATAGGCCATAACATTATAAAAGGCTGAGTACCAATTAATTGTTCTAAGAGATAACGGCTCCAACAGAAGAACGTGTCTATCCAGAGTTTGTGAGGTAAATAATCTCACTAGGGTGCATCAAAGAGAGACATAGAATGATAAGACTCCCCAGGTGGACAGTTCTTCAGCTTCTGCTCCCGCCTTTGGCAGCCAGGTGGGTGCATGTGGGTATACCTCCCACAGTGACAAAACAATCACATAAACAAAATTATAACGTTTCTCAAAACACCCACATTATACTTGAGTAACTGCTACTATGTTGTTCAAGAAGATTTAAATTTGCAAGTAATGAATTTTTTCAGAAAAATGTCTTATTTTAGGCAAGAATAATCTCATCTTCTGATGGGAGTTCAAGGGTTGCTGGCACACTGTCCATACCCAGTCTTCTCTATGAGACATTTTGGATAAAGTACCAGTGCCTACGCACCTTTAGTGGATTGACATTGGGGTCAATGCGGCCCTCCTCAATGTCAGCGATTTCCTGACGAATGCTGATCATGGCATCACAGAATCTATCCAGCTCTGCCTTGTCTTCTGACTCAGTAGGCTCAACCATGAGAGTCCCTGCCACCGGCCAGGACATGGTAGGGGCATGAAAGCCTACAAAAGAGATAGGGGAACTTGTGTCACTAACTTTGACCTCCCCAATTTAGAAGACATTCTCCCCATCCTATAATTTATCCTGAGGAAATCACTGGGTAAATGTACTTACATATATAATTTGCATATATATATATGATTCATCTCAGCATGTTTATGCAAGAAGAAAGAAAAACTTAGAAAATAAATGAACATCCAACACTAGAGGATCAGTTAAGTTTTACAGGGTATCCATACAATAAATATGCAGCCATTCAATGTATGTAAATTTATATTTGCTAAATTGAATAAACATTAAAAATATTAAGTCAAAAAAGCAAGCTACATTATAATGAGATCCATTTTTATTAAAAAAGTGACAAAGTGTTCATGTATACATATCTTATGAAGGAAGACACCTTGAAGAATACCAAAATTTTAACAGGGGTTATCACCAAAATATGAGACTGAGATTTTTCTTTCACTTTGTATTTGTTTTAGAAGCTATAATACTTGTGTATTACTTGTAATTAAGAGAAATTAAAACATCATAGCCTATCACAAGTTAAATAACAAGATAGCAACCATAAGCCTGAAGTGAGTGTTACTGTCCCCATTTTACAGATGGGGAAACAAGCTTGACCAGGACATGGAAAGCCTTTTGTCTTTACACTGAATACAGGCTGAAGGTATTTCTGTTTCCAAAAGTTTTCATATGTAAAATGAATCAACAAGACACATGCTTGAGAGAGATTTCCTGGACAAAAGCCAAAAACAACTTTTTCCCATTTTTACCCTTTTTCTATAAAACTATTAAAAGATGACAAACAGCCTCAGAGTTGATATACCTGTCAGCTAAGTTTAAATGGTTCCCAAATTCTGATCTGCATAAATCACATGGGATGCTTTAGGGTCATGCCTATGTGCTTTAAGGGATTGTCTCCTCAACATGTTATAAACATTTTCGAACAGTAAGTTGAAAAGAATATAGAGTGAACACCCATATACTGTTCACCTTGATTCTACAGTGATGCTCTGTGTGCTTAATCACATATCTATTCATCCATCCATCTTATTTTTGATGCATTTCAAAGTATGCTCCAGTCATCAGTACACTTCTCCCTTAAATACTTCAGCATGCATATTATTAACTAGAATTCAATATCTGTTCACATGGATTTGTGATAAAATTTACATAGAGTAAAATGCACAAATCTTAAGTTTATCATTTAGCAAGTTGTGACAAATACATAAAACTATGTCACTCAAACTGGAAAAGGATTTAAAACAAAAACAAAAACAAAAACAAGCTAATCTCATTACCCATTAAGTCCAACCTCAATTCCATGTGTGAGCAAATTCAGCCCAACATATCCTGCTGTAGTGGTTCCCATATTTTAAAACCATCAGAGTTGTCTTAGGAACGCAGATTCTTGGATCTTCAGCCTCATTCAGGAAGTCGAAAGTAAGGTGCAGAAATCTGTAAGTCTTAAAAACTCTCCTGGTGACAAGAATCACTCACTGTGTTTGGAAACCTCTGACCTAAAGCAGTGTGCCCCACATTTGGCTGTTAAGACTCATCTGTGGGGGGCGCCTCGGTGGCTCAGCCATTAAGCATCTGCCTTTGGCTCAGGTCATGATCCCGGGGTTCTGGGATCAAGCCCCACATTGGGCTCCCTGTTTGGCAGGAAGCCTGCTTCTTCCTCTCCCACTCCCCCTGCTTGTGTTCCCTCTCTTGCTGTCTCTGTCAAATAAATAAATAAAATCTTAAAAAAAAAAAAAAAACACTCATCTGTGGGATGCTTGTTAAATATATAGGTTACTGGGCTTCTCCCCTGGAAACTCTGATTCAGTAGGTGTGATTAAGAATCTGTGTTGTCATTCTTAATTGCTATTTTGGGGAGTTTTGGGGGTTTTTCTGTTTTCTTTTTGTTTTGTTTTACTTAGCCATTCATTCATTCATTCTCTCACTTTTTTTTTAAGTTTACTTATTTAAGGAATCTCTACACCCAATGCGGAGCTCAAACTCATGACCCCGAGGTCAAGAGTGGCATGCTCTGCAGACAGCCAGCCAGGCACCCCATTCTCTCACTGATTAAACATGTAAGTTCTGAGGTGCTTACTAAGTGCGAGGCACCTGTACAATTCTAGACGTGGGGCAAGTGTGACAATCACTCTATCAAACATTAAAATAAGGTCAAGTTTGGAGATAGACCAAGACTTGGAAATACTGGGTCATAACTTCAATTACAACTTCCTCCTCACCCATTCTCTCCCTCCCTGAAAATGCTGCTGCTGCCAGACATGTGATGCAGACAACACATTTCGGAAGTGAAGGGAGAGCCTGCCTGAACCTGCCGTCACTCAGCCCTTAGCTGGGACGCCCGAGTCAGGTTACAAAAGCAACCAAGAGATTCTGAGGGGCTGTTAACTTCATTAATGAAAACTTTCTTTGGCTTTCCCATTTATTATCAGTATAACTCTGCATGATAAGATCATGCATTCAGGAGAGGAATGAGCCACACATGTGGGATTCCCATTATGATGCAGTAGTAAAACTATTAAATTATTGAAGCTTTCACTTTCCTTATTAAGAGAAGTTATTCAAATTATTATAATTCAGATAGAACTCCACACCCATTGAAAGGCAAAGTTCTCTACACCTTAGCCTTTCTGAGAGTTGAAGCGCCTTTGATATTATTGATAATGTCACTAAAACGTGTATTTCAATCAGGACTATGCTGAATTAACACCCACTAATTCACAAAGGGCCTATGTCTTTCAAAATTCTTCCAGGAAAATTGCACTGTCTCTATGAAATCATATTCCTATGGTAGAAGGAATTCTTCCTAAGGTGAAGGAAGCCTATTCCTTCATCTACAGAAGCAGCTGAAACAGCTATGTCACGACTGAAGTGGTTATAAAATTCAAATGCCATTGGTCTCGAACACTTCTATAGGTTACCTGTTCTACTTCCTTCACCATTACACCAACTTATCTCTTCATGGACTCCTTTGTTTACCAAGACTGGAACAGGAATAAGAATTTACCAGAAACATAGGCAAGACAACACACACATACACACACACACACACACACACCCCAAATAATCCAATTTAAAGTGGGCAGAACACATGAACAGACATTTCTCAAAGAAGACATCCAAATGGCCAATTGACACAAAAAAAGATGCTTAACATCACTCATCATCAGGGAGATGCAAATCAAAACTATAAGATATTACCTCATAACTGTCAGAATGGTTAAATTAAAAAACACAAGAAACAACAAGTGGTGGCAAGGACGTGGACAAAAAGAACCCTCTTGCACTGTTGGTGGGAAGGCAAACTGGTGCAGCCACTCCAGAAAACAGTATGGAGGTTCCACAAAAAGTTAAAAATGGAACTACCCTATGATCCAGCAATTGCACTATTAGGTATTTACCCAAAGGATACAAAACTACTGATTAGAAGGGATATGTGCACCCCAATATTTATAGCAGCATTATCAACAATAGCCAAATTATGGCAAGAGCCCAAATGTCCTCCAAGTGATGAATGGATAAAGATGTTGTATATGAAATATTATTCTGCCATAAAAAAAGAATAAAATCTTGCCATTTGCAACAACATGAATGGAGCTAGACAGTATAATGTTAAGTGAAATAAGTCAGTCAGAGAAAGACAAATATATGATTTCACCCATATGTGGAATTTAAGAAAGAAAACAAATGAATAAAGGGGGCGGGGGAGAGAGGGAGGCAAACCAAGAAACAGACTCTTAACTACAGAGAACAAACTGATGTGACCAGAGGGGAGGTAGATGGGGGATGCATGAAATAGGTGCTAGGAATCAAAGAGTAACTTATCATGATGAGCACTGAGTAATGTATGGAAGTGTTAAATCACTACATTGCACACCTGCAGCTAACAAACACTGTATGTTAACTGTAATGGAATTAAAATTAAAAACTTAGTTTAAAATACTTAAAAAAATAAAGAAATGTAGGAAACAGCAACCATTACCATTTTCTTTGGAGTTTTTTTTTTTTTTAAGATTTTATTTATTTATTTGACAGAGAGGGACACAGCCAGCGAGAGCGGGAACACAAGCAGGGGGAGTGGGAGAGGAAGAAGCAGGCTCCCAGCGGAGGAGCCTGATGCGGGGCTCGATCTCGGGACCCTGGGATCACACCCTCGGCCGAAGGCAGATGCTTAACGACTGAGCGTTTTTAATTCTGTTAACTACAAAGACTTCTTTTCTAGGATGCCAATGTATTCAAGATATATGATTTAATATCTTTTGAAGGGTATGACCAATGCAGTCATAGGCCAAGTGTTTTCTCTATCATTGCGAAGGTCACCTAGAACCCTGGAATCAGCGTTTCGTTTACTATGGTGCCTGCACATTTGGTCTGTGCCTTGAGGAGGTGGCCCACAGCCAGCATGGAAAGCTACATGAATGTCAAAAACCTGAGTTGCCCCAAAAGGAGTTGCTCCCATAAGGTCACTCACCGTAGTCCTGAAGCCTCTTGGCCACATCCACAGCCTCAATATTTGCAGACTTTTTGAAGGGTCTTGTATCCAAAATAAATTCATGAGCCACATAACCTGAGAAATTGTTTCAGCTCAAGATTAGCATCAGCTTGTTTTACCCAAGCAAATGAACAAATAAATCAGCTTTTTAACACATATCAACAAGTACCGAGAAGCCATGATCACTTGGTCAGTTTGTAGTTGGCAACAAAGACCTCGTCTACTTTATTAGTAATTATAATTATAAAATATAAAAATAATTGTAAAAATAAAAATGTTTTTAAAATGTCAGGCAATGTGTCCAATCCTTAGTGCACAACACACCCCGGAGCCAAGAGGCCGATGGGAGGTGGGACTTTGCTGCCAATGCACGGCTGCAGTGTTTGCCTGCGGAGTCCTAGGGATGAGATGTTTTCTACTCTGAGGTTATAAAATCTACTTCCAACAGTTAAACATGTCATCACAGGCCTGACCCTTTTATTACAAAACATTTCTAGAGCTGAAGATCCATTGATACTGTTTTCAGCAACTCTGCGCCCAGCATCAAATGACTTTCTTCTGCGTATATGTAAATACATAGTGAACCTTATCTGTAAGGCACATACATTATTGTATGTGATTCTTCAAAGGGGCTCTTGAAGTTTTGGTTTCAGGCTTCAAGCTGAGAATTAGAAATTGGGGCTGTCAAACACAAGTGGCAAGAAGCTGACGAAGCCAAGGCCCTGGGAGTCAGTTCATTTTGCTCTAGGCTGCCATTTCCCCAGCGTGAGCTATTTGATCACCCACCTACCAGCAGGAATAAACCAGCACCTAAGTCAGTATTTGCATCAACAGAACATCATTTCTGGGGGCTTCCAAATTCCATGGCCCACACAACTGATGAGTTTCCTTCTAAGAAAGGATGCTCATGAGATAACAATGTACTCCTTCTTCTTCACCTACTTTCCTGACTCTCAGCATGAATCTACTTACAGATACGTGGAGCAGACATAATTCTGCAAGCCTGAGAAGAATAGCTCCAGTCATTAGTAGCTCCTGAGATCGTCTGTAATCGCTCTGCTTCTTATGTAATGAATACATAAGAAAGGGCTGGTTTTGTTAGAAAATGAAAGTATGAGAACCTGAAGCTTTAAATATACTGTCACTGGATATTTTTAAAATATTCTTTCTAACGATGGGGATTAAATTTGTAAGAAGTGGGATTCAAAAGTAGAAAGTTGTATTCATAGCTAGGTAAAGTCAGGGGGAATTGTACCTAAAAGGAATGACCAGTTGGAGTTTTGGCCGGGGGCGGGGGGGGGGGGGGGGTTGAGATCATTTAAGTCTAGGAATCCCAAATACACCATTGTCCCTACCCCATTTTGGTAGCCCAGACTCCACTTTGACCTTGCTTCTCTGCGCCTCTGGCAGCCAGCTCAGCACTGTGAGGGTGTGACAAGAAAGAAGGCTAATGAAGCCTGCTGCTCTGAAGGACGCCCAGCGGGCAGGAGCGGCAGAGGGACACATGATGGAGGAAAGCAGTCACTCTTGCTTCCAAGGAGAAGTTCAGTCACGCGGAGCCCAGCACCCCTAACACAAAGCCTGCGTCTGCAGGGCCCCCACCACAGGCAGGCGGTTTGGGAAGAGCTCCATTTTCAAAATGAGGTTCAGATGTTATTTTCTAAATCCATAGCCTAATGTGTTCAAATGGAAATGGTGGAATTTCAGCATATCTCTCTCTTTCTGTACTTGAGCCCTGAAAGGGGTGAAATTGAAACTCGGTGGCTGTTAGAGGCCAGATCCCAGGATGTTCATCTTTGTTTATACTTTTTAAGGAGGAAAGATACATAAGCTTTCTATGGCATATGGTGAGTCAGGGCAATCTGAAGTAGAAATTAGATAAACTGGTCAGCACAAATTTTCATTTTCTCTGAGTAGATGTTCCTGCTGGGCCTAACCATGACTATAGCCGAGAGTCTGAAAATATACCAAGTCAAAGGAACAAGGAAGGGAGGGTGGCACGATGGAAAAGCAAAATAAAAGTGGCTTGGCTCTAAGCTTGGAACATCTTCCCATCCGCTCCGCATCCTCAGAGTGACTGCCTAGAGATAAATGGAACTCGCTGGCTAATTACTCTGTAAAACTTAGGTGGGCAATCAGGGCTTGGTCAAGCTCTTCAGTTGCAGGGACCATAACTAATAGAATCAAAACTGAATGCTTCCCTGGAAATGAGGTTGGGTAGGTGGGGCCTCTGGCCTCAGGAGGGTCACTTCCTGGCCTGGGATGCGAAGGTCCATCCCCTGAGGCCCATGTCTGCCCATAAAGGCCACTGGGAAGCCAACTCAGGAACAGGAATTTCCAGGCAGCATTAGGTTTGTCTAAGGTCAAAAAGGGATGGGCATTTAAGAAACTGAAACGTAAATAAAACATTGGGCTACTAATAAAGTGGCCTACTCCGCTGACAGAAACTTCATTTAGATCAAACAGTGAGCTTAGCCTCCCACAAGAGGAGACATCTCTGAATTTTATTCCTCTTTTTAAAAAGGTACCATCTTAAAAAAAAAATTTCTCAACTGGATGTCTTTCAATAAATAAGAATTTATCATTAAAACAAAACAAAACAAAAAGGTACCATTTTACCTGACATAATTCTTTTCTTTCCTCATCTTAAATAGTACTGCTCCCCATCCCAATTCTTGCCTGTCACTTCCTTGCTTCACAAAACCATAAGCCTTAGTGGTTTAGCTGGTATTTTCAAATCTCTCACAGAAACGGTTCACAAAGGGAAGCCTGGAGTTCATTAAAATTATTGCCTCACAGTCATCTGTAATTCCAGAGTCTTATATAGAACTAGTAAGTATGATTACGATGAATAACGGCCTTTTAATATTGCCGTTAGACATCTTGGAATACAATGTGTTTATTAAGAACATATCTATTTTGGGCCCTCAGGAGGTAGAGTGATAATTCTTTTTTAGGCCCTAGAATACTCAGCTTCAAATTATATAATGAGTGTGTTTACCAGACCAAACATGAGACAATTTTTTATTTCATGAACTTTAGGATTGGGCAATAAAGTCTGTAATCACCAATAGATCTCTGCGTGGGATGAGAAATGTGATTTATTATTTGATTCTGGGATAAAATGTCAAAACAAATGGAAATTGCATCTATCATTTTGTGCTGCAAATCCCCTAGGACTGAGACAGTCTCTGCTTAAAGCAGTCACTCAAATGCTAAGCACATGGTAGGCACCTGAGAAACGCTTGCTTGCTCACTCCCCTCTCTGCGGGACTGCCACCACACCCCATGCAGTCCAGATCACACGCACTCTTGCTTTAAAACACAAAACTTCAGGTTGCACAACTGTGTGAACACACTAAAAATCAGTGAATTGTACATTTCAAGTGGGTCATTTGTACGGTATGTGAATTCTGTCTCAAGGAAGTTTTCAAATAAAGTTAATCATAAGTAAATTTCAAATACCTTAAAAAAACAAACAGATAAAAAACCCTAAACCTTGTCAATTAAAGCAAAAAGATCATTTTTCAACCACCGGAATGGCAGATACTTTGTTTTTGGTTGGTGTTGTTTTTCAGCCTGGCACTTGGTGTTCACTAGGCCCTGGTGTGATGGTCACTTCATACAATATTAGCACGAAATAAATTGGTACAAAGTCTCTGCGGGGACAAGGCCATGCATACCAAGAGCTTAGATGCATTCATACTCTCTGAGATAATAATTTCTCTTCTACAGCTCTAACCTCAGGAAATAATCAGAAATGTTTTTTAAAAATCTAAATAAAAGATATTCATTGCAGCATTGTTACAAACGCAAAGCAAACAACTAGGGGGAAAATACTGTAGAAGTACCCGAATCCAATGTAGCTACTTTCAAAGAACATTTAATGACAGGGAGAAATGATCACAATATAAGATAAAGTTAAAAAATAGGACACTGTATTTGTAATATGATCGCAATGGTCTAAATGTAAGATAAGAAGCAATACAGCCAAATTATTAATAGTGGTTATGTCTGCTTGACGAGACCATGGATCATGTAGACCTCCTTCCTCATGGTTTTTATTTTCCAAACCTTCCATGTTGAGCACATACAAATTACTTACATAATCAGACAAAACAAATACTGAAGTTAATCCTGAAGGCCGATACATACGCAGGATGCATTTCACAGGGCAGGAGCTATATTTGAATGAATTAATTAGTAGCTCTTGTAGATTCTTTAATACCCACCTCAGAAGCATTTTATTGTGTTACTTAGAAACCTATTGCCCACAACCTTCTTTCCTAATCTCTGGGGAGCATTCCTAACCAGAGCTTCTAGTTATTTAGCTCTTTTTCTATTTTCAAACTCCAGACTAACCCTTTGGATACATATTTTTAAGGCAAGACCAGCCTTTAAATTAAAGATCACAGATGTAGACGTATACTGCACCCGAGCTGGAGAAACAAAGAGCCGAAGAGAGGCCTCATTCTTGTGGCCCATGCTGCTTATTGACTGCTGTCTCTCTACTCCAAGCTCCAAGTCCCCCTCTGTCCCTGCCGCCAATTCCGTGCCCATGGCCAACGTGCAGCACATCTGTCTGGCTCTCAGCGCCATCTCCTCCCACCACCTCCAGGATGACTTTGTTCCCCTCTATTATTCCCACTATTGTAGCTTCACTCTCCCCTCTTCAAATCCTTTTCTCTGGCAGTTTAAAATCATGTTCTTTTCTTATTCCAAAACAAACCTGGATCCTGTTGGAGCAGCTCCCACCTGTCCCCCTGCCTTCACTACCAAACTCCCCCAAACCGCGAATGCCTCTCCCTTCTTCTCCCCACCCTCGGTCCACTTCTCAGCTCATTTCCATTTGGCATCTTTTTTGCCCTGATTCTTTCAAAGGTCACCAAAGTGTTCCTAAATGTTAAAGGCAAGGTTCTTTTTCAGACTCATGTCATAGGACCAGTCTCTCTCCCTGTTGTGCAAGACTCTGTGCATTATGGTGGGCCAGGCGTGACTGACAGGTACAGGTGCTAGAGAATGGAAGCAGGCACAGTCTTTACCCTGCAGGAATTCAAGGTCTGCTGGACAGAGAAACCGAGTGGGAGAAATCCTCAGTAGTGGAGGGAGCAAATGAAGGAGTAGTTCTGTCTGCCAGAAAAAGGAGGCTTCAGGGAAGAGGTGAGGCCAGAATAGAGACAGACAGGACAAGCAGGGCCTTTTCTCGGGAGAGGCACTGTGACAAATGCGGCAGAGGTTCTAAAGCTGCCCCAACCATGGAGTCTTCCCTCACTAGGTACCCCTTTTCTGCTCATCCCTGTTCATGTAGCCATTTGCCTGAGGGGTTTTGCTCTATTTCTCAAAACTCTTTTCTTGGGTTTCACCTTTTCTAAGGGTCTGCCCCTAGATTCTGTGCCCATAGCCAAATTTCTGCAAATCTGTCTGGCTCCATCCCCTCCCATCACTTCCAGGATGACTTTGTTCTCCCTTCTATTATTTCCACTATTGGACCTCTATTTTCAGCATAAGAGGCTTGCATAGAATTTCTCTTCACACTCAATCAGTAACTAAGTCCTATTGATTCTACTTCTAATAGGATGCTCATCCCCTGCCATTTTCTTAATGACATTACCATTCTCTTAATCCTGTCATTCCCCTGCTCAAAAAAACCTTTCATGGCTCTTGAAACAATCCAGTCATCTGGCTCAAGGTTAAAGTTGAGAGCCGAGACAGTCAAGGCCCTAAGCTGCCTCTCCAACTTCATTCTTCATCTGTTCCCCTTTTTCCTATCCCATCCATCAACCCCCCCAAAGCTTTCCGCCACCTAGACAACTCTGGCTTGCTGCAGTATCTCTGTTTACTGGGGTCTGCTCCTCTCCCTTCCAGGCTCCTCTCAAAGGGTTCCTCCCAGAAGGCTCTCCCAATTACTCTGCCCTTCCTCTGCCCAGTCTGAATTACTCCACTCTTCTAGAGGCATTCCCATAGCACTTTGTGAGGTAATGATCTCGCGAGGTTTATGTATACATCTCTCAGCGGTGTGGCTTCTTGTTGACCTGGGGTGTATACACTAACCACATCACATAGCCTTCCGAATAGTGATACTCCTAAACTGTTCACTAAATGAAGTCAGTTCCAAAATATCTGTGCTCTTCTCTGGTATATGCTAAGAAACAGAAGTTTCCTACCCACTGCAGAAAACCACATCTACTAGGTCAAACTTGCTCAGGAAAAAACCAAGTGACGGTAAACTAAGGTTGATACTTGCCTCTTGCACCCCGGAAAAGGACTCTGTAGTGTTTTTCTAATCGCTTGGCCATGTAGTTGGCATTTAATATAGCAATTTCTGTGGCCTGTTTAAGGCCCTTGCCTCCCATCATCTGTAAGAGAGAGAAAAAGAGTCATCAACCACAGAACAGGTAAACCCAGTGGACACTAACCAAAGACACCCCCAAACAAATCCCGCCCACAAGGGAAGTCAGCCTACCATCACTGCATTACAAATGGGTATAAAATCCCAACAAGGAGGTCTGCCAGTCTTCTCTAAGCCTGAAATAAATTTCAGTTTTCTCCTTGGAACATAACTTTATATTTCTTATAAAAGTAACTAAGTGGTAAAAGAGTAACAACAAGGAACAAAGTAACAAAGCTTACAACAGGGCAAAATTGGCTGACTATTTTGTTATCTAAAGAGGAAAAAGAGTAAGATACTCTTAATCACAGGAAACAAACTGAAGGTTGCTGGGGGTGGAAGGATGCGGTAACTGGGTGATGGACATTGGGGAGGGTATGTGCTGTAATGAACACTGGGTATTCTCTAAGATAGATGAATCAAAGACCTGTACCCCTAAAACAAATAATACATCACATGTTAATCAACTGAATTTAAATCAAATAGAAGAAAAGAAAAAATAAAGAGGAAAAAGAATTTTAAATTACATGCATTTGGGAGAGGTTTTGTTGCTTACTGTGAATTTGAGATCTGAAATTTGGCCAGAAATCTCGTGCCATCTTGACCAAAATCCCCACTGAATCAATTTTGTATGGTTTGTCTTACAGTTGTCCATAGTCAGGATTATTTATATGTTTAACAACTACCAGGTTTGATCTTATCCTTTTCTGGTAGTTTCTAAATCAGTGTGAACATTATCACCAGCAAAGAGCTTAAAATCAAGACTGCTGACATTCTTCCCAGAATACCTCATGTATGATGGAGGCTTGGTATATATTAAATACATAACTAATATAGGACGAATGAGAAAGCATCAAATAAAACAGGGATACCAACGTCCAAAGCAAGGAGAGGACACATTTTGCCAAGCTGGACAAAGAAGGGTTCCCAAAGAAAGAGTTAGAATTTGAGTGGAAATCTAAAAATGGGTAGAATTTGGAGAGGCAAAAAGAAAGGGGAAGGAGCTCCAGGGGATAAGAATGGCAAAAACCAAGGTGTAGAAGTGAAGGCATAGGGTTGCAGTCTGGGGGTTACTGTAAAGGCTGGTGGGCTGCGATGACCTCTTATAAGCCTCAAACCTTTCCTATGAAGAGCTTGGATTTGGTTCAGTGGCTCTCAACTCATGCATCAGAGTCATTTGGAAAGTTTGATGGCCCATGCCCTACATCTCATATGCTGAATTTGATTCTCTCTGGGATGGGGCCTAGGCATGCACATTTTGGGAAGAATCCCCTAAGGATTCTGTGTACGCTAGTAAGACCAAGCAGTAAAGGCAAAGGGAAACCAGGAGATAATTTGGGCTCTTAGGGGGAACTCTGCAGTCCTATAGAGTGTCCAAGACGGACTGAAGCAGGGAAAGAAGGTAGTTCTCGTGCCCGGGTGGCAAGTAACAACAGCCTGAAATAAAGGGGGGTCCAGGTCAGAGAGGTAGCTTAAAATCTATTTTATTTCACTTTTAACTGAGGTTCTGTCTGGTATTCCTGGCATATGGCCAAACCAGCCTTGGGGCATTTATTTTCTGTATGTGGGAAATCATCTCTAACCCAAATATATCCATATGAAACAATCCAGGTTTACAGGATCTAGGGACCAAAAAGGAACCTGGGAATAAGATTCTGTTTGCAAAGAAGCAGACCTTTATTATGATTGTTTTTGTTGTTACTATTTGTAAAACAACTCAAATATCATTTTTAAAAGGAGGTTTTAGTCTCTGAGGTACAGAATTGTTGTTCCAGCTTCCCAGAAAGTTTTCATTAAGAATCATAAATGCCACACTGTTTAAGAATAACAGCCAGCCCCAGAGAGCCATCCAGCATGACTTGCATAGCTGAGTTTTGTAGTCTTGTTTCACCAGAAGCCACCCTTCCTTTAAGGAGGAAAGCCAGTTTGGGAAAGCTGCCCTAATTAGCTGCTGAACAAGTGTTCTGTCCAGTGCACAGTCTTGTCAGCCCAGGGGGTGGGCAGGCCCGTTTGAACAAGAGCCGTATAAAATAAACTCTAGCTCTAGAGTTTTTTGGAGAAACACAAAGAAAGGAAAGCTGTTCTCTAACAAAGTCTAATTACCCCAGAGAGTTACAGTTCCACAGGCTCTAAAGGGCAAAGAGCTTTGGGAAACTACCACATAAGCAAATTTCTGCTATTTTGTATCTTATCTTCCAGGTTCCTAAGAAATATAAAGCAATGTGAGATTTATTCCTAAAATTTATCCCAGGATTTCAACTAAGCGTAATAATTAGTACGTGCACTGTTTTTCACTTGCAAGGGGCTGTACAAATCCTACAGGAAACTAAAATCACATAGCCAGAACATCCATATGACTCATGGAACGTAACTCGGTCTGCAACAACGTATCTGGCATTTCAGTTTCTGTAATGTGAAACCCACTATGAGGACCCAAAGGAAAGAGCACCGTGAAGAAGAGACGAAATACATTTTATCTGATCTCTTTCAGAAGGTTTCTTCCACCCAAGTCAGCAATCTTCACTGAATCACATCTCAGATCATGGATTTTTTCTTTTTTCAAAATAAATATATTTTATTTATTTATTTATTTGAGAGGGAGAGAAAGGGGGGGTGGACGAAGAGAGAGAATCTGAAGCAGACTCTGAGCTGAGCGCAGAGCCCCACACGGGGCTCAGTCTCACAACTGCGAGATCATGACATGAGCCAAAACCAAGAATTGGATGCTTAACCAACTGAACCACCCAGGCACGCCTGGATTTCTTCATTTTTAAGTCGAGGAGAAAGTCTGCAGTCTTAGTTTCCCACACACCTATCACACCCTTTGCCCGCCTAACACAGTCACAGGCCTCACCTTAATATAGGCCCAGGAAATGGGCAAGATGGAACTGGAGCCCCACGGGGCTGCGCTGACAGTACCCACAGGCCGGTCATCCTCATTTGGCTTTACCGAGATGATGGGGTGATTGGGCAAGAAAGGGGCAAGATGCTTCTTCCTGTTATGTTTAAACACAACTTCAGAAGATATAAAAAAAGATCCAGACCAACCAAACAGGCAAGTGCTGAGCCCTCTCAGAAAGCTCTATTCCTAGTAGAGGAACTCAGAGTGGAAAGGACCTGACACCTGCTGAGAAACAGATGTTCAGGAAATACTCCTTCCTTCCTCTTCTTCACCAGCCATCAGTGTCCCCGTGGCTCACCTGAGAACTATGGCAGACGATTTGTCACAGACAGGCAGCCATGAAATAGCTTGCAATCCATGGACTTATCAGGATTTGGGGACCTCCCAGCCCCACGCCCCACATTCTTTCCCAAGGCATCTAAGGGATAGACGGTGCTGCTGAGAGGGAGCCCCATGGGCCTACGCATCGGAAGCCAGCACATGAACATCACTCCTCCATGTCCCCCATAGCTGAAGTATTGAGGTGCTCCCACTTGTTACAAATCATAATAATCAAAAAGAAAAACAGGAAAAAGCAAGAGGGTGAGGCTCCCAGCAACCTGAAGACTGGGCCCTTTGGTCCATTCTTGGAAAACGGAAGAAACATAATCACCATGCTATACATGTTACACATCTTATAGATTAAAGTTTGTACCCTTTACCAACCTCTCCCTACCCACCCACCCCCTGCTCCCCAGCCCTGGCAAGCACTTTTCTCCTATGAGTTCCTTTTGTTGTTGATAGATAATTCACTTTCAATGTAACCATCAGCTGCTTTCTTTTAAAAGAATGAAAAAAAAAAAAAAAAAGAAAGAAAACCTTCTTGGAAATCTAAATTAAAGTCTAAGAGGCACTTGCAGGTGCTAATATTCCAGTTCAGACCCATAATGCTCCAGTAAACTCTATTCATTGCTCTGCTAATAAACCCGCCCTATCTATGTATGACTGGGAGCTTAGTGTGGCCAACTGGGCACTGTGGTTAATAAAATCTACTTATGCTCATCTTTGGACGTTCCCTAAATCACCCTTCTCACTGCTTCTCTCCCAGCCCCTACAGGCACACTAGATATGAAGGTGTCCATGACCCTTGAAGACCTTGATGAGAACAGCGAATTTGGGGCCATTCTTTCATTCTTAGTCTCTAAAACCTTCCTGAAACAAGCAGCCCAGAACTCACACGCCGATGGGCCCCATGCCAGGGCCGCCTCCTCCGTGGGGAATGCAGAAGGTCTTGTGAAGATTTAGGTGTGAGACATCAGACCCAAAATCTCCAGGACGACAGATTCCCACCTATCACAAAGGGAAAGAGCCAAAATCAAAAGTCAAGAGCTTGAAAGGGTGCTCTGGAAAGGTGGCCATGCTATATACTGTGGCCTCTCCCTTCTGAGGAAAGGCAGGCAGAGCTGTTCACAAAAATGTTCTCAATACCGGCCAAGATCTGCCGTCAACACCTCGCATCCCATAGGCAGCCTGGCTTACGGTTTCTATGGAAACAGCAACTGACCATTTAGCCTAATTTAGATTTTAAAATACGCATTTAACTATACAGTCAATTCCTAATTTTCCACCACAAGAGGGAGGAGAGGAAGCACCCTGAGCAAAGGGAAGTACCTCCTTGCTGCAGAAACAGATTACTTTCACCCCCGCAATGTTACCTCCCCTGCATGGTTGGCTTTGAGTGTCATGTACTTTGGGTACACCAGTGGAAGGGGATGAAAGGCTGCCTGAGAAGATGCTGAGCCAAGGGAAAGGAAGGGAGGCTGAGAGTTTTCCTGAGACCACTCTAATACCAGCCACAACATTCAACAGGCCTTCCTGCCACTTTGGCATTAGGGCTAATTTTCAATGTGTCCAAAGATGAAGAGTACATTAATGCTATTGAAGCAATAGACAATCCCTGGACGACACTTAGAAGGGAACCAGACAGAAGTAAAGAAAGGTAGAAAGAACTTGAAATGATAGAATAAAATAAACCAAAACCAAAAACAAACAAACAAAAGACAAAACCAACCCACAACCACAACCACAACTATAAACAATGACCAAGAAGTTAAGAAAACTGGAAGATGATGATATCCTCTTCTCCAATGGGCCCTACAGCATTTGCTCCAGGGTGCACATTACACAGAACCCTCCCCCTCTCACCCTCCCTCTCTCACTCTATCACATACACACACACACACACACACACACACACACACACACACACACACCCCCCACATAAGTAATCAGGATTGGCCCTTCAGGACAGAACTATTCAGCCACTTTACATTGAAGAAGTTGAAGCAGATTAATGGCTTTTTCATTGTCATGGGATGTTGTGGGAGATCAACATTCGTAGTGGCCAGAACCTGGGTCGGAACTCCCTTGGGAAGGGAGTCAAGTGACCTTCTATTGGTAGCATCCCTAGAGAGATCACAACCTCTGACGAACTAAGGATATTCAGTTCATTCCCTGCATCCTGTCAATCTCTTTACCTCCTCCCCAACTTTCAATCATCTCCTTAAAATCTAATCTCAGTGAAATTGCAGTACTTTGCTTGAAATTGGCAATAAAGAAAGTCAGCCACAGTTCTGAATTCAGTATCATGTTTTAAGACAATTGTCAAGAAGTCAGAGGAAAAAATCTTTTTCTGACTTAACCATTTTCCCAGGGAGTCCCTCTTGTGTTGCCTACCTGTGCATTCATATTTGCCCCATCTAGATAGACCTGTCCTCCATGTTGGTGAATCAGGTCACACACATCGCCAATGTTCTCTTCAAACACTCCATTGGTGGATGGGTATGTAATCATGATTGCTGCCAGGTTCTCCTTGTGTTTATCCACCTGTGGGATAGAAAAGAGCAGAGGGAGACAAAGGAGGAAATGTTTATTGGCCAAACCCTTTCTTTTTACTTTACAGAATTAGGAAAGATGAAGTCTTTTTTCATTTCTAGAATTCCCTCAAAGTATGATGACAATAACCATTCACAGCCATTACTCTTTTCTTAAGTCATTCCAAAGAAATAACAAAATGCCTTTAGGGTAGGTCTCCATGATCAAGACCTAAAAGACTATTAGGAAGATCTTTGGGTATTTTAGGCTCAACTCCCCAAGGCTTTCCCTCAATAATTATTTCAGAACTTTTTGGTTCCAGACATGTCTGTTCTCACAGTTAATCTCTCTCTGCTCATCTTGCTGTATCCACCCCTATTCCACTTCCCTCTCATTCTCTTGAAACTAGAATTCCCATAAGGAGTGTTCCGCTCTGATAAAAAGAAATCTCCCTCACGTTTCCTTTTCACAGAAAGCAAACATATATAAAAGGCACATTCCTGTTTTTCTGGCCAGTGAGTCAGAGCACGCTCATGTGGAAATGAAAAAAAAATTTTTTTTAAAGGTCATATTCTATATTGGGGAAACTTAGTAATTACAACTACTGCCCCAGAATATCTGTTGGTAAAAACTTTGTGGGCTCTGGAAGGGTGGGGATGGATGGGAGAGATGAGCAATGCTGTTGTGTTTTCAGTTTCTTTTGAAGGCAGTTACATGAAGTTCTCAGTCTCCATGCCTAGTAATCCTGACAAAAATCACATTGCTATTCAACTGATTTCCTTCCCTCTTAAGATGCAGCCTCCAGTCCACCAGTGGAAAGCAGATACAGTTGCTAGGCAACCTCTTCCTGGAGGTTGGGAGGTTGGGAGTGGGGGTTGGTGTTGCAGGAAGGAGGTGGAATGCTGCCCGAAATTCAGCAGGTAATGGCTGGGACAGTCACACACATTTGCAAAATCTACATTTATGTTTTAATTCCCAGCACAAAGATTGAGAATAACTGTGACTGCCAGTTTGATCATTAATGGGGGAAGGGGGGGAAGGTTGGGCAGGAAGGAGGATGCAGGCAGGCCCTGCAAGGAGAATCCTTACTATGACATGAATAATTCATTCAGTTTCTTACATATGCATTAAGAGGATGGGATTTCAGTTCAAAGGATCTTCTCCCGGTTAGTGAAGGAAGAAGTAGACTATGTTTGGTTTTATTATGGACCAAAAATGTGACTGCTGCATTTTATTTTTCTAATAGAGACAGTTAGGTTTTCTGATTTTACACCATTTTCCCCAGACCCATTCAGAGGAGGAACTGCAGTCTTTTAATAAGAATGCAAAGAAAGGGGCAACCCCCTTGGGTCCCCTCCCTCTTTGGGAGCTGTGTACTATCACTCAATAAACTTTGCTTTGCTGCCCACCAAAAAAAAAAAAAGAAAAAAAAAATCGAAGAAAGATAACATTGATATAAACCATGCAGTCTCTTCTCCCCAGCAAATATTCCCAACCCAGACCTCGCCCATCTGTTTAGTGGAAGACGGGTACCATGGCCTTGAGGTGAGCTGTGTCAATATTCCCGTATTTATCCACCTCCACAGGCTGAATCTTCATGCCTGCCATGTGGGCACTTGCAGGATTGGTCCCATGTGCTGATTTTGGAATGAGGCAAACCTTAGGAAAGGAGTGAAGGGAAGGAGAAAAAATCATCACCAGGCTTTTCATGGCAGAAAAGTGCTACGACATGCTTGGAACACAGACTGAATAGGCGCCACATGCTTTATTTAAACTGATCATGAACGCCTTAAAATCTGCTACAATTTCAATATTACTGTAGTGTAAAACAATGCCCAAAAGAGGAGTTTGCATTTGAATCCACAAATATTGCTCTTTAAAGAGTCATGTAATATTAATTAGTACTCTCCTCCCTTATCTCAGCAGACCAAAAACCAGACCCAGGGTTATTCTGACCTTGCTCAGTTATAAATGTAGAAAGTATCTTAAAAGAACATAAGGTTGGAAGTTAAACTCTAGGACCCAAGTGCCCAAATCATAGCTTCAATGCTCTGCTTGGCTTTGCTGAGATCCAGAAGAGATGATAATGGTAGATATAATTCCAAGGCCTTCCACTGCTGATACATCAATTATGTCACCATTTACTGGGTGCTTATTCTGTGCAATGACTTGTTAGTTGCCATAAGAATCATAAAGTGAGCATGAAAGCGTGTCCTGTGTTCATGGACAATACTGGCAAATGTATAAACAGGTGCCACAGGAACTCAGAATAAGGGGGTGTCACTTCAAGCGGAAGAGGTAAAGGGAAAGTGTTTCAAGAGCTAGATCTTAAGCTAGCATTTAAAGATGAGTTGAATTCTTACAGAAGGTGGATGGTGGGTACAATTTTAGAATTCCCAGATTTAAATCATTTTCATTTCCTCCTACAAGTCACACGAACACAAGCAAACACACATGCTCTGGTCGATGTGACGGTGCTGCACTACAGGAAAGGGCATCACAGAGTCTCCCCAACAGAAAGCAACTAGGAGAAGCAATGATCACTCTGAAAATGATCCTCCCTTTTTAAAATCCCAGGACCAATACTGCAACCCCTTGAAGAGAAATGGATGGGCGTTATAGAAATGGGCTTATAAAGGGGAAACTGCTTACAGCTCTTTCCTCAAAAACAGCAAAGTTGTCTACTTAAGCAAAACACATGTGTACGCAAAGGCAAACTATCACTCTTCTGTTGACAGAAAGTTTGTGCCTCTTTTGAATGGTTACTGGTCTCATGCTGGTGACGAGGTGTGTCCTCAAATTCTTTTTCTAAATTAAATGCTTCCCTATTGTATTGACTTTCTTTAATTTCTCAGAACCAAAGTCACTTGTCCTTTCCCATAAAGTATTTTTATTCTCCCACCAGATCTTTGGATAAAAGGATCCCTTCCGGGAAGAACACTGATCAAGAAGGAAAAGGCAGGGGCGCCTGGGTGGCTCAGTCGTTAAGCGTCTGCCTTCGGCTCGGGGTGTGATCCCAGGGTCCTGGGATCGAACCCCGCATCGGGCTCCCTTCTCCACTGGGAGCCTGCTTCTTCCTGTCCCACTCCCCCTGCTTGTGTTCCCTCTCTCGCTGGCTGTCTCTCTCTCTGTCAAATAAGTAAATAAATAAATAAATAAATAAGAAGAAGGAAAAGGCAAATATTAAAAATGAATAGAATCGACTACACTCAAATAAAAAATTTTTTAAAGATTTTATTTATTTTTTTGACAGAGAGAGAGAGAGAGCACGCACAAGCAGGGGGAGGGACAGGCAGCGGGAGAAGCAGACTCCCCACTGAGCAGGGAGCCTGAGGTTGGACTCAATCCCAGGACCCTGGGATCATGACCTGAGCTGAAGGCAGAAACTTAACTGACTGAGCCACACAGGCACTCCCAAGTAAAAAAAGATTTTAATGAATATAAAATATTGGTTAAAGGCCTAAGTTAAGAATTTGTACCAGGGAAGTTCTGTTGAAATAAAAACATTCAAGGTAAAAATGTCAACCATCCTGTGGTACACTGAATAATGGGCCCCCCAAAATGTCCAAACCTGATCCCCAGAATCTGTGGATGTTACCTTATGGCAAAAGGGACTTTGTAACTATGATTAAATCAGGCTCTTGAGGTGAGAAATTATGGATCTTGAAACCTGGATTATCAGTTGGGCCCTAAATATATTCCCCAGTATTCTCAGCAGAGGAAGGCAGAAGGAGGTCTGACCACAAAGTAAGGAGAAAATTTCATGAATGGACAAGAGGATGGAGTGAGGGCAGGAGGGGGCCCCAAGCCAAGGAATGCAGGAGGCCTCCAGAGAGGCAAAGAAACAGATTCTCTCCTGGATCCTCCAGAAGCAGCTAGCCTTGCCAACACCATGACATTAGCTGCGGGAAATCCAATTCTAGACTTCTGGACTCTATAACTGAGAAAATAATTTTTTGTTTTCCCAAGCCACTGAGTTTGTGAGAATTTGTTACAGCAGCCACAGGAAACTAATACATATCCTGACATAAGGCGGCAGAAAGAGAAAAGTCTCAGTTTTATCAATGACTCATTTATATGTTGCTGTTACACATTTCTGGTTTTCTATGTGGAAATAGGAAACTTTATTTAATAATTTTTTTGGGAAACTTTTTAATGGTAATTTTTCCTCACTTTAAAATTGTGGGGTCACAAGGGACAGGGAAATAACGGGACCCAGATTTAATGCATTAGTTTATATAAAACAATCCTCTTTGGTGCATTTATGACCATTTAGGTGGATGCTATGTTTTTTCAACTTCCCAATGTACCCGGCATAGACCCAACCCCATAGCTCATCCTCCAACACTTGCTGAACGAGTGAGAGATTAAGGAGGAGTGCTTCTTTGCAAAGGAAATAAATTTCTTACCACTAATAAAATCTAACAACCAAAGGCTACTACTTCATCTCAGGTACTTGGGAAGAGAAAAAATACTCCCATACATATTTTTGGGTTGGGGGTGGTTTTTGGTGTTTTCTAGGGTTTAATATTTTCCCTTTGTATAAGAATCTCATCTCTGATCAGCAAATGTGAGTTAATATTTGACTAGCAAATTGAATTATTAATTATAATGGGTTTAAGACAGTGCCTGGTAAGTATTTGTTAAATAAATTTGTATTCTCCCAGATTAAACTGGTAAATCAGGAACTTGACTGTTGCACTTTAGGAACCTCTGAAATTTAACCTAAGAGCAAACGTGAAAAGAACTGCCCAAAACAGCTTGAAATAAGAGAATTATCAGGAACCTGGGAGGTTCTGAAGAACATGATTTCCCCACACTCCTTTTCGAAACAGAAGGATATATTTTACTGGATTCCATTAGAGTCTATTATGTAGGAGCAGCTGCCTTGGACTTCTCTGATGTGGAAAATTTTTCCTTGATTATTTGAGCAATAAGTCATTTCTCCTTCTCCAACTGAAAACATTGGCTTTAATTAAAATCTTTAATCTAGAAAGGATGTCAACATTTCCAAACTTAAGAGTTCTGTATTTCTACAAGCTCAGGGGCTGGACGGCCTTCCCTGCCTCTCCCTCCCTTAGCCCTCCACAAACGGCTGCATCTAGCTCCCCTCCATCCTTCAGAATAGAACAAGGATGCTGTGGTGATAGCAGTGTGGGCAATGGTGAGAGAAGAAACATCACACACAAGGGGACAGAGAGAGAGGAGAGGACTGAAAAACACAGAGAGGGAAAAGGAGAAAGAAAGGATCCAAGAGTCAGAGAAGAACTCTGCCCAGGCACAATCAAAAGTTCTTTCATCCTTTCTCCTTGACCTTTCTGGTTTGGTCCCCAACTCCTGGACATTCACAGATACTTCCTGGTGTCACACTGGAGAACTAGGAACGAAGAGGGGTGGCAAGCATCGCAGAGTAGATGCAACCTGGATGTTAGCTGGCTTTGTTATCAGCTCATCCCTGGCCTTCCATAAGCACCACAATGTAGATCTCAAGGCCTCTCCATAAAGCCTCTGGGCAGGAGGGGGTGAGGCGAAGGAGGCAACATGGAGGTGCTCACACAGTATGAACAGATCCCTTCCCAGGATCCCCAGACACGTGGTTAATGAGTACAACAAGGACAAGTTCCAGTGGCTACCTCAGTACAAGGAAGCCACACAGGAAAACAGAACGGGGACTTTTAATGTCAGTCACCGGGCATCGTTTCCCTGGACAACAGGAGCTTCAGCATTTCCTTTCTGATGCTATCACAGTGCTGAGCCTGAGGTTCAAAGAATAATTCTAGTCCTAAACTAACCCTTCCTTAGAAAATTAAAGAATTCAGGGCGCCTGGGTGGCTCAGTCGGTTAAGCATCTCCCTTCGGCTCAGGTGATGATCCCGGGGTTTTTGGACTGAGTCCCACATCGGGCTCCCTGCTCAGCGGGGAGCCTGTTTTTCCCTCTGCCACTCCCGCTCCCACTCCCCCTGCTTATGCACTTGCTCTCTCTCTGTCAAAAAAATAAATAAAATCTTTAAAAAAAATTAAAGAATTCAAAACTACTAGAAAACCTAAGTGAAAAAAACCAAGTTGGTGTGTCAGGGACTGTGTCTATCTGAGTTATGACTCGATATAACTCTGGACTGGCACACAGAGTGCTTTGCATATGACCACTATAGAATAATTACTCAATTAATGAATGTTCTCTTTTTCAAAATTCTTTGAAAATCAGTGCTACTGCCCAACTAGGATAAAGGCCTGGGAAAACACACCTGTGGAATCAGGATAAATAAACAGGAGAAGGAGCAAGAAAATGGTCTTTTTCCCCTCCTTTTTTGAAAGGGAAGTGAAACAGTTTTTAGATTCTTCATTGCCAAATACAGGCAGCTAACCATGAATAATCTAGTTTTAATAAAACCAGAAATGGACTGAGACTGGGCCACCATTTATTGTACCCGACTTACTTGGGCAGCCAGAATGAGCCTGGCACCCTTTTCTCTAACTCTCCTGGGATGGGTGTCACTTTTGTCCTGCTCCCAACCCCTGCCCACTGCTCCCTCCAAGAAGTCCATGTCCACAGCTCAGTGGAAGTTCTAGCTTGGTATTGGGTCATCACCAAAATGAAGACCTCGCAAACACAGTCTCTTTCACCACACTCGGAAGCCTAGGTCAGATAACTGCTAGAAGCACTGCCTCTGGGGATCAGTGGAGTCCAGTCAAGCCCATTAGCAGCTCTGCTGGTCCCTACACAGACCCCAAGAGCAGTTTGGATCACGGAGACTAGACTCTCATACCCAAAGTAAAAACTGAAGCAGAGCCACGAACTCTGCTCCATGTCTTCTTTTGCTGCTTAGAGATGACAATTCTCAATAGGGAATTTATTTATTCAGCAAACATTTTATTAAAAATTTATTTATGGGGTATGTTAAGTTTCAGCTCAGGTCATGATCTTGGGGTCATGGGATCGAGCCCCACATTGGGCTCTGCGCTGGGCATGAAACCTGCTTGGGATTCTCTCTCACTCTCTCCCTCTACTTTTTTAGAGTAATGTCTACATCCAACGTGGGACTCAAACTCATGACCCCTGAGATTAAGAGTCTCCACCAACTGAGCCAGCCGGGCACCCCTCGATAAATATTTTTTGAGCATACAGAAACCAGAACTGTGCCTAGTCACAGTAGGAGTTACGGAACAATTAAAGGTTGGTCTCTGCCCTTTGTCCAGGCCCAAGACCTGGAACTGTAACATTCCTGTCCTTTCCTTCCTTTCCTCCCAGGAAAGTTAGAGAAGGGGGTGCCGGGTTCGTTTTGGGTGCCCAAGTAAGTGGGATACAGTAGGCAGTGGCCCAATCTCAGTCCATTTCTAGTTTTATTAAAACCAAAAGATTATTTACGGCTAGTTGCCTGTATTTCACAACGAAGAATCTAAAACCTGGCCGACTTTCACACACTGTGTTTGAGCAAAAACCTTTTATCTCCAAATGCTTTCCCTCAAAATGGTCCAGTGAAATGTCTTGGGGGCAAGGACTGTAGCAGCTGGTTCAAAGAAATCTGTTCCTTGATTATATGTTCCCTAGCTGCTTACAAGAAGGCTTAGAGGGAGTGTACCACAGAACAAAAGGAATGCTAAGAGTTGGACCCATTGCCACCCTGTGGTGAGCAACCACCACTTGTCCATACTCACTGTTCTGTGTCCCTCTCCTCTCCCATCCAAGTAAGCTCGGATAGTGGCCAGCCCAGCATATTCCCCCTGCGCTCCGCTGCAAAGGTAAGAAGAGAAGGGTTAGGGCTTTGGGCCTCTTTGCTTTCATTGACTCATTCAATATTCACTGGGCATGGGTGGCATGTTCACCAACACGTGACCCAAAGACACTACCCAACACCATGGAAAGTTCACTGAGGATAGCTGCACCAGCCTAAAAGTTCTTGAGCAACCACAGAATGGCACTTGGTCTTTGTACTAAAGCTCACCCACTGCTACTCAGAGATGGGCCTTTCAAGCCTTGCTCAGGATCATGTACCTAAGAATTCGTTCCTATTATAGAAAAATTCAAAATTATAAAAAAATAGAAGAATACAAGGAGCTGCCACGTACCTATCACCCAGCTTTAACAATTCTCAGATACAGTCAATCTTTTTCCAACCATTTCCCTTACAAGCCCCCTCACTCTGAACTAGACTGTTATTTAAGTAGGCTCCATGCCCAACATTGAGCTTGAACTCACAATCCTTAGATCAAGAGTTGCATGCTCTATGGACTAAGCCAGCCAGCCACCCCTGAACTGTTATTTTGAGGCAAAACTCAAGCATCATATCATTTTATCAATTCAAACTTCAGTGTGTATCTTTCAAAGATAACAATTATTATTTAAAAAAAATATAGCTATAGCGGTGTCTGGGTAGCACAGTCAGTTGGGTGTCCAACTCTTGGTTTCAGCTTGGGTCTCATCTCAGGGTCATGAGATCAAGCCCCACATTGGGCTCCACGCAGCATGGAGTCTGCTTGGGTTTCTCTCTCCTTCTCCCCCTGCTCCTCACCTCCCTCCACATGTGTTCTCTCTCTCTCTCCCTCTTTCTCTCTAAAGTAAAGGAGGGCATGTGATGTAATGGGCACTGGGTATTATATAAGACTGATCAATCACTGACCTCTACCTTTGAAACTAATAATACATTATACGTTAATTAATTGAATTTAAATTAAACAAATAAAATAAAATCTTTAATACACACACACACACACACTTATAACTACAATTATTACACCTAAAACCACGATTTCCCAATACCACCACATTTTTAGTCAGCGATCAGATTACCCCAAAGGAACTATGCACTTTGAATGTGGCAACATTTCCATTAGTCTCTTGGGTGAGCTTTCCCAGGCCCCACATGCACGTGGCTGTTAGAGGCTGGCCATACCAACTAAGCAGTCCTGGAAGGCACCACTTTTAGAGCACACTTAATGACTAACAGTTCAGTGAGTGATGCTGAGTCAATCAGAAACTGTTACTTAATGTTCTCAGTAATCTCTGCAGGAAGGAAAGGGAAGTGAGTAATAGGTTTTTAAATCCCATTCAAAATGCGTATTTCCCCTATTTCACAAAATTACACCATTCTTTAACTCTGTAGAAGTCCCAGTGGTTTTGGCATTCATCCTTTCTAGTCACACCATAATATTGAGATCATACTCTAAAAGCACAAGGCTTAAGAATAAACTAGGTAAACTTTTATTTCTAAACCAAATGCTAAAATTTTGAGCACTGGAATGTTTTTAAAGAGAACACTAGATTGAACCTGTTGGATTTGAAATGTTTGTAAACTCTTGTGGGGACACTGATGATCTGGTGTCAGGATCACCAGAATTGAGGACTTAAGAGAGGCCAGAGAACAGGGAAGCATCTGGGGGTGAAGGACTTAGAGTGTGGCTGGAGAAAGAAAAGAAAGTGGTGATTTACAGAGCAATAAAATAGGGTAGATGAGCTAAGGAACAGTAATAAGTACAAACTGCTCTGTTAATTAAGCACTTCCTATTTACCAGGCACGTTGCAGAGTAAGCCCAGGGAAAGGGTAGCCCTTGTGGTGGTGGTCGCCACCAACCATTTTTCATCATCTTATTTAATCCTCCCAATACCCCCATGAGGTAGGTACCATTGCCCCCATTTTCACAAAAAGAAACTGAGGTCTGAGTCTTACATGCCCAACGGCCAATGGTGGCAGATTTTAGACTTCAGTACAAGTTGGCCTTTCAAGGAGGCTCATGCTTCCTGTGTAAGCTATGCCGCTCCTCCGAGCACGCTGTGCTTCCCAAGGGAGTCGGAGCCGTGGTTTTCCTTCACAGAACCCCTGACTGACAGAACAAGGAGGTACAGCTGCACATAAAGAAGACCTGTTCCTGGAAAACCTGGGGCACCCAGTTCCTCATTGCTTAAACTGAGCGAACTTGGCCTCTGCTCTCTTCTAGGGAGGGAGGCAGACACCAGTCTTCCATTTTCCTGGCTTTGGAAAAACAGTTGTAGTTCACTTGATGTTTTTATTTGGGGAGCAGAAAAATGAATGTGCTTCAGCAAACCACCCACACCCCTTGTTACTTAGGCTCTCTGTGCCTCTGTGTTCTCATCTTTAAAATAGGGATAATAAATTGCACCCATATGCACTCATAGTATTTTGCTCACTCTTCTATTAATACAATCCTATACGTGTACTGTACATCCAAAATGATTATAGAGCTCACATTTACTTTGTGTGCCTATCTCAGAGTGTAAGCTTTGAGAGTAAGGTCTAGGTCTCAGAATATATAGAATAGTACTCTACATGGAGTAGCTCTACAATAAATGCTGAATAAATTTGTTCAAAATTGAGTTCCCATCTCCAGCCTACGCAGTCGACATTATCATCCTTTTCTCCATGGAAAGGGGCCTCAACAAATGGCCCTGTGTTTTTCTCACGACTACTGTTCATCTTCTTTTGTTGGAAAGCCAAACAAAGTGTTCAGACCAGGAATGAAAGAGACTGGAACTATGAGCTGGTAAACCAAGAGAAAGGCAACATCCTAAAGACTTGATCGTAAATGCTGGATGCGGCAACTCAAAAAGTGCAAAAGGTATGTTCTAAAGGCCACATAAAAACAACAATTGCTGGGGCGCCTGGGTGGCGCAGTCGTTAAAGCGTCTGCCTTCGGCTCAGGGCGTGATCCTGGCGTACCGGGATCGAGTCCCACATCAGGCTCCTCCGCTGGGAGCCTGCTTCTTCCTCTCCCACTCCCCCTGCTGTGTTCCCTCTCTCACTGGCTGTCTCTCTGTCACATAAATAAATAAAATCTTAAAAAAAAAAAAACAACAATTGCTGGAGAGGATGTGGAGAAAGGGGATCCCTCCTACATTGTTGGTGGGAATGCAAGTTGGTACAGCCACTCTGGAAAACAGTGTGGAGGTCCCTTAAAAAGTTAAAAATTGAGCTACCCTATGATCCAGCCATTGCACTACTGGGTGTTTACCCCAAAGATACAGACGTAGTGAAGAGAAGGGCCATATGCACCCCAATGTTCAGAGCAGCATTGTCCACAATAGCTAAATCGTGGAAGGAGCCGAGATGCCCTTCAACAGATGACTGGATTAAGAAGTTGTGGTCCATATATACAATGGAATATTACTCAGCTATCAGAAAGAACGAGTTCTCAACATTTGCTGCAACATGGACGGCACTGGAGGAGATAATGCTAAGTGAAATAAGTCAAGCAGAGAAAGACAACTATCATATGATTTCTCTCATCTATGGAACATAAGAACTAGGATGATCAGTAGGGGAAGAAAGGGATAAAGAAAGGGGGGTAATCAGAAGGGGGAATGAAACATGAGAGACTATGGACTATGAGAAACAAACTGAGGACTTCAGAGGGGAGGGGGGTGGGGGAATGGGATAGACTGGTGATGGGTAGTAAGGAGGGCACGTATTGCATGGTGCACTGGGTGTTATACACAACTAATGAATCATCGAGCCTTACATCGGAAACCGGGGATGTACTGTATGGTGACTAACATAATATAATAAAAAATCATTATAAAAAAAGTAAATAAATAAAGGCCACATAAGCCTTATTACTGGGGTTCTATTAAAATAAGGGGAATTATTAGTGCCACCTATTGGTGGAAAAGTATTATGAAAAATAACTGCTTGGCTCCATAACCCAGATTAAGAGTCTATCAGAAAACTACTACATGGGGAGTAGGAGCAAGGATAGTGGTTTTCTGACATCTATTTAAGGTGAAGTCGTTGGTGGCCTGGACCTGCAGAACTGGCACAGAAAGGACACAAGTGGGTGGGGAGCCTCAGCCCCACAGAAGTGCCAAGTGAGCACAGGCTTGAACTGTCTGAGAAAAACAGTCCTCCAGTCATGCATTTATTCAGGCTGGTGAAAGAACTGCTATGTATTACACCGCTTAACACAGAATGAGTGAAACCTAGCAGATGAGTTCCTCCAAAACCCAGACTCACTCTATACACTAGAAGAAGCTGGGACAAGTGCAATGTCCCACAAGGTGAAAATAAGATGGAGCTGATGGGATGCCACAGTTCTGTAATGATTTAACCTAGACTCTGTTAGTATCAGTGCAGCATTCTAAGCACAATTTCAGGCAGCTACTCAATGTGAATTTATCAAAAAGGTGATGGGGGAGGGGGAATTTGAAGATGACGTGACAGGGCCAGGGTGATAGCTGAGCTCTTCTGCCACGACTAAACAAGAGTTTAAGGACACAATCAGCGTCAAAGATTTTTAACACTTTACCTACCTTTAGCTTTGCTAAGAACCCTAGGCAAAAAGGTTGGGATTTAGAAATACTACAGCTTAGTTCTACCTGGAAGGGTTACATTTTTAGATCTCTGGAACAAATTTTTATTGGACCATTACACAAGATCAATCCCAAGGGACAGTATATTCTGCCAAGTGTTAGAAATCTCGTAGCAGATGATCCGTCTATCTCTGATGAAGGAAGAGTATGGCCTGCTCTTACAGACAACTACGCAGAACACACATGGCCAGGGGCCACAGGTAGAAAGCGAGCACTTCCCAAGCATAAAACTAAGATGGACTAAGATTATGAATGATTGGGGCGCCTGGGTGGCTCAGTTGTTAAGCGTCTGCCTTCGGCTCAGGTCATGATCCCAGGGGCCTGGGATCGAGCCACGTCGGGCTCCCTGCTCTGCTGGGAGCCTGCTTCTCCCTCTCCCTCTGCCCCTGCTTGTGTTCCCTCTCTTGCTGTTTCTCTCTCTGACAAATAAATAAATAAATAAAATCTTAAAAAAAAAAGATTATGAATGATTTGCATCCTGTAAAGAAGGTATTTTGGTCAGTTACTGTGTACGTTTATCACTGATCACAGAAGTACTCCCTGACCAGTCATGAAAAAAACTCTGCTGAAAGAATATGGTGGTTGATTTCACAGACACCATAGAAATTCCTCAGAAGTTGGCTGCTTTGGAATATTTCGAGACAGATTATTATGGCTGCTATTTTTAAACGAAATATTTCTTCATGGTTTTTACATTTATACATAGGACACCTTTTACAAGACTGCAGAATATAACATATTCTGGTGTCACCAGAAGTCCTGTCCCAGTAGTCACCAAAAGTCCTGCTGAATTATACTGCAGTTGTACTAAGAAAACAGTATTTGTGTTCTCTAGTAGGATACTGTATCTATACAAATCAAAGCAGCTAAAAATGTGCCCTCAAGAAAATGCTTATGTTATGGATCCTACCGTTTTAAAATTTTGGTACCAGTAATTTAAGATTTATACATTTTTTTGAATTATCAAGTATCTAGATTTACCAGATCTATTCTTGTTTTAATTTTCTCTAGATATTCTATGGAAATAATTTTATATTTTTAACCCCATTATTATATTTTGGACACTGATGACCATATTTAGTTTGTGACTTAAGAGAAGTTCTCTTTTATGCTGTTTATAAGTCAGTGGGACTATTTTATTTCTTTTTAAAGATTTATTTATTTATTTGAAAGAGAGAGAGAAAGTGGGAGGAATGGCAGAGGGAGAAAATCTCAAGCAGACTTTCCACTGAGCACAGAGCCCAACACAGGACTTGATCTCATGACCCTGGTATCATGACCTGAGCCAAAACCAAAAGTTGGACACTTAACCGTCTGAACCACCCAGGTGCCCCAGGTCTATTTTATTTTTAATAATATTTGAATTACCTGAGAAGTTTATTTTGGCATTTTTTAAATTATTACATTTAAAACGACATTCTTCATGAGAAATCATTCTTAGCGATAAATTGTACATTTAAATATGAAGTGAATTGTTTCCCTTTAAGCATCTATAATATCTAACAACTGCATCTAGCTCATTGTATACATTGTAACATTTGGAAGCTAAAATATATATCATTATCCAATAAAACCAAGATTTCTATAGATATAAACAAGTTTATTTGAGAATTTATATGCAAGGCAAAGTGACTAGAATAGCTACAATTTGAAAAAGAAGAAAGTGGGAGGAATCAGTCTGTCTGATGCCAAGACTTACTATATACCTACAGGAATCAAGGTTGTGTGTTACTGGGGGAGGGACAGACATGTAGATCAATGGAATAGAATAGAGAAACTAGAAATCAACTCACATAAATAAAACAAACTGATTTTTTACAAAGTTGCAAAAGCAATGCAGTTGAGGAAAAATAGTCTTATCAACAAATAGTGCTGGAGCAATTAGACATGCATAGGTCAGCCTAAGCCTTTTACCCTTATACAAAAATTACCTCAAAATGGATCATGGATTTAAATTTAAAATATAAAGCTATAAAACTTTTAGGAATAAGCAGAGAAAATCTCTGGAATATAGGACTAGGCAAAGAGTTCTCACACTTGAAACCAAAAGCACAATTCATAAAAGGAAAATTGATAAAGTACACTTCATCATAATTACTTTTGCTCTGTAAAAGACGCTTGTTAAAAGGGCAAAAAGACAAGCTAAGAGTGGGAGGAAATATCTGCAAACTACATATCAAATAAACAGTTAAAGACATAAAAGACAGTCCAAGTAGAAAGTGGTGCTGTGATGATCCAACATATGACTGTGTTTAGAAGTACTAAGGAAGGGATGCCTGGGTGGCTCAGTTGGTTAAGCGTCTGCCTTCAGCTCAGGTCATGATCTCAGGGTCCTGAGATCAAGTCCCACATCAGGGGAGCCTGCTTCTCCCTCTCCTTCCTGCCACTCCCCCTGCTTGTGTGCTCCCCCTCTCTGCCTTCTGTCTGACAAATAAATAAATCATAAGAAAGTACTAAGGAAGGGTTCCATTAGGATGCTGGAGATTTGCTGTGTGTTCATTGTTGCTGTTTTTCTGTGTATGTGGGAAAGCACAGCCTTTCAGTCCCCTTACTAGTTAGGGGAATTTCCCATTTTGTGTGAGTCTAGGGGAAAGGCAGGGTCCTAAACCCCCCTCCAGAAGCAGGAAGGGACCAGACATTCCCCATCACTACCCATTAACAAGGTGTTGGACCCATGACCCACTCCCAGCCCACAGCATATCCAGTAGCCTGGGACTTCATCAACCTGGAGAGAGTGACCCAAGGAATGGGACAGTCACAGATTTTCCAGTGGTAGTGGTGACTCTGATTTGTTCTCTGCTGCCAGCCTCCCTTGGGTCTTCCCACCTAATTCACAGGTGGATTTAAGTTTATTATATTATATTATATTATATTATATTATATTATATTATGTTGTTATGTTATGTTATAGTATTATATTATAAAATAATGCATTCATGTGATTTAAAAATTAATATCAGTAAACAAGCAACCCCCTCCTATTCTTCCCAGTCTCACTCTCCAGAAGGAAACCCGATTAATGATTTCTTGTGATGTATGTTTTGATGTTGGACATTGTGATGTCAAACTCCCCTCATCCAAAAACTTCTTTATTTTAAAAATACCACCATCAAGTGCTCAGGAAGTGACCAACTGATCCAAGTGAAACATTAGCTAAGAAATGGACACGGTAACACTGACCCCAGTAAGATGGTCCAAACAGCCAGTGTCAAGGTGACCCACTTCAGTCCCTGGCAACATCATAAGACACTCCCAATATAACAAGGTTTAAAAAAAAAAGGCATTGATTCTTATCTTATGAATGGAATAAACAGGGCTAACTGACATTCCTCCAATACACATACCTTGGGAGCAATAGGATTTTAATCAGTCTAATTCTGTTGCTTACCTCAAGTACCTAAAAACTGCCTGGATCTCCGTTCCAATGAGCTGATAATAAAAACCTCTCAACATATCATTCTGGAATGGTCTTACCAATCTGTATCTAACTTGACATAAACTGAATTCTATACTTAACCTTCAAATTCTGGTCAAGGAACATCTGAATAGATCCAGCTCTTCTAACTATTCTGATATCCGAAGAGTACCTTAAAGCAGAGGCTCTCAAACTTAAGTTTCCAAACAAAGCATCAGCTTCACCTGGGAACCTGACAGAAAGCAAGTTCTCAAGCACGGAATCAGAAAATCCTGTGTGGGGATGCCTGTGTGGTTCAGTGGTTAAGCAGCTGCCTTCAGCTCAGGTCATGATCTCAGGGTCCTGGGATCAAGTCCTGCATCAGGCTCCTTGTCAACAGGCAGCCTGCTTCTTCGTATGCCTGCTCTGCCTGCCACTCCCCCTGCTTGTGCTCGCTCGCTCTCTTTCTTTTTTTTTTTTTAAAAGATTTTATTTATTTATTCGACAGAGAGAGACAGCCAGCGAGAGAGGGAACACAAGCAGGGGGAGTGGGAGAGGAAGAAGCAGGCTCATAGCAGAAGAGCCTGATGTGGGACTCGATCCCGTAACGCCGGGATCACGCCCTGAGCCGAAGGCAGATGATTAACCGCTGTGCCACCCAGGCGCCCCTGGCTCGCTCTCTTTCTGACAAATAAAATCTTTAAAAAAAAAAAAAATCCTGTGGGTGTGACCAAGTGTGAGAACCGCTGCTCCAAGTCTTACAAACTGCAAAAATCAAAGTATACTTTTGAGGGTTAAGGAAATTGGGGAAGGGAAGGTCTTCTCACTGTGTTTTATGTCTCCAAAGATGGCTCTCTTCATCCTTCGCCCTCTTTCTCTTCTTCCTGGCATTCTGAGTGCTTCTTTGGGAAATCAGCCTCTAACCAGAGGAGGGTCTCTGCTCTCTGGCCTCCCAGAGTTCTCTGAGAGGAGGGTTGTGAAGGCTCCGTAGGAAAGCATTATCAAAGATTATCATGATATGAGTCATGTTAGAGCTCATCAGTGATATCCATCATGAGCTTAAGAAAGGGGGTGTGGGAGGTGGCAACTATCAGGTGTTTGATTCTCTTTACTGTATCTCCTGATAGGCACATGATGGTTGTGACTTAGTCTTCAAAGGGCACTTCCTAAGTTCAGTCTGCTGGGAGATAATAGTCATCTAACTAAGTTTCCTCTTTGGTGTTCCTTCAGGACAACACACTCCCCAACCCAATGATGCACATTAGAATCACCTGGGGAGGGTATTAAAAACCCTGATTCCTGAAATCCACCCCCCACCCCAAGAGGAGATTCTGATGCAACTAGTTTGTGGGGTAGGGAGAGGATCAGTATTCTTCAGAAGTTCCCCAACTAATTCTAATAAGCAGCCAGGACTGTGAATGGTGGCAACCCCAGTGTTTTTCACAGTATGGTGGCCAAACCAGCATAGTAACATCATCCAGAAATTTGTTAGAAATGCAAATTCTCAGGCCCCAACTCTGCCTTACTGAATCAGGAATTCTGGCAGTGAAGCTTAGCAATTTAACAAGCCCCCCAGGTGATTCTCACTCACAATAAAGTTTGAGATCCATAGATTATGTCCTGTTTACACCTTTGTTTAAGAACCTTCCAGCAGGAGATTCTGGAAAAACAACTGACAGCTCTATCTACATTCAAGATCATGGTTTGCTGTTTTTAAAGAAAAAACAACTTCCTTACTCTTATAAGCCAAGGCAGCTAATAATAACCCCAGCGTGTCTTTCACTTTAGATATCCATGGAAGGTGTTAATTACTGTTTCTGTCTGCCTTAAACATTACATCATAATTCTAACCCGGCAATTCCTGGAGTCTATTTGTGAGCTGCTGAATGATTTTAAAAGTGTCACAGTGCTATGGGGGAACAAGTCAAAGCAAGCCGTGCTGGGCAGAGTAGAAAATGGAAAGGTAATGAGATATTATTTGGTTATTTTCGTCCCCAAACTGGAAATGCTCTCCATCCAGGTTTGTAGATGGAGCAATGTGGGGGGAGAAACCCACACCGTGACGAAGGAGGACGTCGTTTGGAGTCTCACATGTTCTGGGTGCTAACCGTTCCTTTGAGCTGAATTCCCTTTCAGAAAAAAAATCCACTGAAGAGGGTCCTGTGACGGTGTGTATCTGGGCAGGACTACTAGAGAAAGAACAGCCTTCTGTGAGCATGACGTAGAACTCTACTGGGCTGAAGACGGTATGGGAGGGCCCAGCAAGGGTGAGGAGGAGCAGTCAGGGCCATGTGCCCAACACTCAGGCTCGTGCCTGCAAAGTGCCGTTCTCCTACACAGTCATCCTAGAACCGGAGAGTTGTGTTACGAGTCCACTTGGTGTTAAATATCATTCTATTCTGCAGAACTTGGTTCCTTTGGCTTTGTTGCAAGACCTTCTCACTTTATGTTTGAGTACTAAGACTGAGGTAGCATATGGCTTGCCTCCAAACCCAGGGCAAGTGTCAAAGCCAGCTTCATCATGCCCTCAGTGCATGGAGAAATCCTGAGATCAGGGGGCCCAGGGTAGAAACGAATCTGCAAGCACCTTACGTTGTGTTTAATTGTTTCATGATATGCACGTGCCCCACAATAAAATTAACTTCTTTTTAGATTATATACTAACACGTATCATGGTTAAAAAAGTTTTTAGTAGTCTAAAAAAGCATAAGCACAGGGAAGGGGAAAAATTAAAAAGCATAAGGACAAAAAGTATTGAAGTTCTACTACCTTGAGATAACTGTCTTCTTCTCATATACCTCTTCCCACCTATACCTCTGCATTGATATATCAGTATGGCCATTCTTCAAACAATTAAAGACTTACCATACGTCCAGCAATGTCACATCTGAGTATATACCCAAAAGAACTAAAACCAGGGACTCAGGTATTTGTATACCAATGTTCACAGCAGCATTATTCACAACAGCTTAAAGGTGAAAACAACCCAAATGCCCATCAATGGGCAGAGATAAACAAAATATGGTCCACATATACAGGGGAATATTATTCAGCCTTAAAAAGGAAATGCTGACGCATGCTACAAGGTGGATAAAGACATTATGCTAGATGAAATAAACCAGATACAAAAGGACAAATATTATATAGTTCCAACTATGTGACATACCTAGTAGTCAATTAATAGCAGCAGAAAATAAAATCATGGTTGCCAGAGGCTGTGGTAAGAGAGAAACGAGGCGAAGTTGTTTAATTGATGCAAAGCTTTCATTTGAGAAGATAAAAAGTTCTGGAGATGGCTGGTGTTGATGGTTGCAAAACAATGTGAATTCATGCTATTAAACGTACCCTTAAAAATGGTTAAAATGGTAAATTTTCATGGTATGCGTATTTTACCACAAAAAATTTTAGAGTTGCAAAATATTACTGTTACTTCCTAAAAATTTTACCATTTTTATCTTTTAAATATCAGATGATAACAAAAAAGGATAAGAAATTTTAGATGCAAAACTTCTTGGTCATGAGCTTCTAAAACTCTATAGACGTACTGACCAACTCCAATTAGGTTTAAATGAAAACACCAGGAAATAGTCCCTTGATAATAATTGCGACTGCACCCCGTATTTCAGAAGTATAATTTCAGTGGTTGACGTGATACAGTAAATTCTCCCTCTGTACAGAATATTCAAGAAAACTTGTATTTCTTCTTACAATAAATATGAAGCCTACATCAATACCTTGGATTGCAGTGGCCACTAGCCAGCAATAAATCATGATGAATTAACCAATAAATAGCCCTGTGGTAGACTAATTATAATACTTAGAATATAGATTATGAGACCTGGATATAGAATTCACTTGTGGAGAGAAGATTAGCACAAATAAACCAAAAGGGTTGTAACAAGATAAAAATAAAATCCTTACATAGAGAATATATGGTGCATCCCTTCCTCTTTTCCCCAAACTTTAATCTCTGGCAGCATGGTCTCTCTATTTTCCCAACAAAAGAGTAGGGCATTTCCTCATTTGTCATAGCAGCCTCTGCTAAGAACCAAAAATATCCCTCAATAAGCCTCAACTTTGGGTTCAGGTCCTGTCACTTTCAAATCGGCCTTTGGAAACGAGTGTTATTATCTGGGAATCTGTGAAGGTGGAGAAGGCATCACTGACAGAAACGACATCCTAATAAAGATTTCCTTCCCTCCTACAAAACTGACACGGGGTACTGAACCTCACTGTCAATCATACAAGTGAGGAGAGCAGGACAGAGAAGGAGCATTAGGTATAATAAGAAAAACAACAGAGAAACTTCTAAGAAAGTGGTTCTTACCCTTGCCTTCCAATTGGAATCTCCTGGGAAGCTTTAAAGACATACTCATGCCTGTGTCTCTCCCTCACCCTGTCTTTCCCTATTAAGATTGTAATTCAATCTGGGATTGTGATCTGGACACGAGAATCTTTTTTATAAACTCACCACATGACTCCAACTTCCAGCCAGGGCTGGGAACCATTGCTTTAAGGGAAGGCAAGTTTCCTCATCCTTAGGTCAGTCTTTCAGGACCCTGGCTGGGCCCTCAATGAGCTGCAAAAGCTAATGACTTAAGAGTTAAAATAGTCCTGAACAATTCCTCTCCCATATGACACAGAAGATGTAACCATATTGCATCACTAGAGGGCGAAGTTTCTGCATTTTCAACATTTAATTAAGGTATTACTGCCTCAGGTTACTAATTCACTCAGATTCCTCTCTTCCTTTAAAAAGGGGGTGGGGATGGATGACGATGTTCTAATGAAGATATGAAGTCTGACTTTCATGAATGTCATTCTTTCCTATTTATAAAATCAGGGGTTTGAGAGGCTGTTATTAAAAGAGCTCTGTGTCCTCTCATTTGCCATATGCCCATATGCTGTTTATACAAAGCGCATGACTTTGCTGTATAGCTTATGTTACCAAACAGGAGGAGGGCTTGATTGTATCTAAGATCTGATTACTTTCTGTTTCAGAGAGTGAGATGATAAATGTCTCAGTTTTAAAATCATTTGATTTTTGGGGTGCCTGCGTGGTGCAGTTGGTTGAAGGCTCCAACTCCTGGTTTTGGCTCAGGTCATGATCTCAGCATTGTGAGATCGAGCCTGCTGTTGGGCTTCTTGCTTGACAGGGAGTCTGCTTGAAGATTCTCTGTCTGCCCCTCCCCCCACTCAAATAAATAAATCTTTTTAAAAAATCATTTGATTTTTATATCTTGAAGTCTGCATTTCTAACAACCTCCTGGGTGATGTCAATGCTGACGCTGCTGGTGGAGCTTACACTTCGAGTAGCGGAAGGTGGATAATCCAGTGGCAGACACGCAACTCTTTTGAAAATACTTAAAATGTGAATTCATGCTGCTAAAAGTGTTTGTCTAGCCATCCATCTATCTATTCCCATGAAGACAGATCACAAACCCAGTGGATTCCCAATCGGCTGTATATCAGAATCATTTGTTTCCTCCTTAAATATAAAGTTTCTTAGTCCTAAACCCTGGAGATTATGATCAACAGGCCTAGAGTGGGACACAGATATTTGTTTGTTTTTTTTTTTTTAAGATTTTATTTGGGTTTTTTTGAACAGAGAGAGACACAGAGAGAGAGAGAACAGCAGCAGGGGGAGTGGGAGAGGAAGAAGCAGGCTTCCCGTGGAGCGGGGAGCCCAATGTGGGGCTATCATGACCTGAGCTGAAGGCAGACTCTTAACGGACTGAGCCACCCAGGCGCCCCCAGACATTTGTATTTTTAACAAGTACCTAAGAAATGTTGCTAGAGCCCTCTGGTTTTAAAAAAAAAAGTCACTGTTCTTCAGAGTTTTTACTTTACAGATAAAGAAACAGAGGCCAAAAGAGGGGCACGGAACTTTCAAAGTTAGTGACAGAACAAACCAAGATCTAGGTTCTCCTGACCCTACTCGATTGCGACACTGCTGCTTGTTCAGAGGTACCATGTGTCTTGATTCTAATTCTAATGCTATGTCACTGATGGATATCGTAACTAGTTTCCAAAGATGGCCCACAATGAAACACATCTCTGGACATTCACACCCATTCTGCATTCAAACTGGGCTGGCCCTGTCACTTGCTTTAATAGGCAGAACGCTTTGGAAGTCATGCTGTGAAACTTCAGAGGCTGAGCCTTAAGGAGTTTTGCAGCTTCCACATGCTTCCATCATGGAACACTCCACTTTGGACTTAGATATCATTCCAGGATGAATGAAGCTCAAGCAACCACATGGAGAAGTCTCCATGAACAAGAACCAAGGCCCAGGTCCATATCCTCAACTGAACGCCCAGCCAACAGCCTATCACTAACTTGCCATCTATGTGAATGTGGCTACTTTGGACCTCCTAGCCATCCACCCAATGGAGCTGAACTGTCTACTCACCTCTCAGAATGATACAAAATTGTTGTTTCAAGCCTCAAAGTTTGAGGCAGGTATTATACCATGAGAGATAGCTGAAAAGACAGGAGAAATCTCTTACCTGTTAGGCTGGAAGGAGATTCGGTCATAGCCCGTGAGTTCACATAAGTCTTTCTCCAGCTCAAGGAAAAGTTGCTGATAACCTTGAGCTTGGTCCAGAGGCACAAATGGGTGGATGTTTGCAAATCCTTTCCATGTGATAGGCTGAAGAGCAACAGGGGAGAAACACATGCATATGTACAACTGTAATAGTAATAACAATACGAGCTTTAATGATGCTGAGCAGGACGAGTACAGCAACAGCCAGCACAAGAGTGTTTACTGTGTGCCAGGCACTGTTTTACACACTTTAAATACATTAATTCATTAAATCTCACCAAAATCTTACCAGGTAAGTACTATTACTGCCTTCATTTTAGAAGAAAGTCCTAGAAAGGGAACTTGGACAAAAATATAAACTTCTTCTATCTTTTCAGGAACAAAAAGTCACCCAAATAGATTTATATCCACGAAACCCAATGAGTTGTTTCAGGTATGGTTTACTTGAACTCTTAGACAGCACATATATTATTCTCTCTTCATTGAGCAGAACAAGACACAAACAAAAACAAATGGGGAAAATCCTTCCAATCACAATATAAAATGATTTCCATTGCCTGATGTGATTTGTCATATCAGAATAATCCTATGGAAAAAAAGGAAGAAGAGAGCTTTGCAAAAATGCATCCTAGCCTAGTAGAGATACTTACCAACCACAAGAGCAGGTTACACAAATCTTTTGTTGATACAAGAAATAAATGGAAACATCCAGTCTCTACACTTCTGGCACTGTGAATGGATGTCTAGAAAGAAGGCTTAAGGTTCTGAATTCTACTGAGCTTAACAACTACCAGTTGACAAACCTTTTTACATTGCAGATTTAAAAGGGGGAATGGGGTGCATGTGGCTGGCTCAGTCAGTAGACATGTGACTCTTGTCTCAGGGTTGTGAGTTCAAGCCCCACACTGGGTGTGGAAAGTACTTAAAAATAAAATCTATAATTCACGTCCACCCAGCGTTTGATCATTTCGCATCGTCATAAGAAGGAGCAGGGAAGGACAAAACATGGATATGAAATACGTTTTGGATGTTGCCAATACTTTGATACAGGAGAGAAGCCATCACCCTGGGACTGCCTGCTAACTTGGGCCTGTCAACAATTCTGCAGTACAGACACCTGGAAAACCTGAGGCTCGTGCTCACCTCCCAAGCAGCTCTGGAAAATGAGGAACGGTTTATTCAGCCTGAACAAGATTGACTATTATTAAACAGACCCAACAACTCTATGTGAACTTGCCCAAACTTAAAGAACCAGCTACACATCATAATAAAGAAGTACGTGGGCCCGTGTAGAAACTATAAGAATGAATGTTCTAGTGCCCAGAATGGACAATGTCCGGACGGGGAGTTAAGATGGCGGAGGAGTAGGGGACCCCTTTTTCAGCCAGTCCCCTGAGTAGAGCTGTATAGGTACCAGACCAGCCTGAACATCCACGGAATCAGCCTGAGACGCAGGAAGATACATCTGGATCGCTACAAATGAACATCTCCAGCGCTGAGTATTGAGGTACGAAGTGGAGAGCCGTGAAACCGCGCACAGATATCGGAAGATAAACGGAAGGGGGAGGGAGCCGCCGCGTTTGGGCGCCAGGAAGCGGTAGCCACCTGCATGGGGGAGTGGGCTGACTCGGGGACCGGCACCCGCAAGAGAGCAGACTGAGACCGTGAGCTGGGGAACGCGTGCAGCCAGACTGAAATGGAGCTCCGGTGCGCTCATGGGAACCAGACTGAGACCGGGAGCTCTGGGAGCGCGCGGGACGGCTGGCGGCTGGCGGTGTTAGAAACACAAAGGACAGAGACGCGATGGCCCTGGAAGTGAGGGCTGGGACGCTGGGTGTGGGGTACACATCCCTGACGCTGCAGGGTTGAGCAGCACCAACAGAAACAGAGTTAAAATGGCCAGAACATCAGTGGAGAACGATCCGTGATCCCTCTGTTCTGAAACAGAGGCTGAGATTCGGCTACTGCTGCTCTGACTGTCAGAAGAGACAGAGCAAACCACCAGGGAAAGCCGCCAGAGAACAAAAGCCTGGAAATACCAGCTAACAGTGTGCCCACCCCCATTCCCCCTCGCAGGGGACACGGAGTCTCAACCCAAACAGGGTTGCCTGAGTATCGGTGCGGCAGGCCCCTCCCCCAGAAGGCAGGCTGAAAAATCAAGAAGCCTACGTCCCTAAGATCCCTATAAAACAAGGGCGCACGGCCTGGGTCCCGGTCAATAATTTGGGCTCTGGACAACCCCGCAACCTCTCCTCATCAGAATGACGAGAAGGAAAAATCCCCCCCAGCAAAGAAAAGACAATGAGTCTGTGGCCTCTCCACAGAACTAATGGATATGGATATAACCAAATTATCAGAAATGGAATTCAGAGTAACAATGGTCAAGATGATGTGTTGACTTGAAAAAAGTATTAACAAAAATGTTAATGAGAATATAGAATCTCTAAGGGCACAAATGAGAGTGAACCTGACAGAAATTAAAAATGCTATGAGCCAAATGCAGTCAAAACTAGAGGCTCTGATGGCCAGGGTGAATGAGGCAGAAAAAAGTATCAGCGAATTGGAGGATGGGTTAGTAGAAGAGAAAGCTAAAATAAAATCTGGGCTCAAAAAAATCCAATCTCAAGAATGTAGGTTATGGGAGATTACTGACTCAATGAAACGTTCCAATGTCAGAATCATCGGCATCCCCAAGGGGGTGGAGAAAAACAGAGGTCTAGAAGAGGTATTTGAACAAATTGTAGCTGAAAACAACCCTAATCTAGCAAAGGAAACAAGCATTCGTGTCCAAGAGGCAGAGAGGACCCCTCCCAAGCTCAACCATGACAAACCTATGCCACATCACGTCATAGTGCATTTTGCAAATATTAGATCCAAGGATACAGTATTGAAAGCGGCCAGGGCAAAGAAATTTCTCACGTACCAAGGCAAAGGTATCAGAATTACGTCAGACCTGTCTACACAGACCTGGAATGAGAGAAAGGGTGGAGGCAGCATTTTTAAAGCTCTTTCAGAGAAAAACATGCAGCCAAGGATCCTTTATCCAGCAAGGCTGTCATTCATAATTGATGGAGAAATAAAGACCTTCCAGAATCACCAGTCATTGACCAATTTCATAACCATGAAACCAGCCCTACAGGAGATATTAAGGAGGGTTCTATAAAAGTAAAAAGGCCCCAAGAGTGATACAGAACAGAAAGTCACAATCTATAGAAACAAAGACTTTACCGGCAACATGGCATCATTAAAATCATATCTCTCAATAATCAGTCTCAATGTAAATGGCCTAAATGCTCCCATAAATGACGCAGGGTTGCAGATTGGATAAAAAGACATGACCCATCCATTTGCTGTCTACAAGAGACTCATATTGAACCCAAAGATACATTCAGACTGAAAGTAAAGGGATGGAGTACCCTCTTTCATGCCAATGGACCTCAAAAGAGATGGGGTAGCAATTCTCATATCAGACAGATTGGATTTTAAACTAAAGACTATAGTTAGAGACACAGAAGGGCACTATATTATTCTTAAAGGATTTATCCAACAAGTGGATATGACAATTATAAATATATATGCCCCCAACAGGGGAGCAGCAAGATACACAAGCCAACTCTTAACCAGAATAAAGAGACATATAGATAAAAATACGTTAATAGGAGGGGACCTCAACACTCCACTATCAGCAATAGACAGAGCACCGGAGCAGAAAACCAACATAGAAACAAGAGCTTTGAATGCCACACTCAACGAGTTGGACCTCATAGATATATATAGAACACTACACCCCAGAACCAAAGAATACTCATTCTATTCTAATGCCCATGGAACATTCTCAAGAATAGACCATGTTCTGGGACACAAAACAGGTCTCAACCGATACCAAAAGACTGAAATGATTCCCTGCATATGCTCAGACCACAACGCTTTGAAATTGGAACTCAACCACAAGGAAAAATTTGGCAGAAACTCAAACACTTGGAGACTAAGAACCATCCTGCTCAAGAATGATTTGATAAACCAGGAAATGAAAAATCAATTTAAACAATTTATGGAGACCAATGAGAATGAAAACACAATGGTCCAAAGAATTAATAAAATTGACAGACCACTGGCAAGACTTATCCAAAAGAATAGAGAAAGGACCCAAATTAATAAAATGATAAATGAAAAGGGAGAGGTCACAACCAACACCAATGAAATTGGAAGGATTATTAGAAACTTTTATCAACAGCTTTATGCCAATAAATTAAGCAATCTGGAAGAGATGGAGGACTTCCTGGAAACCTATAAACTACCAAGACTGAAACAGGAAGAAATTGATTTTTTAAACAGGCCAATTAATTATGAAGAGATTGAGTCAGTCATAAACACCCTTCCAAAAAACAAAACTCAAGGCCCGGACGGTTTTGCTGGGGTATTCTATGAAACATACAAAGAAGAAATAATACCTATTCTCCTAAAGCTATTTCAAAAAATTGAAACAGAAGGAAAGCTACCAAACTCATTCTATGAGGCCAATATTACCTTGATCCCCAAACCAGGCAAAGACCCCATCAAAAATGAGAATTACAGACCGATTTCCCTAATGAATATGGACGCCAAAATCCTCAACAAGATCCTTGCTAATAGAATCCAACAGTACATTAAAAGGATTATCCATCATGACCAAGTGGGATTCATCCCTGGGATGCAAGGATGGTTCAACGTTTGCAAATCTATCAGTGTCTTAGATTTTATCCAGAAGGAAAAAGCCAAAAATCATATGATTCTCTCAATAGATGCAGAAAACTCATTTGACAAAATACAGCATCCTTTCCTGATTAAAACCCTTCAGAGTGTAGGCATAGAGGGTACATTCCTCAATCTCATAAAAACCATCTATGAAAAGCCTACAGCAAATATCATTCTCAATGGGGAAAAGCTGGAAGCCTTTCCCTTAAGATCAGGAACACGACAAGGATGCCCACTCTCGCCATTATTATTCAACATAGTACTAGAAGCCCTTGCAACAGCAATCAGACAAAAAAAGGGATAAAAGGTATCCAAATCGGCAAAGAAGAAGTCAAAATGTCTCTCTTCGCAGATGACATGATACTCTATATGGAAAACCCAAAAGAATCCATGCCCAAACTATTAGAAGTTATAGAGCAATTCAGTAATGTGGCGGGATACAAAATCAATGCTCAGAAATCAGTTGCATTTCTATACACGAACAATGAGACTGAAGAAAGAGAAATTAGGGAATCCATCCCATTTACAATAGCACCAAATACCATACGTTACCTTGGAATTAACTTAACCAGAGACGTAAAGGACCTATATTCTAGAAACTATAAATCACTCTTGAAAGACATTGAAGAAGACACAAAAAGATGGAAAAACATTCCATGCTCATGGATTGGAAGAATGAACATAGTTAAAATGTCCATGCTACCCAGAGCAATCTACACTTTCAATGCTATCCCGATCAAAATACCAATGACATTTTTCAAAGAACTGGAACAAATAGTCCTTCAATTTGTATGGAACCAGAAAAGGCCCCAAATCACCAAGGAACTGTTGAAAAGGAAAAACAAAGCTGGGGGCATCACAATGCCGGATTTTGAGGTGTACTACAAAGCTGTGATCACAAAGACAGCATGGTACTGGCACAAAAAAAGACACATAGACCAATGGAACAGAACAGAGAACCCAGAAATGGACCCTCAGCTCTTTGGGCAACTAATCTTTGATAAAGCAGGAAAAAACATCCAGTGGAAAAAAGACAGTCTCTTCAATAAATGGTGCTGGGAAAATTGGACAGCTACATGCAAAAGAATGAAACTTGACCACTCTCTCACACCATACACAAAGATAAACTCCAAATGGATGAAAGACCTTGATGTGAGACAGGAATCCATCAAAATCCCAGAGGAGAACATAGGCAGCAACCTCTACAACATCGGCCAAAGGAAACTTTTTCATGACACATCTCCAAAGGCAAGAGAAACAAAAGATAAAATGAACTTGTGGGACTTCATCAAGATAAAAAGCTTCTGCACAGCCAAGGAAACAGTCAAAAAAACTAAGAGGCAGCCCACAGAATGGGAGAACATATTTGCAAATGATACTACAGATAAAAGACTGGTATCCAGGATCTACAAAGAACTTCTCAAACTCAATATGTGAGTAACAAATAAACAAATCATAAAATGGGCAGAAGATATGAACAGACACTTTTCCAATGATGACATACAAATGGCTAACAGACACATGAAAAAATGTTCAAAATCATAAGCCATCAGGGAAATTCAAATCAAAACCACACTAAGATACCACCTTACGCCAGTTAGAATGGCAAAAATTGACAAGGCAAGAAACAACAATTGCTGGAGAGGATGTGGAGAAAGGGGATCCCTCCTACATTGTTGGTGGGAATGAAAGTTGGTACAGCCACTCTGGAAAACAGTGTGGAGGTCCCTTAAAAAGTTAAAAATTGAGCTACCCTATGACCCAGCCATTGCACTACTGGGTATTTACCCCAAAGATACAGACGTAGTGAAGAGAAGGGCCATATGCACCCCAATGTTCATAGCAGCATTGTCCACAATAGCTAAATCGTGGAAGGAGCCGAGATGCCCTTCAACAGATGACTGGATTAAGAAGATGTGGTCCATATATACAATGGAATATTATTCAGCTATCAAAAAGAACGAATATTACTCAGCTATCAAAAAGAACATTTGCTGCAACATGGACGGCACTGGAGGAGATAATGCTAAGTGAAGTAAGTCAAGCAGAGAAAGACAATTATATGGTTTGTCTCATCTATGGAACATAAGAACTAGGATGATCGGTAGGGGAAGAAAGGGATAAAGAAAGGGGGTGTAATCAGTAGGGGGAATGAAGCATGAGAGACTATGGACTCTGAGAAACAAACTGAGTGCTTCAGAGGGGAGGGGGTGGAGGAATGGGATAGACCGGTGATGGGTAGTAAGGAGGGCACGTATTGCATGGTGCACTGGGTGTTATACACAACTAATGAAGCATCGAACTTTACATCAGAATCCGGGGATGTACTGTATGGTGACTAACATAATATAATAAAAAAAATTAAAAATAAATAAATAAAATAAAATCTATAAATAAGCAAATAAATGGGGGTTAGGAAGGCATGAATATTATATATTTAATTATTTTAATTTAAATTCAATTAATTAACAATGTATTAGTTTTAGATAATTTTACTCATAAATTGAAATGATCAATTTGTGATAAAATTGGGGTTTCTCCCAAGATTACTGAATAGCAAGGTAAAGATGGGGCGCCTGGGTGGATCAGTCGATTGAGCAGCTGCCTTTGGCTCAGGTCATGATCCCAGGGTCCTGGGATTGAGCCTCACATCAGGCTCCCTGCTCAGTGGGGAGCCTGCTTCTCCATTTCCCTTTGCCTCTCCCTGTCCCACTTGTGCTCTCTCTCTATTTCACTCAAATAAATACATAAAATCTTAAAAAAAAAAAAAAGAACAGCAAGGTAAAGAATTATTCACGTAGTTATTAAATCACAGTCCCAGTAGCGTTCTCTAGTTATCTACTTATGTATAAGCTGGAATACTGCTCCTACTAAGTTCCCTCTTAAGAGAAATGTCCTACTTACTGTGAGTTCAGATGAGCTGTTGAGCTTCATGGTACAGGACCCCTTTAAGAAGCACATCCAAAATGTATCACGTTAGTGATTTCCTCTTGACCCTCTGATCCCCCCACATGGCCACCCCTTCATCCCTCTTTCAGCACATTAGCTGCAACACAAAGAGGTCGGACCAGGATTGGGGTTAGAAGTAGAAATAAAGACAACAATTACCAGAGGAATCATGCTGTGAACAAGGGAAATGTCTTTGTTTTCCAATTTCTTCATATATCGCACAATATTTGTTTCTGAGTGATAGCTGTGAACACAAAACACATGATTTGGGCCATTATAATGAGAAAAGAGTCCATATACATCCTCCTGAGAGAGAAGACACACAGATCTACCCTCAAAATACAGATCAAATTGAGCCATGGGCAACATGCCAACAAAGCACCAGAAGGAAGGGCAAAGAACACCCACAAACTCAGGGGATGCAGTAGGACAAGAAGCTTCTGTGGGCAGGAGAGGAAGGTTGGGAAGAAGAGTATGTGGAGTTCCTGGGTATGAACTTCAGCCTAGCAACCATGCATCCACAGTCCTCCCTTCCTGACAAGTGGGCTTAGGGGTTACACTGCCAGCAGAGCAGAGCCACCAGGAGGTGGCTTTGCCAAAATCAGGAATGGAATCCTTATGGTGATGGTTATTAGTGAGCCGTGGCTGAGCCACAACAACCCAAGCCATAACATAACTGGATCCAGAAGCCACTCTCTAGGGGCGCCTCTCTTCAGTCAGTGGAGCTCCCACTCTTGGTTTTGGCTCAGGTCATGATTTCATGGATTGTGAGATCAAGCCCCATGTCGGGCTCCATGCTTAGTGGGAAGTCTGCTTGAGATTCTCTCCCTCTGTCCCTCCCCCAACTTGCACACTCTCACTTGCTCTCTCTCTCAAATAAATAAATAAATCTTTAAAACAAAATTTTTTAAAAAACAGCCACTCTCTATTTCACTCCCAAGCCACAGTACACAATGACACCACCACACAAACCTGTTGAACACTTGATGTGTGAGGAAGGAGCTAGTTCTCTTGAAAGCAGTCCCCGGAATACCTCTCCGCTCCTCGCCCATTCCTTCAGCAACCAGCTCCTATGTGGAGAGACCACAGACTAAACAGTGGAAAGCATGCCTGGAACCACATGTGGAGATCCAAGCTTCTGGTATCCCAACAAGGCACTAGAGATCTACTACCACTGCCAAACCCCCTGGCATCTGGCATGGCGGGGGGGGGGGGGGGGGAGTAACAGGTATCATGAATTGTGCCAATTTGGAAATTCTCCAGAGCACCATTTTAAAATTCTATTGACCTTTGCCACAGGAAAAGAGGAAAAATGACAATTTTTATTGCCCCCTGACTTTTCCTGCATGTTCCTTCAGTAATGAAGCAAGTTCCAGTAAGTTACTTTAAAGGGCTATCAAAAAAGTTATGATGCGGGTGCCTGGGTGGCTCAGTCACTTAAGCATCCAAGTCTTGATTTTGGCTCAGGTCACAGTCTCAAGGTTGTGGGATTGAGCCCTGCTTCTGGCTCCACACTCAGCGGGGAGTCTGCTTGATAGTCTCTCTTTTCCTCTCCCTCTGCCTCCCAACTCCATGCATGCACTTGCTCGCATGCTCTCTCTCTCAAATAAATAAATCTTTAAAAAAAAACAGCTATGATGACAAAACTCAAGTAAGTATTCTCACATGACAGTGCTTTTATCTGTGATAACAATTCTAATAAAATACAGGTGCCAAGACCATTCAGTTGGCAAAAGAATAATCCCTTCAACAAACAATGCTGAGATAAGTAGATATCCACATGCAAAAGAATGAAGTTGGACCCTTACCTTATACCATATAAAAAAACTAACTCAAAGTGAACTAAGACCTAAATTTAAAAGCCAAAGTTCAAAACTCTTAGAAGAAAACACAGGCACAAATCTGCATGATCTTGGATTTGGCATCTTGGTTTCTCAAATATGACACCAAAAACATGAATAACAAAAGAAAAAGTAAATAAAGTAGACTTCAGTTAAAATTAAAAACTTTTGCATATCAGAGGACACTACCAAGGGTTAAGAGACAACCCAAAGAATGGGAGAAAAATGTTTGCATATCATATCTGGTAAGTGCTTAATATCCAGAATATATAAATACATGGCTTGTCCTCATTCTGCCCTAGGCTGATAGTACAGCCATCTTGAGCCCTCAGTGGGCACTCCATAAACGTTCCTTAAATGTATGGAAACTGTGGTTAAATTTAACGCAGAGTTCTAGGGAGAAGCTGGCTTAGTCACTCCTATTTATTGATTAAGGCTTAAAAAAGAACAGTGTAATACCTCTTTGATGATTTACAGCTGTCATCTGGTACTGAAGTCCTCTCTTGAATAGTACACAGACGACCAGGATGGCACCATTTAGCACTCCGGAACCTATTACTACTTGTATAGGAAACGTTTCCTGCCATTGATTCATTCAACAGTATTTACTGAGTGCTTCCCATGCACTGGGCCCTGTACAGCACTGTGAGTAACTTCTTGCCACAGGTTTAGGTAGCTACTGACTGCTCTCTCTATCATCTTCATTCCACGCCCTGCTATTTCATTGCTTTAGAAACCAACTCAGTCACACTGAACTGCCCCTAGTTCACATTGTAAACTTTCTCCTCTAAGCCTTTATTGTTGCTTTTCCCAGTGTCTGGAACACCTCTGGCCCCACCCTCCTTGTTCTTCAATTGTGCCATCTTAGACTGAATAACTCCTACCCATCATCATTCAGAACTCAGCTTAGGACAATTTCTCCAAGTCTTGGTTAGAAACTCCTCCTCTGTACTCACAGAGCATCTTCAGACATCACCTAGCATAACATATCACCACCTGGATTTTAATCTTGTGCATGTCTGAGTCCCCATTAGACTATAAGCTCTGTCGGGGTAGGAATCATGTCTAATTCACCACCATCCTCAGAGCCTAGCATAGTACCTGCCACATATTAGGTGTTCAATAAATATATTACATGAATATTTTCCCAGAACTGACATAAGCAAGACACCAATGTCACAATTCTCCATATTAGGGATAGTTTCCATTAAACACCATTAAGAATCCTCCCACATAGCCTGGCGGCAAGGTCCTAGCTAGGGCCCACAGCAGTGAGCACCAGCTAACAGGGATGGTCAGTGGCATAATTTTAACAGCAGGCCACCCAGTGTCGCATTGGAACCACAAGAGGCAAAGTCATCTTGGACAACACCTCAAACAATCATTATGAGAAATCCGTCTTCTTAATTTACTTACTGCAGACGACTCACAGCCAAAGATCCACAACAAGTCATCCAGATCTTTTTCATTGACTGTTTCATCAAGAGAAATCCCAAGCTGCAGAATTGAAAATGAAAGGGAGAACATCAGCCCGAAACACCAAGACCAGTCAGAGAAACCCCGGGAGGTCAAGGGGAGGAAGGTGCTGGATAAAACCCCCAGTTATCCCAAAATATCTGGGTGCCATTGTATCCAAGTTGGCCCTTGGGCTAGTTGAGTCCAAGACTTCACAAAGTTTAGAGTTTTATGAGCCACTTCTGGACTCTAGCAGTCTGGTGCCTGTAGGTCACCCCTACTGACATTAGATATACTTACCCTTTTCTTCCCTTAACTTATTATATCACTTATTGTAGTCTTTACCTTCAACAGTCACATTGTGAAGGGTATTATGAACAAAACATGTGCCTAAGAGTCCCATACATGAAAACACAAAGTCTTAAGTAAAACTAAGAATGAATTGTCCTTTATTTGAAAGTCACCATGTTCCCGAGTGGGAAATAAAAATTGTTTAAAAAACATAGATTATGCCCAAACTTCCAATACTGATATTTTTAAAGAAGAAAACTTTTAATAAGAAAAGTCAGGACATTTTAAACTAGTTTAAATAAATGCAAAAGTTTTACTTACTGTGCCATCCTCAAAGAGCCGAAAATTGATTTGTCGCTGAGTGGCCCTGTCCAAGACCTCCTTCACTGAGCAGCCGCACTGAATCTTCAAAGTGTCAAAGAACACGTCGTGCTGTAGCTGATGCCCTGCTCTCTTGAGACCTAGACAAGACAGGAGAGCCACCAGTCCCCAACAGAGAAATCTGCTCCTCGGCCCCCAACATTTCATAAAGAAGTAAAGAGGTAATTTTTTTAAAAAGATATTTATTTATTTACTTACTTACTTACTTATTTTAGAGGGAGAGAGAGAGCACAAGCCAGGGGAGGGGCAGGGACCAGCAGACTCTGCGCTGAGCGCAGAGCCCAACGCAGGGCTCAATCCCACGATCCTGAGATCATGACCTGAGCTGAAATCAAGAGTCGGATGCTTAACTGACTGAGCCACCCAGGTGCCCCAAGAGGTAAAATTTAACTATAGTCTGTTCCTGGTCTTAGCCAGTGTTGCTTTTTTTTTTTTTTCCAAGAAATTAAATGTTTATTACTATGTTATAGAATATTATGAAATAAATACATATAAAAAAAGAAAAATCACCATAATCACCATCCAGAAATAATCACTGGTTACAATTTTGTGTATATTGCTCTAGAATTGGGATGTGTGTGTGTTTGTGTATGTGTGATGTATCACATATATTTCTTTACACTTTGAAAAATTTGTAATGCATAAAGAACATTTTGCTTTTCTACAGCTCGATATCCATGTCATTATTGTTAATGGTGGTATAATATTCAAATATATGCATGTAACATATGTCACTTGTTATTGCACATTTAGGCTGTTTCTAAGATTCTGGTATTATAAACAATGTTTTAATGGATACCCTTTACATCCTCACTTCATTACTTCCTTTAGATACATTTCTAGAAGTAAAATTTTTGATTCAAGCTGTATGCACATTTTAAAAGCTTTTGATATGTACTGCTTACATGCCCTCATAAAAGTTATAACAACATGGGTGCCTGGGTGGCTCAGTCAGTTAAGGATCTGCCTTCACCTCAGGTCATGATCTTAGGGTCCTGGGATGGAGTCCCACATCTGGCTCTCTGCTCAGTGGGGAGTCTGCTTCTCCGTCTTACTGTCCCTCTGTGTTCTTCCTCTCTCTCTCTAATATATAAATAAAAATCTTAAAAAAATGTTATACCAACATCAGCATTCTTTTTAATCTTTACCAGTGTAATGGGAGAAATACTTGTTTCAATTTACATTTCCTTAATAGTAAGGTTGAAATTTTATGTTTATTGGCCATTTATTTGTATATTTGCTTCTTTTAAAATTACACTTAGGCACCTGGGTGATGGAGTCGGTTAAGCATCTGACTCTGTTTCAGCTGGGGGTGTGATCTCAGGGTTGTGAGATTGAGCCCTGTTGAGGTTCCATGCTTTAAGACTCTCTCCCTCTCCCTCTGCCCCTCCCCCTGGTTCTCAACCTCTCTCTCTCTCTCTCTAAAATAAAATAAATAAATCTTAAAAAAAAATAAAACTACACTTAATGTCCTTTGCCCATTTTTCTCTGAATGATCATCCCTATTGTTTATAGGGTTGGGGAGTTAAGTAAGAGATCTCCATATTAAAATTTTTAACATTCAGTCTATCAGAAATGTTGAAATAGTTTCTTATTTGACTTTTCAATTTTATATATAGTATTGGACATACACTGAGTTTTCTATTTTACATACTCAGGTTTATCAGTCTTGTTATGCCCCAAAGTTTTTAAACAGATAAATTACTCACCTTCAGACAAAATCAAAGTGGCATTATGTACCCTCCTAGCAATATGCTCCAGCCCACGGGAACCATGGTAGATTGCAAACATGGCAGCCATGTTTGCCAAGAGAGCCTAAAACAACAAAGAACATTTAAGGAATCATGTTCAACAGTGTGATGAAGACAATTAGTGGGAAGGAGTATTACTTTGACTTGAAATGCCAAAATTGAAAACAGGGACAAAAAGAATGATCAGATTTCCTGCATTCTCTATGATAGTGGGGGACCATTTATAACCTGCCTATCTCAGCATCCAAGACACCCTGGAGTCATGATACTAAACCTTCAAATTTGACCACTATAAAGGAGGAGTTTCGTCCATGTAATATAATCATGCCACCCATAAGGGGGGAAGATGGGACTGTCATTAAACACCGAGAAGCAGTATGTCATGTAGGAATACAGTGGAGTAATAAAAGTGTCAGGGGAAAAAAAGTGAGATCCAAGAATTTTATACTCAAACAGTTCAAGGATAAGAGCAACAAGCAGTTTTCAAATACACAAGAACTCAGGGAACACAATTCTACTGAGAACTTAAATAAAGCACCAGAAGCTGAATTTCAGCCAAACAACAGATGAATGGAGATTGTGTGGCAAAGGACTACCAAAAATGAAACAGGGGACACAGGGGAATAAAACCAAAATGAATCGGCAGGATATATATTAGAGAAAATCAGCACCTATTGGCTACTCCCTGTTCACAGCAAGGTCACTTTCTCAAAGATATCTCCCTTGACCACAGGATTGAGGTTTCACAAAAACATTTACAGGGAAGCGTGTGTTTTTGTGTGACAGAAAACAGAAAGGAATGGCACTGGAATCTCTCAGAGATAAGGGGCACAGACAGCTCCAGGGATGCTTCAGTGAGGAAGTCCTGCATGGTGAACAAGGAAAGGACTCACTGTGATGGTATGTTGAGTCAGGGGGAGGATAAAAGAGGATAGCTAGGATAAGAGACCAAAATGAATAACAACGTGGCAAAAAATGTTGGAGGCCCACCTCGTGCTTCTCTTCCTCTTGGTCCCATCCCTCATTCGCTTTGTCACCCCAGATCCTGCCAATAAGCAATCTTCTAATCATGTAATATCATCCCTGCCCCCCAGGAAACTGGTCCGAACTCAGGTCTCAGATTTCTACCCTGCCCAGCCTACTCCATTCTCCCACTGCCGCTCCCATTTTACTGGTCCAGCACCATAAACTCTGAAGTTTTCAGTCCCACTAGTGGCTTTTCTCCTAATATACTAGGTCAGGAGTTCAAGGTCATCTTCACAGCCAATCACCACAGAGTGGGAGGAGCACATGAGAAACACAGTGTTTTAAAGTAGGATGATATTCAATATTGGATCTATTTTGTTAGGTACACATTTTCTCAGCTAGGCTGCCAAAAGGAATCCATGGGACCACTGCAAAACAAGAAACAGTTTTCAAAAGAGAACTGTCAGAAAGGGGCGCCTGGGTGGCTCAGTCAGTTAAGCATCTGCGTTTGGCTCAGGTCATGTTCCCAGGGTCCTGGTATCAAATCCCACATTGGGCTCCTTGCTCAGCAGGGAGCCTGCTTCTCCGTCTGCCTGCCACTCCCCCTACTTGTGCTCTCTCTGACAAAAAAAAAAAAAAAAAAAAAAAAAAAACGCCAGAAAGTGAAGCTAACAGTCAATAAAGAAAATGCAGCACAAAGGAAGACATCTGGGGCACCTGGGTGGCTCAGTCAGTTAAGCATCTGACTCTTGATTTTGGGTCAGGTTGCAATCTCAGGATTTTGAGATCAAGCCCTGTGTCAGGTTATACACTGGGCATACAGCCTCCTTAAGATTCCCCTTCTCCCTCTCCCTCTCTTTCCCTCTCTAAAAGGAGGGGGAGGAAGAGGAGAAGGGGGGAGGGGGGAGGAGGAGGAATCTGAGAACACAGAAATAAACTTTCTTGGACCAGGATTCCCCAAGAGAGTATAGATGGTCTGCGGACTCTGTATAACAATTAAAAATAAATACAGAAGCACTGTAACACCTCCCAGCTCTGGAGAGGGCAAGTCAAACTGTCCATGACACTGTGTACGGAAGTGCTTATGACTACTGCTGGAGAACAGAAACTCAGGCCTGGTATTCGCAGAATCCTCTGGAATCCTCTTATCGCAACAAACTTGTAGAGGTGGTTCATGTCCCTTTTTAAGGTAGAGATGATTCTTTTCCACAAACAGGAGACTGTATCAAGTGACTGGCCAACAAATTGATGACAAGTATAAAATCATTTTTAGAAATCCTAGCGAAGGCATTAGAACTCCAAAGGAAGTTCAGAGAAATAAAGACCAAGAAAATTCAAATTTCCTGGATAACGTGGACAGACTTTATATAATTAATACACTTAAATAAAGTAATCAAAAAAGAGTAATCAAAAACTCATGATTAAGAGATGCTCAAAATCATTAATTAAAAGGGAAATATGAAAACCACAGTGAGATATCACTTCACACTCATCAGGATGGCTATAACTGAAAAGACAGGCAGTAACAATTGATGAAACTGTGGAGAAATTACGACCCTCATACGCTTGTGGAGGGAATTAAAAATGATGAAGCCACTTTGGAAAACAGTCTGGAAGTTCTTCAAAACGTTCAATGCAGGTTAGTAGTACGGGCTAGTAATTTTACTCCTGGGTGTATATCTAAGAGAATTGAAAACATATGACCCCATAAAATCTTGTATATGAATAGCAGCTTTATTCAAAATAGTTAAAAGTATAAACAACCCAAATATCCATCACTTGATGAATGGATAAACAAAATGTGGTATGTCCGTACAATGGGATATTATTCAGCCTTAAAAAAAAAAGTACTGATTCATACCACCATATGGATGAACCTTGAAACCATTATGCTGAGTGAAAGAAGCCAGGCATAAAAGGCCACATATTGTAAAATCCCATTTATACGAAATGTCCAGAAGAGGCAAATACATAAAGTAGACTGGTGGTTCCCAGGGGCTGCAGGGAGGGCAGAAGGATGGGGAATGATTGCTTCATGGGAACAGGTTTCTTTTTGGGGTGATAAGAATGTTCAGAAATGAAATGCTAGTGATGGTTGTTGCACAACTTCACAAAAATACTAAAACCACTGAACTATATACTTTAAATGGGCAAATTTTATGGAGAGTTATAGCTCAGTGAAAGAGTTAATGAAATGTAAATTATACCTCCACACAACCAACTTGAGAAGAAGCTCATGAAAAAATTGCATGCGGTGGTAAAACCCAAGAAATAAGAAAACATAAAGAACAGGACATGGTGCAAACTCAGATATCTGTGAAATAGCACAAGTTTATAGAAAGAATTTTAAAAAGAATTCAATAACATACCTTCAGAGATTTAAAAGAAAAAAGGCTTCGTACCAACAATAATGCAAAATTAAGAGAACTCCGGTGTGGACCTATTATGCTCAAGAGGAAAGGGGCAGCCGTGAGAACACAGAAGCTGCTGAGAAGGGCTGGCAGTAAAGGCACAGACTGCTCAAAGAGCATCTCAAAAGTTATCAGTCATCTCCTTAAAAAAAGGTTAATCGCATGCTTATAGAGAATGACACTGGAGTTATGAGCAACTGCTTTATGCCACCAATTATAAAAAGAAACTCATGAAAGGAAATAGACAATAGATAGCTGGAAGCTCTCCAGAATGAGAAGATAAAAATCACAGAAGACAGGGGCACCTCGGGTAAGTGTCCGACTCTTGCTTTCAGCTCAGGTCATGATCTCAGGGTCCTGGGATTGAGCACATCGGGCTCCACACCAGTGTGGAGTCTGCTTGGGATTCTCTCTCCCATTTCCCTCTACCCCTTTGCCCCCCTCACTCTTTCTCTAAAATAAATATATCAATCTTAAAAAAAATCAAAGAAGACAAAATTGGGCTACTTTGAAGGCAAACATCGCTTTAATAATTGCTGAGAAAGACAGAGACCTTTGTTCAGCCCAAGTTCACCTGTAAAATTAATTTCAAATATTGAAGCAGAAAACCCCTTAATGCATTTATAACCAGACAGACATCTTTTGGAAGAACATGAGCAGAAAGAGCAAGACAGGAGCAATCAGCTGCAGAGGAAGGAGAAGTATGTAAGCAGAGAATTCAACAAATGTAGGGTAAACTACAGAAAGTAATGGCATCATATAAAGTTCAATTTGCTGTCAACAGGGGAAAAGCTCTTGACAGCTGGCTCCTTCCTGTGATAGTAGAAAAGCTCTTAGCTAAAAAGAAGCAGCCACGTTCTTGAGGCAACAAATAAGACAAGAAAACCTGCTGAGGAAACTAGTCCAAAGACCAAAGGCTATAAAACCAAATGTAAGAAGACCCTATCATCTACTGCCCCCTTGGAGAGTCCTTCTAAGACCTGGTGGTGGTGCTTTGAGCCAATGCTCTGAGAGAAAAAAAGCACTATAGTGCCCACTGAGGTGTTGGTGAGATCTCTTTCTCTCACCCTGAATGGAGAAGATGAACCTAGAATGGACTGGATGCTCAGGAACAGTCCTCCACCTAAGCCTAGAAACTGGCTGGGTCTCAAACACTACTCCTTCTGACCTGAGCCCTGGGCAACTTCCAGAATCATCAGGAACTTGGGACGCTCCTCCTCTTTTATTCCATCCTTTCAGGAATGCCTGTCCTGAGCCCCCAGTAAGAGTACCCCTGACCACCACCAACCGGTCAATCTTAGTCGTCCCCTCAAGCATAGTCACATTGCCTCACCACATTCCTAAAAAGCTTTCATTTCAACCCTAAGAGAAGGTGCCCAATCGCCCACTATGCATAATGGATCTGCCTGATGGCCAAGAATGCTAGAAACACTGAAGTATGACGTATATCCATACAGAGCTCCAGGAAAATACATTGTATTTTGGTTCTGACAAGACCACGGGGCTTCTGTACCAATAAGCTCACACCCCTTCTGATGTACACACTGGTCAGCAGGTGATGAATGAATGAACGAACAATTGAGTGAATGCATGAGCAGCTCATTTCCGTAGATTATGAAGGATTTTGTGAGAAGGGCAGGCATGTGATCTACCTGGGCTGTACAGATGTTGCTAGTAGCCTTGTCTCTCCGGATGTGTTGTTCCCTGGTTTGAAGAGCAAGACGATACACTTCTTTCCCAGTGGCATCTCTGGACCGAGAATAAAACATCCAGTTAATACATATGCTCATAGCACCAAGGGTGGTCACAAATGGGCCTGCTTCTTTCCTTCCCAGCTTGAAGGGAACCCCGAAAATGTATTTGGCTGCAAGGCCATAAAGAAACAATTCCTAAGCCATCCTGTTCTAAATAGGACTACTAATTTTTAATATATACTTTGAGGAAGGAACTGAGATATACACAATAAGACTAGCAACCTTGAAAGGAAACTTCCCAGGAATTACCCAGACTAATATAATGATGGTGAATGAGGATTCAATTTAAAATTAAGTTTAGGAAAAATTAAATTTCACTATGAGCATCTCGGCAGACACAGAAAGAAGGGGAATATCTGACAAAGGAATCAACTTCTGCACTGGAACCTAAAGCAACTGTATGGCTACAAAGAAAAAGAATGTGTTGAATCAATAAGTTACACATCTGAAACTAGTATTACACTGTATGTTACCTGGGATTTAAGAACTCAAAAAACAATGTTAATAATCTTACCACTTATCTCTAAGAAAAAATTTCCTTCTTTCCTAATACAATTAAGAATTTGGATAGGGGCACCTGGGTGGTGCAGTCAGTTAAGCAACTGACTCTTGGTTTTGACCCAGGTCATGATCTTACGGTCATGGGATTGAGCCCCGAGTAAGGCTCCTCACTCAGGGTGGGAGTCTGCTTGAGATTCTCTCTCCCTGTCCCGCCCACTCGTGCATGCTCTCTCTCTCTCTCTCTCTCAAATACATAAATCTGAAAAAAAAAAAAAAGAAAGAAAGGAAGTAAGGAAGAAAGGAAGGAAGAACTGGGAGACACCTGGATGACTCAGTCAGTTAAACATCTGCCTTCGGCTCAGGTCATGATCCCAGAGTCCTGGGATGGAGTCCCGAGTCCAGCTCCTTGCTCAGCTGGGAGCCTGCTTCTCCCTCTGCCTGCCGCTCCCCCTGCTTGTGCTCGCTCACTCTCTCTCTCTCTCTGACAAATAAATAAATCTTAAAAATAAAGTATTTAAAAAATTTTTTAAGAAGAATTTGGATAAACAAAAAATTCAACAGTCTTATCCTTTATTTCATCAAGCTCTGGGGTCCATTTTTCAGAAAGATAAGAAGTTCAATATAAAAATCAGCAGACAGGGGTGTCTGGGTGGCTCAGTCAGTTAAGCGCCTGCCTTTGACTCAGGTCATGTATAATCCCAAGGTCCTGGGGTGGAGTCCCACATTAGGCTTCCCGCTGAACAGGGAGCCTGTTTCTCCCCCTCCCTCTGCCTGCCACTCCCCCTACTTGTGCTCTCTCTCTGTCAAATAAATAAATAAAATCTTTTTAAAAAAGGTCAGCAGATGGGACACCTGGGTGGCTCACTAGGTTAGACATCTGCCTTCAGCTCAGGCCATGATCCCAGGATCCTGGGATCAAGTCCTATGTCAGGCTCCTTGCTCAGTGGGGGAGCCTGCTTCTCCCTTTGTCTGCCACTTCCCCTGCTTGTCCTCTCTCTCTGACAAATAAATAAATAAAATCTTTTTTAAAAATCAGCAGACAATAATTAATGTATTAAATTCTTTTTAATTAGAAAACTTTGTCTCATCTCGTCTGGCGAAGATATACCACTAAAAGAAACAAATGTAAGAATACTTGAAGAAACTTATTTTTATTCTAAAAAGCGAGGTGCCTCTTGCTATTATGTGATAAGTTGCATTTCAAAAATTCAAATTATTCACTAATATAGACTAATCACTTAGGCTAATAAGCTCAACTTCTATGAAAGGCCTAAAAGATCATGCTAAATTCCCCAGTAATAATCATGACATTCATCTAAATTCTCAATCTCAGGAGGTGTATCAGTGAGAAGCACTTAAGAAAGTACATTTAGAAATTACTAGAACAAACAAGTAGCAGGCCTCTGGGAAATAATGTGGATTACAATGTGTACACGGTACCTCTCACTGTGCTTGTCTTTTACCTAACTGTGGCATGATAATGCTTTTGAGAATGAAACTGGTTGAATATAAAACACACCAAAAATGTCCAGTCTTTCAATGCTTTTGTCAACCTAATTAAATTCACTTATATGACTTCAGTACAAATATGTTGTAAATTATTGTGCATGGCCCAGTTAAATTCAGAGAAAAATCAACAACTTTTGTAATCAGAAGAAACAGGGAAAATAATAACCACAATCAAAGGGAAGAAACATGAGCTGCTTTACCTTGTTACCCCCACCATTCTCCCGGGCATCATCCTCACCAAGCTTTCTCTAACAGCAAAAAAGGCTGCATGAGGTCCGCCGTAGCCCAGTGGCACTCCAAATCTCTGTGAGCTACCTAGGGCAATGTCTACCCCAAATTCTCCAGGAGGCCTCAAGATACACAGAGCTAAAAGGTCAGTAGCACAGCAGGCCAGGCTCTAGAAAGGACACAAGAGAGAAAGTGGTAGTAGTTGTCACCTTCCCCTGAGAGCAGTGAGAGAGTAGCAAATTCTCTGCAATATAAGCAGACAGACAGGGTTGTTTCATAGCCTGTGAATTCCATTTACTCACTGATTCATTCAAAAATATTTACTGAGGGGCACCGGGTGGCTCAGTCGGTTGATTAAGCATCTGACTTTGGCTCAGATCATGGTCTCAGGGTCCAGGGATTGAGCCCTGCATCGAGCTCTCCCTCGGCAGAAAGCCTGCTTATCCCTCTCCTCTGCCCGCCCCCCCCCCTCATGCTCTCTCTCTCAAATAATTTTTTTTCTTAAAATTTACTAAGTGCTTACTATGTGCCAAGAATTAATGAACAAAATAAACCTGAAAAAAAGGAGGCAGGAAGGAAAGAGTTCTACCATTCCAGGTGATACAGGTATGGAAAATAAGATGCATCAAAAAATCATAATTCAAAGCTGGGACACACCTCTGTGGACCCCCACAAGGAGAGATTTGCCTACCCCAGTCTGATGAGCCCTCTCTACAAGATCTGTGAAGTCTTCCACCTTCCCCTCAGTGTCTGGATACTGGAAGAGCACTCCACTAACATCTTTCCCACTGAAGTCCATTTCATGGGGTAATTTCATCTCAATGAGAACACCATCATATCTGGAAAGACAGAAGACAAAGAGCAATCACGCTTTTGGTTTTCAACAGAAAATAAAATCTCTTACAATTTATTTTCAGTGATATATATAGCATTCATATTCTGCGTCCTTCCTCATTGCCCCCCAGCCCCACCTCATCCTGACACACACGCACACCGGCATCTCACACCTGACCTTCCACTGTAACGGACCTTCACACCATCTCAAGTGCTTCCAACAGCTCGGCTTCTGTTTCTTTCCTCCACCCTGACCACTCCCATCCCCCTTTCCTGCCAGAACCTGCTCTTGAGAGGGTCAGGAACATGGCTTCCTAGGACTAAAGAGCCAGCTCCTGAAACTACAGGGCAGTCACCACTTTCACCTGGGATCAGTTTTAGGAGAATGGAAAACCATCAATAAGACAAAGAGAAAGACCTTTCTTAACCATCCAGTTCCAATCATATGTGAGAACACCCCTTCTGAAGGGATGGTGGTATGGGATTGGGGAATATTGCCCAATACTGACAAGAAGAAAGCAAACAAACACACTGGCAAGTGATAGTTGTGCTGTGTTGATCTGATTACAGCACTAAACAAATACGGTACACTTGCTTTCATCTATATCATACCACACCTGGGTTTTATATGGATTCCCTATAACTACGTTTGCAGGAGTACACAATAAACTCTAACAACTGTGTGAGAATTCCATTTTTTCCTCTACTTTTCAAGCTTTCCAAAACATTGCTGAAATTATTTTAATATTTAAAATTTATTAAAAAAAAAAAAACATGGTTACTCGATATAGAGCAAAGGCAACTAAAGCCACTTCTGTATTCTGTCCATTCTGACACATTTTATTTACTAAGCAAGATCTCAGGAAGAAAGTGGGAGGGAAAGTAAAACTGAGCAACCTCAATTTAAATCAGGTTCACCTCTGACCAGTTTGGAAGCAAGAGGGGGAAACAACAGAGAGGAGCATGATATTATCCTTGAGTTCAAAATATGAATGAAATTAATTACTTGGCTCGAGTCTGGACAACAGCTATTGTCTGTGGGTGGCAACGGGAGTCAACAAAAAATCTGTTCCTCTTGTTGTGTCTGTTGAAAAGGAAAATCACATTCAAACGTGAACATTAAAGAAATCAAAGTATCTTCTAAGAATGCAAAGTGAAGGTGGTACTTAGGGAAACTCTGAGCACAGTGCAAAAAATGAGTCATTAATTCTACTGATGAGAAGTCTACTGAAATCCAATTTCGGTTGTTTAAAAAGAAAACCATACACCCAAAATGCAGTCATTTGTGCTAGGCTCGTGTCACCAAACTAAAGCTTAATACATACCTGATTACAGTTTCTACCTTCCCCAGTAATATAATCGTAACTGGTCAGTCTAGAATTTCCTGGTAAGCACCAATGAGGTAATTCACCTAATAAGACCCTTTTTGTCCCCAAAGGAAAGTAACCTTGCTCTAAATAATCCCTTTTTTGTTTGTTTATGACTTCCTCGACACACCTTTAAAAACCTTTCCCTTTCAGGGAGCCTGGGTGCCGCAGTCCCTTAAGCATATGTCTTCAGCTCAGGTCATTATCCCAGAGTCCTGGGATCAAGCACCACAGTTGCCCCCCCTCTCAAATAAATAAAGAAAAGCTTAAAAAAAATAAAATAAAAACCTTTCCCTTTCAAACTGGACAGCAACATGTAAAAGAATGAAACTGGACCACTTTCTTACACAACACACAAAAATAAGTTCAAAATGGATGAAAGATCTAAATATGACACCTGAAACCACAAAAATGCTAGAGAAGAACACAGGCAGTAATATTGGCCAAAGCAACTTCTTACTAGATATGTCAACTGAGGCAAGGGAAACAAAAGCAAAAATGAACTATTGGAACTTCACCAAGATAAAAGGCTTTTGCACAGAGAAGGAAACAATGAAACTAAACGGCACTCTACTCGATGGGAGAAGACATTTGCAAATGATATATCTGATAAAGGGTTAGCATCCAAAATACACAACACCCAAAAAACAAATGATCCAGGTAAAAAATGGGCGGAAGACATGAATAGACATTTTCCCAAAGACATCCAGATGGCCAACAGACACATGAAAAGATGCTCAACATCACTCATCATCAGGGAAATGCAAATCAAAACCATGATGAGATACCACCTCACACCTGTCAGAATGGCTAAAATCAGCAACAACAACACAGGAAACAACAGGACTTGGCAAGCATGTGGATAAAGAGGAACCCTCCTGCACTGTTGGTGGGAACGTAAACTGGTACAACCACTGTGGGAAACAGTATGGAGTTTCCTGAAAAAGTTAAAAACAGAACTACCCTTTTATACAGCAATCACACTAGTAGGGATTTACCCAAAGGATACAAAAATACTGGTTCAAAGGTACACACATACCCCAATGTTTATAGCAGCATTATCAACAACAGCCAAATTATGGAAACAGTTCAAGTGTCCATTGCCTGATGAATGGATAAAGATGCAATATATATGTATACAATGGAATATTACTCAGCCATAAAAAAGAACGAAATCTTGCCATTTGCAATGACATGGATAAAGCTAGGGAGTATTATGCTAAGCCAAATAAGTCAGAGAAAGACAAATACCATATGATTTCACTCATACGTGGAATTTAAGAAACAAAACAGATGAATGTAGGGAGGAAAAAAAGAGAGGCAAACCAGGAAACAGACTCCTTACTACAAATGACAAACTGAGGGTTGCTGGAGGGGCATGGGTGAAGAATGGGCTAAACAGATGATGGGTATTTAGGAGGGCACTTGTGACGAGCACTGGGTATTGTATGTAAATGATGAATCACTAAATTTTACACGTGAAACTAATATTACACGATATTAACTAACTGGAATTTAAATAAAAACTTGAAAAAAAAAATTAAATCATCAGATGTTTAAAAAAAAGGGGGGGGGTGCCTAGGTGGCTCAGTCAGTTAAGCGTCTGCCTTCGGTTCAGGTCATGATCCCAGGGTCCTGGGATTGAGTCCCACATCAGGCTCTTTGCTCAGCAGGGAGCCTGCTTCTTCCTCTCCCTCTGCCCGCCACTCCCCCTGCTTATACTCCCTCTCTCTTTGTCAAATAAATAAATAAAATCTTTAATAAAATAAAAAAGCCTTTCCCTTTCTGTAGCCCTTTGTTGCTCCTTTCTACTTGCTAGATAGGATGCTGCCCAATTCACAAATTATTGAATAAAGCCAATTAGATCTTCAAATTTACTCAGCTGAATTTGGGTTTGTTTGTTTTTTTTTTAACACCATTCCAACCCCATTTAGCAAAATCAATCTTAAACTGGCTTAAATTTTTAAATATGCTAGGAGTTAAAAGAAATAAAAACAGGGTAGTGATTGGGTACAAGTAGAAATAAAAAAGTAACTCTTGAAATAAAAACATCTGAGAATTTTATTGCCAAAGAAGCATTTAGACATTATCTAAACTGAATATCCTCATTCGACAGAATATGAAAAGGATTCAGAGAAGTGACATGGGCAGGACCACACAGCTACTAAGAGACCTAAATCCTGGGAGTTTTCTAAAAGTTCATGATTTCAAGAAACGAAATTGATGGAGATTGTTAAGAAAACCATAGGCCCAAAATGGCGTTTCTTCGGCCAGGCCCAGTCACCAAACCAGGGCTTAATACCTAAGCTAATTCCGGTTTCAACCTCCTCCGGAGATGCAGTCCTAACCTGTGAGTCAGGAATTTTCTGGTAAGCACAAAAGACGTAATCTGTCACATGGGCCTTCTCCATCCACCAAAGGCTAGATGAGGTCAAATGTATAAGACCCCTGTCATTCCCCCTAAGGGAAGGTGATCTTGCCTGAAAAAAATCTTTTCTTTTGCTTATCACATTCTTGCCCCACCCTCCTTCCTATAAAAAAACCTTTCATTTTGTACAACTCCTCAGGGAGTCTTTATACCTGCTAGATGGAATGCCATCCAATTTATAAATTGCTTAATAATAAAGCTAATTAGATCTTCAAATACGGTCAGTTGAATTTTGTTTTTTAACAGGATACATAACAGTGCATGTATCATGAGCACATCTGGGTAAAAAGGGTGAAGAACACGTGTATATTGTGCTCTGCAATTAATTCCCCAGAAAGATACACAAAGACCAGTTAACAACAGCTTTCTCAATGGAACAGGACTGAAACAGCAGGTTCCACTTCATTATATTCCCTACTGTTTGCGTATTTTTCCCAGTCTGAACAGGTATTTTTATAATAAACATAGATCTAATAGAGGATTAAGTAGAGTTGGGTAGATACAAAAGTGATTCATCATCCAAAGCACAATGCTCTTCATAGTGTAAATCTAAATAAACTGGGAGAAAAAGCCATCTGAGCCTAATGACCTAGGATGGAAACAGAACACTGCTACTTTAAAGAACGCTTTCCCAAAGATAAAAACCACAAGGCTGCTTTTCAAGGGTCAGGTTAAACGCAGGCTTGCAGGTATGAGAATTAAGAGAGAGGAAGCAAATCAAGCATTTGCAGAGCTGTAGCTCATTAACTCAAATCAGTTCAGGACAGAACCCCTGAACCACCAACCAGCCCTCGGCTTCTTCAAGTGTGAAACGGAAGCTCTTAGAAAGAGGGGCAGGGGGAGATGAGAAAGCAGGAAGAAGGTGGATAAGGAGGAGATAAGATGAGAATGTGAAAACCTGAGAATAGAGAGGCATTCCTTTCTGGCTGTCCACCCAGGATAAGGAGGAAGAGCACGAGCCCACCGCTAAGGCTGCTTGGGAAGCACAATAACCTGTGGCTGGAAATTCAGAGGTTTCCATACCTGCTCAGAAAGTTGGGGGTTCACTACTGCAATGTTGTGATTTATAAGAAATATATATTCGGTCACGACCAAATTTTTAATATATCAAATATCAAAATATTTCATATTTTCATTTATATTTAGTCTTCATCCATAGTTCTTGGCTCATAGCTCCCCAAACTTCCTAACTGTGGAGAATGTCAAGTTGTCTTTTTTTGTGTTAATTAGGTGACTTCTGGAAAATGTCCATGGATGGGGTTTGGTTGCCAACGGAGACAACTGGGTGATTAGAGGGTTGGAACTTTTAGTCCCACCTCCTGACCTCAGAAGAGGGGCTGGAGGTCAAATCAATAGCCAATTGCCAATGATTTAATCAATTTTGCCTATGTAATGAAGCTTCCATAAAAAGACAAATTGACGGCATTTGGAGAACTTTGGGTTGATGAATACGTGGAGACTGGAGGAGAAGGGTGTACTCTAAGAGAGCATGGATGCTCCATGCCTTTCCCACATACCTTGCCTTATATGTCTCTCCCATTTGGCTATTCCTGTTTTTTCCCTTAATAATAAACCGGTGATTACTAGTTAGTAATGTTTCTCTGAGTTCTGTGAGTCACTCTAGCAAATTAATTGAACTTGAGGAGGGAGTCCTGGGAAACCTCTGCTTTATAGCCAGGCACTCAGAAGCAAAGGAAATAATGTGGGCTTGCCACTGGCATATGAAGTGGGGTGCAGTGGAGTGAGGTGGGGGGGCAGGGCACTCTCATAAGACTGAACCCTTAACCCTTGGAATCTGATGCCATCTCCAGATAGATTGTGTCAGAATTGAGTTGAATTCTTGGACACCCTGCTGCTGTCAAAGAATCGTTTGCTGGTGTGGGGAAAACCTCCATGCACACATTGGAATTGGTACCAGAACCAATTTAACCATCCCTCAGTCTCTGGAATCAAGAAAGAGAGTTACATGGGCATTCAGAGCTGGAGGCACAAAACCTCACAGACACACCATGAATATGGGCAGATTTCCCAACCAGATGACATCTACATGAGAACGCTATCAGGGAGGCAAGCTCAAATGTACTCACAAGGCCAAGAACAAAGGAGGGTCAGGAACTAGACAGCAATTGTTAACTATATACCATGACCCAGCAATTCTACTTCCAGAAATACATCCTCAGGAAATAATCAGAACTTTTGACAAAACTGATTCTAAAGATGTAAAACAATAGCATCGGTAACAGCAAAAGACGGTATCAAAGTGAAAGTGTAGGGGCGCCTGGGTGGCTCCGTCATTATGTGTCTGACTTCGGCTCAGGTCATGACACCAGCATTCTGGGATCGAGCCCCATATGGGGCTCCCTTCTCAGCGGGAAGCCTGCTTCTCCCTCTCCCACTCCCCCTGCTTGTGTTCCATCTCTCGCTGCCTCTCTCTCTGTCAAATAAATAAAATCTTAAAAAAAAAAACAAAAACAAAACCACAAAGTGAATGTGTAACAGTAGAGGTGAGGTTACATAAATTGTGGTACTTTCATGCAAATGAGTACTACCCGGCACTCAATAAAAGCCATGTCCTAGAAAGCTGACTAAAGCAAATCTTCTCACAAGAAAACAAGGTATAAAACATTTAAATACAGCCTAAAACAATATGCTTCATGAAAGATGGTATTTGTGTATCTAAATACAGATTGCCAGTTCCTACCCAATATCCATTTTCCCCTTTACCAATAGTAACAGAACCCCAATACATAGGGGCAGCAAGGTGCCCATATAATAAAAACTGCATTTCCCCAGGCCACTTGTAGGTACAGGTGGTCAGTGAAGCATAAAGTTGCTGAGTGGAAGTTTCCCAAAAAACTCTTTCGAGAGGACTTATTTAGCTAGCAGTACCGGTGCCCCTTTCCTTCTTCCTGGGTGCAGAGGTCTTAGTTAAAGCCCCCGCAGTCATCCTGTGACCATGAGGACAAAGGCCTCACACAGAAGATGGCGCAGAGAGAGGGGAGCTTGACGCTCTCTCAGAGCTGCTGAAACACCCCGAACTTAACACTACGGATGAGGAGAGCCCGGTGTTTTTCTTACGTGTGTTAGAGGGTAAACAATTCTCTCAGACTGTTTTGTTCTCTGGTATGATGCTACTGTGTGTGAGAGACGAGTCACTGGGCACGGACGGGGCTAGACCCCCTGTGCGGCAGGAGGCACGGGAGGAAGCCCCCCGCCCCGTGGGCCCCTCACCGGTGGCACAGCTGCATCGCTTCTGCCGCCGCCGTGGCCTCGTCCAGCAGGGAGGCGTTGGCCACGTCCATGCCTGTGATGTCACACACCATGGTCTGGTAGTTGAGCAAGCTCTCCAGTCTCCCCTGAGACACTTCTGGCTGGTATGGAGTATACTGGGTGATCCTGTGAAAGACACGAAGGCCACGTCCAAACTGTGACTCCACTATTCAGAAAAGCTCACAAAATGTCTTCATTTTGGAATTCAGTAACTGAAAATTAAGTTTGTCTTCTTTGAGAATTATGTATCAGTAAGGAAGCTCAGACTTAAATCACAGCAACGATATTATCTTTTGTTTGGGCATATTCAATACTTAGCGTTTCTATCTAAGTTACTTTTTCATCTTACATTTCTATTTTAATAACCTTAGCATATGTATGTGTTTTATTGTAAGATGGTTCTTAAAATCCACTTGAGCTTACCTATGGTAATATAAACAGAAATTTTACTTCCTATTATCTTTCTTCTAGCTAAAAGCCAACCTCAATCGCAGTCCACAATAGGGAAGCATCTAAGAATCTACTATCTAATACTCAAAACTTTTGTTTTATGGAGATCTTTGTTTTATACTAACCAGGACAAATTCCATGTGCTCCTAGGAAATTAATAGAAGTCTATGTTTAAGAATCTTCACTATCCAGTTATTAAGAGTCTGCAGAAGTTAACTCCATAGCTATCAAAATTCAAGGATATAAATGGTTAGAAGGCAGCATAGACATGAGTTTTAATCTCATATCCTCTAGTTATTAGCCAAAAATATTTCTTTAGGTATTTGAGTTAACCCACTTAATGCCTTCATCCTTTTTTTCATTCCTTCATTCATGCATCCTACAAATATTACTACATGCCAAGAACTAGGATAGGTTCTGCTGATGATACATCATACGCAAATGGAGAGCAGTCCCTGATCTCAAGAATATATTGTAATGGGGAAAAAGAGACAATAAATAAATGAATTATTTCGGAGTGATATGATAGAGGGTGACTGAGGACTTGTGACACAGCTGCGATCTTTTCACCAAGAATCCATCCACTCTGCCACCAAAGTGGGTCAGACTGGGGTCCGTGCTCCCGCATGTGACTGACATGCTTTCATAATTCTATTGTTTTTGTTCTTCTAAGCCAGAAAAGTATTAGGAAAATTTAGGCATTTTTTTTTCTTCCAAGCCCTGTCCCTTTCTGTCTTGCTTTGGTAATCGTGTGCAGGATATTTCCATCCTTTTTCTTTCCTTTTTCAAGGCTTTGAAATCAATACTTCTTATGTTTGAGGGGGAGTGGGTGGGGGAACTTGCCTTACCAAGTAGCACAATGTCAAGACTTTGAAATAATTTTCCCAAAACTTTTATTGGCATAGTTGTGTGTGTGTGTGTGTGTGTGTGTGTGTGTGTGTGTGTGTACAGCAGAGTACATTTTTGCTTCACTTAACTCCTTGAACAGCCTGGCTTAGCAACTGTAAATCAGTTTGCCACATTCTAAGTGGGTGGTGAACTGGAATGAATGAGGCACACAATACATGGAGTAGACAAAGTAGAAAAGGAATCCCAGGAGAAACAGGGTCACACAAAAGGCACAGACAAGGAGCAATTGTGACCGCACATCAGATAAGACTTTCACACACAGCATAGCCTGCCACCACAAAAACATGCTTAGACTGCCTTCATGTTACTGAGTCATTAGCTTACATATAGACAGACAGACAAACCTGCTCACACATGAGCATACACATACTAGCTGGTCCGTCCAATAAGTGGGAAAGATCCGTATACCACAGACACGGAATATACAATAGGAACACGAGAGCAATACACCAAAGAATTCAGCACAGCACTGAATACTGAAAAACGAATAACAACAACAAAAGAGCAACAAAACTAAGTGTCCACAGAAAGAGAATGATTAAATAGACAGTATGCATGCATAACACTATAGACTTACTGGAAATGATGTATAAAAGAAGAATTCCTGACATGGAGATGCTCCTGGTACATGTATTTAAAAAGTACACTGCCAAATACCATGATCCCATTTTTGTAAATTTGTAAAAACAAATGAACCAAAGTGTAAACAGCGTTTTTTCTCTGGGTGGTAAGATTAACAATAAGTTTTACTTTCTTTTTCTTGTATTCTGAATGGAAAAGACCTCAGCTACCGTTTACTAACCATTTTCTGTGTCAAGAACTTATTTACAACCTTTTTTCTGATTATCTTACACCTGTTTATTGTAAAATGTTGGAAAACTCAGAAAACCGTAGAGAAAATAAAATCACCCATTGTCCCAAAACTCCAAGATAAAAACAGTTATCATTTACGTAGATTTCTTTTCAATGCTTTTTCTTTTTCTCTTTTGTGACAGGCACAGTCAAGTATGCTGCCCATTTTTCTGTTGTGCTGTCTGCCCCTCGTTGATTTGTGACTTTTTCTGTTGTGCTGTCTGCCCCTCGTTGATTTGTGACTTTTCTTTATAATTCTTTTTTTCTCCAGCTTTATTGAGATAATCAACAAAACTGTATATATTTAAAGTATACAGGGGCACCTGGGTGGCTCAGTCGGCAGAGCATCTGACTCTTAATTTCAGGGTGGTGAGTTCAAGCCCCACACTGGGTGTGGAGCCTACTTACTAAAATAAAATAAGAAAAAATAAAATGAAATATATAATATAATGATTTGATATATTTTGTTAGATGATTACCACAATCAAGCTAATTAATTTACTCTTTTCTACATCATAACCATATTTATATTTAAAATAAGATTATACTCTATGTAAAGTTTTCTGCCCTGATTTTATTTGTTAACATTATGCCATGGACAATTTCTAATAACTTTCATATCATTCAATGACATAATTTTAATTGTTATGTGGCATTAAATCATCTTATTTACCATAATTTATTTAAGTCCCCTCAAATAAAATATTACTTTTGGTTTTAAATACCAGAAGTGGCATAACAGTGAACAGCCTTCTCTTTGTCTTATTTCCTTCAGATAAATTCCTAGAAGTGGAATTTTGAATTGTATATGATGATTAATTTTAAGGTTCTCGGTACATATTGCCATGTTCCTCTCCAGAAAGATCATACCCGTCTGTACTCTCGTAAGTAGTATAGTGATTCACAGATTTCCCTGCATTATCATGACACTAGTATTAAGAAGCCCTGGGTTTCAATCTTACTTCTTTAATGTACTACCTGTGAACTGGGACAACTAAATCTCTCTCTCCCCATTTCTCTTTGTGATCAATGAAGATAATATCACCCATATCGTATGTTCTTAGCACTCAAAGGAGGTTAATGTATATAAAACATTTGGAAATGGTAAAATCCTGCCCAAATGTTAGTTGTCTTAAAAAAGGTTTTTTTCCTCTATTTTGATCTCATAGTTCTGCTCAGATATTATTAGATATTTCTATTTGGAAAGGTTTTTTTTCTGAAAATTTGTCACATCTCATGTCAGCTTCACATTGCCTATTCTTCTTCCAACTAGATCCCCAAACAAACTAGTTTCTCTTCCTGAATATTCTTATCCCTTTTTGAAGGGTGTTGTGCCAATTCTCAAGGTAGAAACTGCAGTTTTTTTGAGCCCAAATCATGATCAATTCCCATTAGTCTTCCTTCCAATGGCCCATAATCCACCACTTCTTCTTTGTTGCCTTACTGCCCTAACGCTGTGCTTAAAACAGGAACTTACTGAATATCTGTGGTGCAGAACTGCATAGTATTTGACTTCCCTGCTTAAATGGAGATGGCTCCCCATTACCTGCAGGAAAAGCTCCCAAGCACAGTCCTCCATACCTGAGACTGCACTGTTCCTTTGATAACAGACTTAGAGATTTAATATTCTCTTGCCTTGCCAACCTTTCTCACCTTACTCAACACTCTCATAAGCCCAAACTTAGGCTAATGCTAATTAGTACTGCTAATGGTAGAGTTTTGTAATTGTTTTCTTGCAAAAATAAATATATGATCCCACTTCTTTTACTTGTGAACTTCTTTTATAGTCTACACATTTTCTACTCAACTAAAAGGTCTTAACAAGGATCTATTAAAAAACTCAGTCCAGTGAGTCTGAGGCCCAAGGACACTAATAAACCCTCATTTCAGGTGAAAAATGCTAACAGGGGGCCTGCCGCCATGTATACAAAGATTTAGTTGACTCAATTAGGCAAAATGTGGTGATTAAGAAGGGGTGTCTGTTACCTACATTTTCTATTTCTATTTTTTTTAAGATTTTATTTTTAAATAATCTCTAAACCCAATGTGGGGCTCAAACTCCCAACACCAAGATCAAGAGTCACATCCTCCACCAACTGAACTAGGCACCCCTACGTTTTCTGTATTTCAACTGACTATTTAACTCAATTTATTTCTGTTTCTAGATGTATTTTAATATATTTTTAAAGCATCTGCACATCCAAAAAGGCATTCTGTCTGGCTCAAACAGGATGCTTGATATAGTCAACATGGCATTAACATTTATCCCAAAATAATCAGTATTTTCTCTGATGGTGGGCTGTGACTTTCTTGCGGGATTGAGAAAGAAGGAGGTAGTGCAGTAGGACAGACATTCATGAGATTCTCTCCTTTCAACCCCAGTGCCAAAGTTACACAAAACAGAAATAGCTACAAAAAAATATAAGTCTTTTTATATTAGTTACTGATGTTATCAGCAGTCAAAAATTTGTAACAGTGGACCCCATAAAATAAAATTCTGGACCTGATGTAAATTTTCTTGTAAGAGCCCAAATGTTTGTATTCTTTTGAAGCTATGTTGTCCATTTATTTTCACCTCACGTCACCGGAATTTGTTGGTTCCGTCTCTATGGAAACCATTCAGCAGGGTGATACTGTGAAATCTCCTCACCCTCATGTGCACAGCCCTCCCTATCAGTGCCAGTGAGGTCCAGTTTTACCCTCTGGTTCAAATCAACTTTCGGTGAGTGGAAAGGAACAATATTTAAAACGCACCCAAGAACCGGGACTGAAAAGCAAAACAACATTGTCTCCCTCTCGAAATGCTGGCAGCTCCTAAAGTAAATTAACACATCCACTCACAGCCAGGAAGCAATATGGTGAATATTCTCTATGGCCACCAAGAGTGAAGGCCGCTGGCCAGTATTCCGACAGCTGAAATGCTGCAGCTCGTTCATGTACTTTGGAGGCTTATTTTGTAAGGGGAAAGACAGGCCATTTGCTTTTGAAATCAAACTTGGAGTTCAACCATGCAAACTTTTATCAATACCACAGTGGAAAAGAAACCTCAGCATGCAAATATACTTGCACACACACCAAAAGCAAAAAAACTAGTTCTTTGATGGTTCTTTCCTGTTCTCTTACTAACGAAGAAATGGAGCATATTGAAACTAAAAGCTCTGGCCAGGGATGGCAAGGCAGGAGTGATTAGGCCAACAGATCCGGCCTCGTAATGATGGGACACAAGCAACTTCATCCAGGACAAAGCACTCTGGTCAACTAGGACTGCTTTGCTATTCAAAAGCAGAAAAAGATACAAAGGTGCTGTGCTTCCCATCCACCCAGGCTAACCTCTGCTAGGCCTAGCCTAGGCAAATGGTTTGTGCCTCAGAACTACAGGTCTGGACTTGAGGCAGCAGATGAGGACAGTCTGTATTGATGGCCAAACACAACGTCCACTCCTCACAGACTCAAACACACAGAAACCAGTTATGCTTGTGGGTGGTATGAGGGTTAAGGGAATGTAAGTTCACATGTCATAAAGAGTCACCACAGTGGGTTTATTCCTGGTATAAGAACACTTTGTGCAAAGTTTACGATCAAGTAGGGTATCAGGTTTACTTTTCAAAATGCCAAAATTGGGGGGCACCTGGGTGGCTCAGTCAGTTAAGCGTCTGCCTTCGGCTCAGGGCGTGATCTCAGGGTCCTGGGATGGAGCTCCGCATGGGGCTCCCTGCTCTGCGGGGAGTCTGCCTCTCCCTCTGCTCTTCCCCCTGCTCATTCTCACTCTCTCTCTCTCAAATAAATAAATAAAATCTTTTTTAAAAAATGCCAAAACTGGGGCACCTGGGTGGTGCAGTCGTTAAGCATCTGCCTTCGGCTCAGGGCGTGATCCCAGCGTTCCAGGATCGAGCCCCACATCAGGCTCCTCCACTGGGAGCCTGCTTCTTCCTCTCCCACTCCCCCTGCTTGTGTTCCCTCTCTCGCTGGCTGTCTCTCTCTCTGTCAAATAAATGAATAAAATCTTTTTAAAAAATGCCAAAACTGTCGAAAAGTTTGTATATTAGTGTGTGTGTGTGTGTGTGTGTGTGTGTGTGTGTGTGTTAGAGGTGGACTGATGTTTTAAGCAGAGAATGAGGGAGCAGAAGCTCAGTGGAATCAGGGGAATGAAAAATTACAAAAACCAGGAAGGAGAGTGAAATTCATGTAGGTTTGCTAACCAGTGCTCATAGAAGTTAGGCTCCCACCCTCCCACAGAGGCTGAGAGGGCCCAATCCTCAGGTGTCGACTAGAACAAAACAGTAAAAATTTTTGGCAGCTTTGAGTTTTTTTGCACAGGTACTTTACGTATTTCTGTTTTTAAGGTAAAAAAAATGGACTAATGGATGTCTCAATAGTCCATCTTATGATGGTAGGAGGAGAGCCTCTTATATAAACCAATTATTTATAAGTAAGAATTCTGATCACTGAGAATTCAAATTAAATCTAACAAAATTTATTAAATAAAATATTTTACAAAAGATGCAAAGTGTTCAGCAAATTTTTAAGATTTATTGCTGTGGAGGATGTACTTGGGTATTTCAAAAGCTCATGTGGGGGCAGTTTATGATTTCCCATAGAGAAGCTGACCTTCCCTTTACTAAGTTGATATTTTTATATATGCTAACCTGAAAGACAATCTTTACATCTTGCTCTAAATACCTTTGAATTGCAGAGGGAATTGTTTATTCTGTCCTCACATAATATCGGTTGTACTGGAAATTAAAGTTACTTCTTATAGCAAGTGCTATGCACTGAAACTTGTTTTTAATGTTAACTGGCACTTGGGAGCCTGGGTGGCTCAGTCGGTTGAGCATCTGACTCTCGATTTCAGGTCAAGTCATGATCTCAGGGTCCTGGGATAAAACCCTGTGTCGGGCTCTGGGCTCAGTGCGAGTCTGCTTGAGATTCTCTCTCCCTGTCTCCCTCTGCCCCTCCCCACTTGTGCTATCTCTCCCTAAAATAAATAAATAAAATCTTAAATAAATAAATATTAACTGGCATTGTGTATATTAATGTAAAACAATGTGAATTTACTCAACTTTCCAGCTTACACTGCCTGGTATAATTATATCTGTATAAGGTATAATCTGTATCTGTGTAAGAAGCTAATTTTTATGTATTGTTATAGTTTCAGGTTATTTATAATACTTGATGTTTTGTAAAACTCGAATACAACTGTATTTATGGACCAAATAAATGCCATCTGCATACTTGGTATACATGCCTGCATAGTTAAAAAAAAAAAAAGTTATTTCTTATACCAACTAACTGAAAGAAAGAAGTCATCTAGGAATTATCATTGCCTCCCCACTCCATTTCTATGCTAGAAATAAGTGCACAACTTTCCTTTTGAGACTAAATCATCAATTGAAATAAAGTTTCGATCTAAAGATGCTGGTGTATACAGTGATGCTGACCCAACGACAAGAAGAAGGAAGGCCCAGGAGTCCCCATCTTCCCTCCTTTACAGTCAGACAATATATCCCAACGGGCAGAAGCAGCAGACGGGCTGGTCTGCTCTCAGGCACCGTGGGAGCCATGACCTCTCCCTGTCAAAAATATCCAAGGTGTTGAGATGTGAACCTCTGTTCTGTTCTTTCTATCATACAGCCAACTGCAACGCACAACAGCAAAACAGCGAAACAGCATGGAAGTGGACTTGGGGGTTCTCCTTAAGTGCTAGAGAAACACTTTCAGGGTTGTGCAGACAGTAGCAGCCAGAGTGGGCAGAGATAAAAGCGAGCGAGTGCGCGAGGAAGCGCGCACGTGTACGCACACGTACACACGCACACACAACCTAGAAGACTAGGAATGAGTTTCCTCGTTGGTGGCGTGAGAACAGAACAAGAAACTGAGTATGTGCAGCTCAGCCCCTTCTTCTACTGTTTCTAGAAGACGCTGTTCACAGAATACATATTTCTCTTTATCTACAAAGTGCTAAGTAATAAACCTGATATTTTAATCTCCATTTACCTGATACTACATCTGTTTTTTCAATTGGTCATGTACCCAGAATGCAGCAGGGGTGGGGGGGGAGTGATGAAGGATACTCCTAAAATCATGAGAAGACAACGGACTAAGATTCTGACTCACTGAGTAAGCTCAGACATAACCTTAAAAAGAAAAAAAAAAAACAAAAACAAAAAAAACAAAAACCAAAAAAACAGCCTTAAAATTCCAGGGCTTCTAAAGAATAAAGCCCTGCATCTGCCCACCTACAAGCTGACATCTTGCTCAATATGCTTACAAAGACAGAATAGACATTAAATTAGAGAGAAAGAAATTACCAGCAACCACATTTTAGAGCTCTAAAAATTTTTTACGGGAATAAGAGTAGGAAGAAACTCTACATTTCCTCTACATTTGAGTAAGGAAATTTCCCAAGCCAGAGAAAGCCAGGTAGGTTCCTGGAGGTTACAGACAACGCAGGAGTGTGGGTGTCACTGTATGAAAGTTCTGACACTCCAAGGGGGAAGGAGGTGTGGGAAAACGGGGAGAATCATGCAAATCAAAACATCGTACTCCTGTTTTCAATCTAGTAATACATTACCATCCTGCATTCTCCAGTAAATTCCGCAAAATCGTCTGCGGTACGGAGCAGTTGTAATAGCCCATGCCCATATACGATCTCCAGATCTGGTTTTTGCTGGAAATGGCATGCAGAGTTGTAAGGATTTCATTTTCACCTGATTATAACAAAGAGAGAAATATTACAGACAGAAAACATCTTAAAAGAGAGCTCTAATTGTAGTTTAAGACCTTTGTTTTCTTTGAATATATATGTGAAAACAGCTATATGGAAAATATAAGAATCAATCCCCCAGCAATACT